>NC_090933.1:869839061-870142091 GCF_040938575.1 Ambystoma mexicanum | reverse complement strand
ACCGCACTCTCCGCGGTCAGTTAGAAGACCAGAATCCATAAAAAAATATAAAACAGCTCACAACAAAAGTAAAGGTCTTGGAAAATGTTATGGAACCATAAGAAAAGGCAAAATTACAAAAATACAAATTACGGCTGAGGAGCAGCGGCCAAAACAGAGGCAGCACACCGGTACGCACGACCCGCACAAAATATATATACAAAAAAACTTTGTTGAGGGGACGTTATGGTTAAGTTGCCCTAACAAATACCTGTACACTTCACTAAAAAAAAAAAACTTTCCTCCTCCCCTTTATGCTTGAAATTAAAACCGAAAAACCCCTGAAATTTGCCAGTTATGGTAAACTAAGCCCCCAACCCTGCCACATCAGTGATGTCAGCAATGATATTTGTGATGTCATCTTTGATGTCCTGGGTTTTAGTCTTAGCAATGCACGTAGATGGTGTGAGTTATGGTTGCTTAGCTTACTATAATGGGGGAAAGTGCAGTGGTGTTTGGTTGCACTGTGAAGTATAACATCCCTTTAGTGAAATTCTTTTACTGAATGCACATATATGTATGGCAGGGAATTAAAAGAAAGGGGCTAAGCAAGTGATGTTGTCACTGATGTCAGCATTGACATTTGAGATGACATCTTTCATGGTCTCTGTGTTGGTGTTAGCAGTGCACAGGGGTGGTGGCAGGGTTGGGGGCTTAGTCTACCATAACTGGCGAATTTCAGGGGTTTTTGGGTTTTAATTTGAAGCATAAAGGGGAGGAGGAATTTTTTTTGTGTGAAGTGTACAGGTTTTTGTTAGGGCAACTTAACCATAACGTCCCCTCAACAAAGTTTTTTTTGTAGTGAATTTCACTGGTTTTTGGGAGGGCAACTTAACCATAACGTCCCCATAACAAACTTTTTTTTGTAGGGAATTGTATAGGTTTTTGGACGGGGTTGCACAGGATCATCATTACCCAAAGAGGAGGGGGGTAGCTGAATGTACTGTTGTCTTACACAAAAAGTGTGCAACGTAGAAGAAGGACAAAGATATTTTAAGTAGTAATAAGTAAATATGGAAACCTGAAGGTGGGAAAAGAAAAAACACATTTAATAAGCATGTAGAATGAAGTGGATGGTACCATAAAAAAGAAAGGATGCCTCCAGTGTAATCACTTCACAGAAACTCGGCAGCCTGGAACAACAGTGGACGGACACAGAAGGACGAAGGGAGATTACAGCAAAAGAGTGAGTGCAGGTCATTGTTTTATATGGGAGAGTTTTTTGTGGTATGTGGTGGAGAAATAATTTCTTTCTGTTGTTTTGACTCAGAAACGGCTAGTACTTTGGAGTGGCTGGAGGAGTATTTCCCACATGATGAAATGTCTGAAGACAGCAACAATAATAGTACACAGTGCTCTGCATATGCAAAATAGTGACTAGTATTTTAGAGGCATTCAACTTATGTATTTTTTTTTTAAACAGGCCAGGAAAGAAAAGACGAAAGGGCAACAAACGAGACAGAAGAAGACAGGATAAAAAGAATAGAGCAGAGAATGGACATGTTGACCGTCAATTTTCAAAGTTTACGGGAGTTTGTGGAGGACTGTGTGAGAGGAAAAGTTCGGTACCATTGCCCCACCTGCACCTCCCCGGCTTCTCCATTCCCTAGTGAACCACCCCAAACCTGCAAGAGGAAAATAGACATTTCGACGAAGTATCCATCCCTTCTTCCCTTCACAAATCTTCCCCTCATAACCAGCCCGTTTTAAATCCAAATTCCCCCATATTTGTTTCAGTGTCCGCTTCCCCCGCTGTTTCTTTAGATTGATGTGTGTTTATATGTGTAGTAAATGGTTTTGTACAGTAGTTGTAGAGAAAGAGTTTGTGTGTAAAAGTTTTTTTTTAAAAGACATAAAATGTTTGCTAACAGCGCGCCTGTTCGACCTATCCGCAAGCAATGGAATGTGGGTGCTGTCTAATGGCAAGTAAGACGGATGTGATGTGTGACTGCACCATCTTTTCAAAAAGTGCATACATAAACAGAAAGGGGTGTCCAAAGGATATACTACCTCGGCGTACCGCTTGCAAACGAGATAATACATGGTCGTAGAACGCACAAGTTGTCTGAAATGGGTGTAAATAAGTAGAAAGGGAGTGTGTGAAGGACAGTATAGCGATCCATATTGTGCGCAGTCAAAATGGTGCCGTCCTTAGAACAGGCACGTGGCCGGCAAGTTCGTAGGCATACAAAATGGAGTTGTCCTAAGGACACTGGAACTGTCCGTACAGTGAACACTGCATGCGTGCACATGCGCAGTGCAAACAAAAGGATTGCCAACATTGCGCCAGTTTCTAACTGTCCGTCTCACTTGTGTCGCACTTTGAAGTAGTTTGAGAACCCGAACACTGTCCGTAGGACACTTGTGCGCACGCGCATGTTTGATTCTTTGCATTTGCTATCCAGGGGACTTTCATTAAGGGGGCAGATGTGTTGAGGACGTCATCTTGTGACCGCACCTACGCTGCGCATGGGGACTAGTTTCCGCGGTTTGTGTGCTTCCGCAACACTAAAAATGAACTTGTAGACACAAGGCAAACTATTGAGGAGTGTAAAAATGTAAATTTGACACATCCCAAACAATAGACCACCTCAGGAGTTGCTGTGTAAAATGTGTGTACCACTTTGTAGGGATGAAGACTGTCGCGAGGCACACCCCTGCACCCCCTTTCAAAAGGCCACACCCCCGAGCGCATCTTCATTGTCCTTCTAGCTATAGTAGATAGAGGTGCGTTGCCTTTACTGCTGTAGTGACGAAAAGGAAACTAATCGGTATGGCTTCCATGGCTGCTGTTGGGTTATTAGTCTCTGCACCACCCCCAAACCCGCCACCATCACCACCTTAACAAGGGCCAGCAGAGAGCTGTGTGGGTGAGGATATAGAGATTGAGGAAGAAGAAGAGGAAGAGAATAAAGTGGAGGAACTCCGCACTAGGAGCACTCGCGGGAGTCGTGGGTGTGGCGGTTGTTTTCCGTTTATGGGAACGTACCAAAAGCACGTGCGAACCTGGTGAAGTGTAACCAGTGCGATGTGGTGTTGAGTCGCTGGAGATTTGAAGCGTACAGTTTTGGTATGACAACCATGAAGCGAAACCTCACTTCGTTCCACACTGCGGACATTCGCAAGGTGGTGCCATGTGAAGAGCGTAGTCGTTCCAGTTCCTCCACAGCATCCTCGGAATCTGCTCCTCCCACTGCAAGAGACACTCCTGTGGGGGAGCGCCTCACTCCAGCTGCTTCACAAGCCATTCGCAATGCTGTGGACCCTTACCTTTCAAAGGTGACGGTAGTGTGCACGTATTGTGACGGAGTACTCTGCAAGGGGGAGAGTATTCGAAGTGCTTTTGAGGCTACAGTCACCGAGCATCAGAAGATTTGCTCCTTACCTAAATAAAGATCACCCGTAATATTTGTCTGTTGAGTTGCCCTTTCTTATCCCCGTGGCTGTTGGCCCTTCCTTACCCTCCTTTCGCCTCTTCTCCTAGTGTGGCGAGTGTGGGTAATTCATGAACGTAAAAACAACAAATTACAGAAAAGGCTCTTTTCAGAGCCACCTTTCTCAGTGTAACAATAGAACTAGGAACTGAAGGCCGTAGACCCCTGCGGAGATCAGCAAATGTTCGCGGACACTCGTAGAGGGAAAAAAGGGAGGGTGCAAGCGGCACAAACGTAATAAAGTGTACGTTGGGAGTAAGTGGCAGCTCTGAAAAGAGCCTTTTGGTGGTGTGTTGTGTGGGTCAAAAACAGTGGAATGGGGAAAACCAATTGTCAGATAGGTTAGCGTGATTGCAAAAGGGGGCGCAATGCATTTTGTACATTGTGAAGAAAAATCTGATTACCAGCATATGTGAGGTGGACTCCATCTCTGCGGAAAATGGAACTGCTACTAAACAAAATGTTTTCATTGTGGAAAGAGCACATGCCAACATCTCTTAAAAAGGCACACACAGCCTTATTCACATTGCGTCTCGCTTTCTCCATTTGTGGACCAAATGCTGAAGAACGCAACCATTTTTGTCTTTGGGCAATACGGGAAAAAAGTATTTGACAATTTGGAAACATGTCCATGAGCTACGCGAGTCCTTCCTTCATGGCAAATTGTAAAGAAATGCCAGATGCATGGCCTAAACTGTTTCCTCCACAATGAATGATGAGTATATCTGGAGGACGCTCTGTCTGTAAAGTAACACAAAGAGGTACCAAATCCACCCATCTCACGCCACGCACGCCATGCCAGTGCACTTACGCATGTGGAAATCTGAGATTTGTAGATAAACTGCAGCTTTCTGCATGCACCTTCAACCAATGTATCCATATGTCTCCCACAATCCAGATAATCTGTTTGCGAGCATGGAAAGCCATGGGTGTGTGGTGTCCTGTGAGGGAGAAGACGGTCTTACTAAAGTACGTCGGTCAGAACAAACCTACTGAACTTTATGGACCAATCCCAAGCTCTGCTCATTCTCATTTACATGCAGCTCCACCCTTGAATCCCTGGTGGTGATATGTGCTGGCTGCTAAGTACCGCCATGTTTGCGGACATGTACAGGATCAGAGCGTGACAACTGTACACTAACCCTTTAAGTGCCATGGGTATTTCTCCCTAGTGCCAGGGACTTTTTTGGTGATTTCGGTATGTGGCCATTCAAAGGCATGTAACTTTTTTGTTACATGAGATATCTTGGCCAAATTTGGCTCCTTTTTTTCCCCACATGTAGGCGGTCGGAACGCCATCAAGGAATCCTAGGTTGCTGTAGGGGGGTGAGAGAAAATAACCAAAAAGGGGGAAAATGTGGGTTTTTTTCAAAAAATGCCAATAAACTGATGTACAAAGTAGCCTGTGGTTTTTTCCTTGTAAGAGCTAGGAACAAATGGTTTGCTGTGCTGAATTCCCCAATTTTCTGGCTTTCAAGAACAGGTTGAGTGGAAACGGAAACAAATTATTTTGATGTGGTTATTAACCGTTTTGTGAGAGGTAGGCGATTTTGGCCATTTTTGCCAATTGGACATGCATGGACAGAATGGAAGAAAAGGGTATGAAAGCCGATTTGGAGGACGGAAAGGCATATATTTCTGAAAAGTAGACAAAATTCCAGGTTTAGGAAAGGGTGATTTGCGTAGGTCAGGCAATAACTAGGTAGGGGAAACTGCCATAGATTGGGGGAAAAGCGGGAAAATGACCGAAAAAAAGCTATGTGTTGGACATGGTTGGCTTGGTACGGCAATGGATTCTATGAATTTTGAGAAAAGCAATGCTCCGCTACATTCCCCCCGACTCTTGCAGTTAGGAGAGCACACATTTTTTGTAGTGTTTTACAAAACAAGCAATACCACAAGCCAAACACTGAGCCATGGTACACAGGAGTTTTACGCTCACAGCCTGAACAGACGCACTTAGCATGTGTAAATCGGGAAAACCAATGTGGTGAGGAACGGCAAGCATACATTTTTTGAAAAAGCACAGGCAGACCTTTTCAAGGGTAGGTGACTTGTGCAGGTTACAAAAGTGTATGGTGCCTAAAGCAGCAACTAAATGTAGGTCGCATTTGGGAAATGAAAGGGTTGTGTGACAAAGGGCAACAGCAAATGGGTCAAAACGTTATGAAAACCACGCAAACACAACACATGGCCTACCGTCCCGCGTTCCCACAGGTGTCCCGATGAAAACCGTACTTCACATGTGCGGGTACACCTACCTGAGCGCCAAGGGGAAAGCCTAAAACATAAGTAACCCCAAGTCTGTTTTCAGACCGGAATTTCAGACTTTCTGCCGACCGGCACACCATCCAGATATGGGCCTCGGGTGTCCAAGCCACAAAGGAAAACAGGGAACCCCATGCATTTCCGAAAAGAGGACACCCGTGGGAATCCGCAGAGGTACGATTTGGGCAAATCGCTGCATAATTTAGTACCCAGACACCCCCGCAAAGTCTGAAATGTGGGGGAAAAAAAACACATTTTCCGCACATTTCGCCCGGCTCACCCATCGAAACACGCCCCCAACAACACATGGCCTACAGTCCTGCGTTCCCACAGGTGTCCCGATGAAAACGGTACCTCACATGTGTGGGTGCACCTACCGGGGGTGCAAAAGGAAAAGGGTAACCCACTGGTAACCCCAAGTGTTTCGCCACTGCCCATTTTGTTCATGTGGGCAGCCTACAGATTTGGGCCTAGGGCGTCGAAGCCAGCAAGGGAAACAGGGAACACCATGCATTTTCCAAAAGAGGACACCCGTGGAAACCCACACATCGCCAAATTGGAGGGGCGGCCCATCTCATGTAGCCCTCCCCAGGGGCAGATAATGAGGGGGCTGTCCTGCACTCCTCCCTGGGCTCAGGCGTCCGTTCCTAGGAGCAGATATCTGGTCCCAGGGAGGGCTGCATGACATGGCACCCACTCCATTGTGGCTGGGGGGGAGGGGGTCAATGCCCCATCCCATTAGAAACTTCCCAGACCCTTTGGGGTGCCCCACAGCCCCCCCTAAAAAGCGTTCCACCAGTTTCCATTTTTTTCTTTGTTTACGAAACTTGCCTTGGCGCAGAGGGGCATATTGGTGTGCCAAGCTGGCCCCGGGGTGCCCCACCCACTGGGGGGCCTGTCCCACAATTTTTGGGGGCCCTCTCCCCCCTCAGCCCAAATGGGTCATGCAGGCCTCCCTGGGCCTCCTATAAACGGCTGCGTGAGGTACACCCCCGCCCCTCCATTTGGGGTGGGGGCGAGAGGGCCCCCAAAAATGGTGGGACAGGCCCCCCAATGCATGGGGCAGTAGGGTTTGGGCACCCTGGGGGCAGATTGGCACACTAATGTGCCCATCTGCACCAGGCGAAGTTGAGTAAACAAAACAAAAAAAAATACAAAATTGTAGGCTGGTTTTTGGGGGGGCTGAGGGGCACCCTACATTGCCGGCAAATGTTCTACTGGAACGGGGGGTGGGAGGAGAGGGCCACCCCCCGTTGCGTTGCAGGGATCGAGCAAAGCAGAGTGCCAAAACCTGGAGCGGTTTCCACTGACGAGCCGGCTCGTCGGTGGCACTTAAAGGGTTAAAGTACTATTCTCCTTTTTCCCCCCCTTAAGGTAGGCTCTGAAAACAGCAGTTTTTTGTTTTTGTTTTTGGCCACATATCGTACAGGCATGTGGTATTTTATGTATTATTTTGTATTTTTTGTCCTTGCTTTACTTGTGCAAACATTACAGAACATTCTCTAAAGCAGGTTGTATGTTCCAAAAAATCATTGCATTTCCCAAAGAGGATAGCGCAACACCATCCTCTTCAAAGTAGTGTGCATTGCTTGCAGCAATGTTATCGTGGCTACAAAAAAACATACCAACTTGTAGCATGAATGCACGCACGCCGCGATTGATAATGCACCTTGCGATGCTTTGATCTGGACAGAAAACAGAAGTGTTGTTCCATTGCACTCTCGGGAGTAAAGCAGAAAAAATAAATTTCGATGTTGGGAAGATGGTCATGAGTGCTTTAACCAACTGTGCCAAATCTGCCAACAAAGTACGTGAAGTCAGGTATCCCAAGTGGCAAGCACTGTAGTGCAAAATTACCACAGGAGGCGTGGTCATTCGACGCATGTCTCTGCAAACTTGCAGAATTGCCGCAGCATTGGCATCAGTGTCAGCGCTCCACACCACCTTCACTCCTCGCACATTGAAATGGTGTGCCACATGCCTACTCTCGGCATAGGGTAGTAAGCCTTGCACAAAAATGTCTCCAAGCAGCAAAACCCTGACCCTCTGCTCCTCTGCCATTTTCAGTGTGCGTATCGTCTTTCGACACAAAAGACTAATATGAACATCTGATTGGCTGATGCCTACAGTCGTTTTGCCTGCAGGATTTGCTGCAGAAACCCGTATGTGGCATGCCCTACCAACGGACAAGCGTTGCCTACGTGCGGCATGCAACTCTTACCCAGTCCTTCCACCCTTTCTGCAGCGGTAGCAAAGCGAGTCCCTCATTGGACACAACTAAGCGGGCGCACAATCATCCACCAATCACATAGAACATCGCTAATTTTAACTCAGTCATCAACATTGCGCACTTCAAAATTACTGTCGATGATTCTTAATGAAAATCGCATTCCATTGCAAAGCACCTACTTCACAAGCGACTGTGCAAGGATTGCGAATTTCTACGTACAGCTCCATGCATGTGCACATGCATCAGTATAGAGTACAGGTATGTACATTTTAATACGAGTAAATGTGGAACCCTTATGATGTAAAATAGACAAAATAATGGCAGTAAATTTCCATATGGAACACATAACAACACTCCTCCTTTTAAAGTGCAACAATGCTGATTGGTCATTAACAAATCGCACGACCGACCGCTTACTGTCCTCTGCATAACCTGTAAATACATTGCATGCATGCCTATTTAGGCATAGCTCTCAACCATTTTTTTCTTAAAGGCGGGTGAAATCAGCCGATTTTGTTTTTGGCGGGTCAGACGTCCATCAGATTGAATGGCCGTGCAGGAGGCTTGGCGGGTGAGTCTGCCCTTTAAAAGGCGGGTAACACCCGCCAAAAGCGTGTGAGTTGAGAAGTAGAATTTAGGGCAGACCTCAATTTTGTAAGTGAAAATGTCAGAGCTCTGTACTCTATACTGCCTACAGTAATGCTACTTGCAATGTTATCGTATGAGAATAGTAATCGCTCCCGATTGTGGTGCTCACATGTCCTTCGGAGGGTCTCCTGATTTTTGGACATCGTGCTTTTCATTAACAAATACAACATGTTTGCCCATCTAGTACTTTGCCCTCTTGCTTACAAACCTCTCTCTTTGCATACTACATTTTGTAAAGAACAAGGCATTTCCAAACCCTTAAAAAATGTAGTTATTTTGAAGGACTTTCAAGTACCATATTGAAAATAGTATGGAAAGACTGCATGGAGAGAAGTGAAATGTGCACGTGGACTGGGTTCAAATATGAAAAATAAATGCTCTGACGAAAGAAGTAGAAGTAAATTCTGCAGTATCATGACCGCTGCAAACACACAAAGTAATTGATATTATTTTTTTAATTCACAGTGAAGACTACTGTCCTGAGAATCAACAGCATCTACACTGCAGACGACATATCCGAAGAAACCTGGTCATCTTGTACAAAGAAGTACAGTACAACCTTGATATTGTAACCACTTCTTAAAGAGGCTGCGTGGGTTATTTGTTTGTTTTGGGCCCCAAAGCAAGCATTCATTTGTAAACCATTCTACCTACAAATATCCATTTATTGAACAAAGAATAACAGGTGGAATGGCTGACAAATCCCTGTGCGTTTGGTACTGAAATAACATAGGGAATCCTTAGAAGGTTAGATTGTGAAAGTAAGTTGTGGTAGAAAGTTTTTGGCATTTCGGTTATTAATAATGGTTCTCACCACAAGTAGGGCACTTTCTACTCTCATGTAAAGCACATTGTACTAGTATACAAACAGTAAAGTAGCCTTACCAAATGATAGAGGTCACTGTGCGTTGACACACCATGCAAAAGAGCTGCCCCATCACACTTATGCACACATGCATACAGCACACATACATTGGACAACAGACCAAAGTATACATTTTTTCTCAACAGACACCAAAGAATGCCTACCAACAAGCAGCTCCGTAGAAAGGAACGCAGAATTAGAGCAAATAAAAATAAAGATGCCCAATGTAAGCATCCACCTGTTGTAGAGTTAGTGGAGAATCTTGGTACGAACCACCTAATGCAGTTGGGTAACATAGTAAAAGAAGTCTCAACTACCGAAACTGTACCTCCTCCATCAAAAAGTGTCACAAAAAACAGAAATGTCAAAAAAACAGCTGCCAGTACAGCTAACAATGTTCCTAATAATCCTGATAGTGTAAGAATAACCCATAGTAAAAAAAGTATTTTACAAAAATGTTTGGTCACAGAGTCCTTCAGAATGTACTAAGAAGAGGACCAAAATCATCCTCGCCCCTTAAAACGTACCGTAGAAAGTTAATTCTACAAGCACTCGTGGACAGTGCCATCCTTCTCAAAAGGAAGTTGTTCATATTAGTGTTGAAAACGAAAGCATTAACAAAACTAAGTACCAAACTACAAATGAAACTCAGCAATAAAAGGAATGTGAAAAAAAATATTTTTTTGCATGTTTGTGGTGGTGAATGGAGTCACACAACAAGCACAGAGCCATGCTTTAATGAAGAAGCATACAAACAAAAGCATACAAACAAAATCAAACAAACACAATTGCCATCCATAGCAGTGGACGAGGGTATAAGAAAATCAATGCTACCATCATGGAACACGAAACACTGCTTACAAAACTGTCTTCTGAAAACTCAGAATTACCTCTTGATTCAGCAGAACCACACCGTCCAGTATACAAATGGCCATGCACATTAATGTGTGCCATTCCAAACAAAGCTTTCAAATCTTTATGTCAGTTCCTTAATCAATATGTAAAAGGTAAAGACAAAAGTAAAACGAAAGTGCTGCAAAATATGGATATTTGTGTAGTGCGGAAAGTCACAGGACTAAAAGGACATTCATTAGCCTGCATTTCTGGCCCTATTTGCAAAAGTACCTTCCATGATATCAAAAGAATAGCAGTACATCATTCCAAAGTAAGAAATTTAGTGTACAAAATATACTGTGCAAAAAGTCCAGCTTCAGAATTAGGCAATTTAAATACCACTCTTCTGCATGGTACACCCAAATACTTACAAGAAGAAATGGACCATATTCAGAAAAAGTATTTTGGAAGTGAAAGCCAGGTAGAAAATGCAACAGTTTTAGAGCATAGTAGCGACAATTCTGCACATAGCAACCTTCTATTACACACATACAGAAAAGAATACTAAAATGTAAAAGGTCATCGGCTGAAGTACCAAACCATGTGTGTGTATGTTGCCGCAGAACGTTTTACAAAAGGAACACAAAAAATGTGGGCATAGCATACAAAATAGAAAACAATGAGGACACTAAATGGTTTGAATTAGCTTTGTATCTTTTAGTTGAAAGCAAATATGAAATAACTGAACACCTAATATCTAGTTACTGTACTGCAAAATTAGGCAACAACCACACTCCTTCACGTGCAATTACAAATAATTTAGAATTGTTTCCATTACCAAAAATCCTGCAACAGCTCAATTTGTATGAGAGCATAATAATTCAAACAGTTCACCCATTGCAAGCAATTATACGCCTTCATCCAAAAACAGCAAATTTACCTTCCTCTGAATTGGTGAAAGGAATTTGTGGCAAAGTAGTTTACTTGCCATTAGATCTAACGGAAAATGTGCACACTCTAGGAGTGGAACGTTCAATAGATCATTCTTTAATAGTCTTGGTAAATGGAGTACCAACAAAGGATAACACACATGTGGCAACAATTAGTAGACTTACACAAAGTTACACAAGCATTGCTATATCTAAAAGATAACAATGAGTACTACCAGGAAATAAATATTGATGAAAGCTTAAGGCAAACATCTGAAATAATTCAAGAGCCATCAGAAACTAGGCCATTCGAACGTCTGGATCCAGCTACAGTATCCACTCTTTGGACCATTACACAATTCATCCATTGCATACCAATGAAAGCGCAGATGACGCACTAGAAACATACCAAATGCAACAAACCAAAGGGTCACCAATGAGTATTTGGGGAAAAAAGTATAGAAGCACATGCTCTTCCACTGCTATTTCCTACTGGCAAAGGTGGGAGATACGATGATAGACCCACTCAGATTGGGGCATCAGAATACCGCTCATTACGAATTACTGTTATGGAGTTGCACACATTCTTAAATCTGGAACGCACTTTCAAAATATGTCAGCTACGCAGTTAATATAAAAAGTACAAGAAAAAGATGAGGTTTTACAATCAAGTATAACAAATTTGTTTGCAAACATGCGTGGTACAAAGGAATACTGGTTCAGACGGCACAGAGACGTGCGTTGCATGATCAGAAACCTTGGACCACCAACAACAGCAACAAAAACAACACAGATATATTAACACCTGGAGAACTTTGCTCTCTAGATCCAGTTAATGTCTCAAGATATTTCCATCATCGTTTCATTGCAATGCTACACTTTATTCGCAATAAAACTGTTCCTCCCCTTAGAGAAGTGCAACACTTCTTTTGGAGAAAAGAATATCAAGCGAGAGGAGCGCCACATATTCACATGCTGTTATGGATCAAAAGGTGCTCAGAAATCTGGGCAAGACAGTGATAGCATTGTTTTGCAGTTTATCCAAAAATATGTCACATGTGAAATCCTTTCACAACAGAAACAGTGAGCTGCAGGGGCAGATTTTACAACTTCAAAGACACAAATGTGGCAAATATTGTCGCCGTAAATACAAAAACAAAGATAAATACTACAACAAATGCCGCTTTGGTTTCCTTAGACCAGTTACAGAAACAGGTGAAGTAAACAACTTCATGTCTTCAGTTCGACATAGTGTTAAAGGTAAATCACCTAAAAACATGTATTACATAAAAAGAAGGGAAGAATCAAAATCGATCAATGATTACAATGCAATCATTGCCCTATTACGGAATGCAAACATAGATGTGCAGTACATTGCAGAAAATTCAACTGCTGTTGCACGATATGTTACAGCCTACTTAACAAAAGCAGAAAAAACAGCTTCAAAACCTCTGGGATGACCCAGCATCAGACAAAACATTATCACAGAGATTGTGCAGCCTAGGCATAAAAATGCTGTCTCATAGAGAATGTGAGGCCTATGAAGCAGCAGTTCGTTTAAACGGCACTGCTTTGTATGAAAAATCAGACAACATAGTATGGCTCAGTCTTGGTCCTGCAAAATCTAGAAAAAGAGTGCTAAAATCATATGAGGACATAGAAACAATTGCCAGAAATGATCCCAACAGCCAAGACATTCTAAAAAACAATTTACTGGACATATACTATCCGAACAGGAGTACCACTCTGGAAAGCATGTGTCTATACCACATAGCTCAAAACTTTGCATACAAAAATAATGTAAAACCCGATGAAAGCAAACATCGATATAGAGTGACCGATTGTGAAGGGAGCTTAGTGAAACCTAAATAAAGCTTAATCATGTGAAATTGTCATTAAAAAACTCCTCAACAGAAATAACTATATTACATGTCTCTGTTGCAACTTTTCAAACTATGAAGAAAAGAGGAAGACATACTAGATAATTATGAGTGCTATGAAGATGCTTTCAAAGCAAATTAAAGCACTATCACCGATGTTAACTTTACGCAGTACAAAACAATGTTACACAATGAGCAGCAACAGGAAGAACAAATTCAGGTCCAACTAGATAAAGACTCTTCCGACAGTAGTCAACCTTCTGTAACAGGAAGTCAAGAACCATTAGGACATCCACTATTAGCAAATGAGGCTGAAGTTGCTATGGCAGAAGTAGAAAATACCATGTATCAGTATCAAGAAGATACAGAGGACTTAACTGTACAATAAGGAAAACTTAACAACGATCAGCGCACCATTTTTGACGAGGTAACAAAACAAATTGTGCATGGCGTACAACACAAAAATAAAGAATGCACCTGCCACAATTACAAACCTATACCGCTGCACGTCAGTGGTGAAGCTGGATCAGGGAAAACATTCTTAATCAAAATTATCAGCAAGTTCCTTGAACAATTGACAAACAACAAACTGTCAGCTGTTGTAACAGCCCCCCCAGGTTTAGCTGCCTACAGCATAGGCGGTGTGACTTTACACTGATTACTACTGCTTCCAATAGAGCATCAAAATAAATTAGACTACTACAAACTTTCTGCAGAAGCTGCAATTGAATTACTTAGAGTATTGAAACAAATGAAAATGCTGCTAATATCATGTGAGCATGGTCTCCAATCTAATGTTGGCTTTGATTCATCTCAGATTGCAATAAGTACTTAAAAGTAATAACGAAGAACTCTTTGCAGGGAAACACATTATCGTTTTCGGAGATCTTCTACAATTGACACCAGTAAAAGGTGAACCGATTTTTAAAACCTTAGGCCACAAACTCTGCCGGAAAACTGTTGGTAGCAAAGGTAATGTTACCATTTGGCAACATTTCCAATACAGAGAATTAACTGAGAACATGCGGCAATCTGCAGATTTCACTTATGCCAACATGCCAACATCTTGAAAAGTATTAGAGTTGGTGTATTATCGCAAGAAGCACACGCTGTATTGAAAAAGCGGCATATACATGCACTTCGTGGCGATAATGCATGTGCAACTGATGTTATAGAACAAATAGCGCACAAAAATGTCAATTATATGGCCTTAACTCTTGCAAGCTGTTTCAAATTCAATGAAACAATGTTAAAGAAAGAAATGCAAGCAATAATAGAAATTAGCGCCACAGACAAACTAGCCGTACATGGTTTGACAGTACCCATGTGTGAGCAAGCCACAACAAGACTAAATAGTTTAGAAAATTCAATCTCCAACATAGCTGGATTGGAAAAAGTATTGAAATTATCACTAAATTGTAGAGTAATGCTTAAACGTAACCTTGACGTAGAGCAGGGGCTAGTTAATGGAGCACTGGGCACAGTTGTTGGCTTTCAATCATACCCACATGATAGCAGCATTCAGTTTGTCAATATTCGCTTTGATAAACCTTCAGAAGTAAAAAGGATAGGGCGCTCAATTGCTCGATTCCTTCTCTTCAAAGACATGTTTGTATGTAGAGAGCAATTTTCTCCAACTCTTGCAGATGGTTACCATTCATAAATCCCATGGTCTTACCCTAGAGAAAGCAATGATAGATATAGGAAAGACAGTGTTTAAGGAAGGCATGGTCTATGTAGCATTATCACGCTTACGTACACTTGACGGTCTAATGCTAATAAACTTTGATTCAAGTAAAGTCAAAGCTGATATTCCTTGCATTGTAGAGTACAATAGATTGCATTCACTGTACACCCCTCATCTGAAACAATACCCTGTTGCAGATAAAGTGAAACGTGGTAAAAGAAAAGTAAATGAAACAGAAATGCAACAAAATGCAACAGGAAATTCCGCAAAAAAAAGAAAAGAAGCTTAAGTCTCATCAATTGCCGCAAACATAGAAGAACCTATTAGGGAATGTAAACCAGGCACATCGGCAAAGCAGCAACAGAAAAAACGAAAAACGCACTCTGATACATAACTTGCTGGCCCATTCAAATTTACAAATGAAAGTGAGGTAAGTTGCTATGCAAATGTAGCAATGAATATTCTATTTCAATTGCCACCAATCGTTAACAATATTTACCTGCACAGCACAGACCAATTGTGTTTGCAAATGTTAGTGCTGCACAGAAACGCAACAAGCAATCCTGACAACACATAGTGTTTATGGAGTAAGGCAACAATTGGACGACTGTGCTGGAATAGTGAGATTCACTATGAACTCACAAGAAGATCCACAAGAATTTCGAATGTACATAATATTAGTATTGGAAAACAAAAGCATACCTGTAAATGAAATGTTCCAAATTTCGTACATGTGGAAACATACATGCACTCTCTCTAACAAAGTGATACAGGAAGAAATTCCAAATGAGCGATTTGTGTATATTACAATACCAAATTGTGAGAGCATTCCATTTCAGCAACTGGTACAAAATGCAAACCATGGCAGATTATGTAGTATTTGCAATTCAGACAATCGCTCTACCTTACTGATACAATCACAGTGCCTAAATAATAGTTATGCTTCTACGTTATAATGCAGATGGCACCAAAAACAACTGCAAACTAACTGGATTTACACACGGTCAAGTGCCACTTGGAAAGAAAACCTTTACAACAGTAGGAATAATCTACCATGCAGGAGCTACAGCCAAATGCAGGTCACTACACTGCATACGTTAAAAAGAGATCTGGATGGTTTGAATGTAATGATAGCACCATTACTCTAAAGCACAGGTTTCCAGCTAACCTAACACATGCTTATTTAATGTTCTTGAAGCCAAAATGTACGTTATAAGGTGTACTTCAAAACTGTCAACAAAGTAGGTGAAAGACTACAAATAGTTAGAATATGCCCACAGGTTGGAAGAATGACACAAATCAATGATCATCACAGATCGTTGGAAACAAATGCACAGACAGAATATGCTTAAACGTATCTACCTGTTGGTAGAAATCGGCAGAAAGGCAACAAAGAAAACATTCATGGGAAAGATAAAGGAAACAGGATATGTCAACGACACAAATGAATGAGTATCACAAATCTGTAGGAACAAATACACAGTTAGAATACGCCTACAGGTATCCAACTACCCAACAGGATGGAAGAATGGCAAATAAATGATAAGCACAGATCGTTGGAAACAAATGCACAGGTAGAATATGCCTATAGGTATGTAAGTGTTGGTAAAAATTGGGAAGAAGGCAACAAAGAAAACATTAATTAGAAAGATGAAGGAAATAGGATGTAACAACGACGCAAATGAATGAGTATCAAAAATCTGTAAGAACAGATGCCCAGTTAGAATACGCCTACAGGTATCTAACTGTTGTGAAAAATGGGCAGGAAGGCAACAAACATAACATTGATTAGAAAAATGAACAAAACACTGAAAGGAAAAAAAGAAGTACTTAGTTGCATAAGAAATTGAGTTTTTTTTTAATCCGACAAGGATTTTTTTACCCAGACCCAAGGATTATAAAAGCAAACACAGAAACCGAGCGCAATGCACAGTACACTGGTTTGTAAACTAAATATGAGGGTCTAAAAAAAAAAGATAACTGTCTACTAAGCAATGTGTCAAATGTGGAAAAACTGCAAACATTAACACACCTTTTTCTTTCATCACAGAAATGGAAAAAGTGAATCTTCTGCCAAGTACGATAACCAATTGTAAAAAAATGTATGGAGTCTGAACAAAGTAAGGTGCAAGTATATTGGCAGGCATTTTCTACACATGGGAATCAACTCGTCTAATATATGGTAGTAATAGGCTGCAGTGCCTGTAGGCTGGCCTTTCGTCTCCGGTAAGTAACCTACCACCTACGCCTTACAACCAAGTTTCAAGGAGTACAGTTCCTATCCACAACCATTGCTGCATATGTAAAACATGGTCCTTGTAAATTAGCTGCTTATAAATGTACTTTGCGGACCAGCGTTTGCAGCCATGAAGTGAAGAAACTAGGGCATGAACACAACGACCACAATCCACCACACCCATATTAACTTGTAACTCCACTGCTTATGACTTCAGTCTTGCGTGCATGGGCTTCAGCCATGCACCCAAGACTGCAGGGTCTCTCCACAACTACCTCGGCGATGTGTGGTAGTGGGGGTTATTCTATATGTGTGTTATCGTTAAGTACCTCTACCCATTCCCTCCTAGGTGTGTGTCTGTAGATCTTACATGGGATGGGTGTGCAGTGTCTTCCGACTCTAGTACTTACCACTTTGTTCTTTGTTGCATGGCCTTTGGCCATGCACTCAAAACTGCACGCACTCCCCACAACTTGCCAATCAAAACGCAACACTACGGGTGTGTGCATGGGTGGCACATGTGGCGTTGGTTGTGGCCAGGGCCTACAGTCTTGTAAGTAAGGTCTTCGGCCTTTGGCCGACGTCCATGCATCCAAGACTCAAGGCCCTGGACACAACCACCGTAGCATGTGCCACCCATGGCAGCGTACTAATGATTATAATGACAACCATTAAAAAAAAGAATGCATTCAGGGCATGTTGTCAATTTCAATGTTCCCTAACATCACACGTGTCCTTAAAAATCTAACAACTCCTCTGTGCACTGCAGGGGCTGAAATACTGGCCTTATTGGACCCCTCATTTTCTATTCGTACAAGGAGCCCACAGAACATACGTCAAAAAGTAAGTATAAGTGTATTATTGGGTGCATGGCCTTCGGCCTTGCACCCAAGAGTGCAGGATCTCCCCACAACTTGCCAAATAAAATGCAACGCAAGGGGTGTATGCATGGGTGCCACATGTGGCATGGTTGTGGCCAGGGCCTAGAGTCTTGGAAGTAAGACCTTCGGCCTTCGGCCGACGGCCATGCTTCCAAGAATCTAGGCCCTGGCCACAACCACCGTAGCATGCGCCAACCATGTGAGCGTACTAATGAATATAATAGCCATTTGAAACAGTACTGTATTCACAGCATGTAGGCAATTTCAATATTCCCCAACACCACACGTGCCCTTGCAAATGTAACAACTCCCCCATGCAGTGCATGGGCTCAAATACTGCCCTTCTTGGACCCCTCCTTTTCTGTTCGTACAAGGAGACCATAGAATGTACGTCATTAAGTAGGTATAAGAGTAATGTGCGTACAAGATGTCCATACACATTACATCATGACGACCAACCCCCAGAACACAATCATTATTTACCCATATGTTAAGACTGTAGCCCCTGGTCACTACCACCGTAGCATGTGCCACCCATGGCGGCGTGCTAACGAATATAAAAACAGCCATTGTGAGAAAGAATACTTTCACGGCATGTTGTCAATTTCAATGTTACTTACCTATACCCGTGTGCTTTCACGAGTTACAAATTTCCTGTCTGCTACATGGACTGAAGTGTTACAAATTTCCTACCCACTACATGGACTGAAGTGCTACCGTTATTACCCCCCCCACATTTACTGTACATACAAGGTGTCCATAGAAATTACAGCATGACGGCCGAAGAACAAATGCATAGATCACCCATTTCTTACTGTCTGAACCTTTCCCAATGCTCTGTGACACAGCAAAATAGGTTAGTGAGAAAAGCATGTGTACACTGGATGTTGCTCCGCTTTCCGCGGATCAAAGATGTCGGGCACATCCAAACCATCTAAAGCAGAACACGTCTCGCAGCAGCCAATGGGCAGAGACGTCGCGTGTATGCGGTCATGACGGCAGCCCCTTAGCCAATCGGTTTCTTGTTCGTCGACCCAACAGGGAAGTGTGACCGCGGAGCGAACATAGATATCACTAATTATTTCAGACCTACTTTTTCATAATTATGAATGAACGAACTGCACGTATGGTGACAAAATTTACAAAAGCACACTTTCTGGACCAAGCCCCTGTACCTGCCGCAGATTTCGTCAAAATCTGTCCAGCGGTTTCACCTGTAGCCGTGCGCAGTTTTTCCCCCATTCAGTCTATGGGAAAAAGAGACGTTTTGGGACCCCCCTCCCCTATAACTCTGCTTCCCCTGGACGAATTCTCACCAAACTTTTCAAAAAAATTCAGAGTGGCCCATATACTTTTTTTTCAAAGTTTGATGTAAATGACTCAAATTGTATTAATGTTTAATTGCATACAAATATGTTCTTGCAAAAAACAAATTATGGAAGCACAAAGTATGCTGCCACATGCTAAAATTGTTTCTAGTTCCTAGCCAAAACTTTGCTAAAGTGAAACAAGACTGACTCGGTGGCACACCATAATGAGACCCACACCTCCGGTCACAAAATCCGGCCTCTGGTGGGTGCAACCTCATGAAACCTGTGGAATAACTATATATGTTTGCTGTAGTAGGGACTCACTTTAGACAATACCTTTACATTGAAGTGTTTCTCTTCATGCTTTGCCTGCTGCCCCCGGTTAAATGAATGCTGGGAGTTGTAAGGCTCCACACCCAGGGCGAAGACACAGAGGGTATGGAACAGGTGATGAGAAGAGCTGCTGATAGGTGCTTCAAATCATGAGTGCACTGAACCAGGCACACCACACATGTAGGTACACACAAGTTATGAAAGCAGTGGTAATATGGAGATTGTCAGAGGTTGCAGCCCCTGCCGACTCCCTTGCAGGCCCTGGTTAAGGAATACAGTGGCAGTATGAAAACAAAAATAAAGCTGGCCTTTAGAGTCCTCTTTGTTTAGCTTTTGTGAAAAACGCTATAAAAGTAATACATTATTGGGGGTGGGGGGTGCTGTTGCGCTGAGCGAAAATGGCCGCCTAGATGAGTGCTCCGTACCGGGAGGCGATATATTAACACAATTCTGCGTTATTTCGAACCTACTTGATAAAGGGACAGCAGGATCCGGCACATGAATACATGACGCATCCATCACCCGGAACCCGTGCGGTGGTCTTGCTTCGTTGCGAAGCCTTGGGCAACCAGACAGACTGGCGATTCTGGGCAGCCTGTGCCGGCTACAACTTCCATGAACACTGCTGCGCGGGCCGGGGACGCATGGCCTGTGTTGGGGGAGGAGCCTCTGCCAGCCTCTGTCCACTCTTCTGGCGCTGCCTGCGTCCGAGCCCCTGGGGTGCTGTGAGGAGGGGCTCCTTCCTGGAGGGCTGCTGCAAACGTGGCCTGGGAGTCCTTCCCGGACCCCATGACTCTGCGGGATGCTGCGCAGACTGCTGCGACTCCTGCTGGGCCCTGCATTGGGCGAGTCGGCACAGCGCGGATACCTGAAGATGGGTTGCCTGAGCGGGACGTCTCTCCTGCGTTCCACGCAAACATGACCCGGACCTGGTAGTGAGTCCCTGGGGATAGGAGGGGCTTCGGGCTGGGCGCCAGCACTACCTTCCCTATCTGGATCGGCTGTCCCCCCACCCCGGGGAGGCAAAGTGATCCACAGCAGTCTACCCTTATACAATGGAGCAGCCGTCACGCATAGGGGGCAGCGACCATCCTGGGCCCCCTGCAATTAATATCTGGTGAATCTGCCGTGGCCAGACCGGAGCTTCACCCTGGCGACCACTCTAAGTATTAGCCCGATCCACAGGGGGCAATTCAACATGGTCACAGGCGGCGGGGCAGGGCCGGTGGCAGCCATCTTTCGTTTGGGATAGTTGGGGGACCACAACCTACCCGAGCGGACTCGGACCTCAAACAAGCCTATTTCAACCCGAACTACTGTATTCTGGTGATGGCCTGCCCCTCTGCGGTGACTCCGACATAGGAGGCTTTGAGTGAGAGTGGAGGGGAGTGCTGAGGACCTCAGGGGCGTCACTTGACCTTATCTGACCGCTGCCCCGGAATCTTTGAATCTTGACTGTCTGGCCACCCGGGTGCTGCGGTGGGGTGGATTGCACATTAAGTCTGCGATTGGAATGGTACATATCACCCCTTTCTCCAGCACCCCATTGGACGCTTACTAGTGTCCACTTTCTGCTCATGCCGAGTTCCCCACGCACTGGTCGTCTGGAGCACACTATCTGTCCTTTGGCCAGCCCACGATCTCCTAGTCAACCACTGTCTCTACCCAGTCTTGTTCACCTTATGCCATAGTGAGGCTCCTTGTTGGCATACTCGAGGTCACAGAGCCCTAAGATTTGTAGCGTTACCGCGCCTCGCTCCGGCTCCCATACCCTTACCCAGAGTACTGCTGGACTGGTTGTTCCCACACATTCCCATCTTTGGATCCCGCGTCCACCTTCACACCTATTTTATTCTCTAGCAATTCACCCTGTCTATAAGTCTTGTTGCCACATGCCCTGGGCGCTCAAGCTTTGCTAAGGTGTCAGGATCCTCCAGACCAACTGGGCCCCAAGAGGCCGTCTGTGGGCACCCTCGCTCTCCCCTCTCCCCATTACCCCCAGCTTGCTCTCCCCCCTTGCACTTCTCCTGTATACTTAAGCACTCTGGGCTAACAGGCCTGCGCCTTACCTCCACCATGACTAAAGGCGTAGGGGGAGGGACAAAACAGAGCTCCAACATGTTTGCTAAGACACCGTCCAGGCAGGCGGAGGAGGAGGAGGAACCACCACCTCAACGCCTTCGGACTCCATAGACTCTCAGAAAATGATGGAGTACATTCGCAAAGGGTTCACTACGCTACATTCAGTTTGACAATATGAATGGCTCCATATCCTCTACTAAAGCACACATTGAGAAAACCGACAGCCGTGTGACTGAAATTGATATGAGGGTTGGTGTCACGGAGGACGATTTGGGCACTCTCCGGGCGGAGGTCTCCTCATTGTCCAGATGAGATCTTGAGGTGGCCAAAAAGAACGAGGATCTAGAATCGCGCTCCAGGTGCAATAACCTCCGAATAATTGGGGTCCCCGAGGACATCATCAAAGAACCCATGGAAGACTACTTGGAGCGCACCCTACTTACACTGCTCGACTCCCCCAGACTCTCATCACAATTTGCGATAGAAAGAGCCCCTCAAGCTTTATCAGCTAAACCCAGACAAGGTGCACCTCCCTGCCCCATCATAGCCAGGGTTCTGAACTTTCGAGACCGAAACGCCCTCCTTAGGGCTGTGAGAACCAAGGGGGAACTTCTCCTGGGGTCTGCTCGGATCCATCTATACCTTGATTTTTCTGCAGTGGTTCAACAGGAACGCAAAACCTTCATGGCAGTCAAAAAGAGACTACTTGATCTGCAGGTTAAATACCATTCTCTACCCTGCTAAGCTCCGAATTGAACACTCCAACCAGGTCGTCTTCTTTACGATCCCTGAAGAAGCCTCCAAATTCATAGACAAGCACTTCCCTGGTTAATTGTTTATGGCCTCAATCACTCTGTTGTCATCAGTCACATGCTTAGTCGCCTAGTGGGAATGGCATAGTCTGACCCATTAGGGTGGGAGATCCATCCACCAGTTATGTTTGCTCTGTTTACTCCTGCCCTAAAATGTCCTGATCTCCTTGTCATGCGTTCCTAATTAATCTTCAGGTTAATATTCCCAATGCATACTTTTATCCTCACTATGCCCCTGGTTCGGAGAATCACCGCCAGGCCAGTACAGTTATTTGGTTATGGGGTTGTCATTCCTCTGATTCGGGAAGGGATGTGGGTAGGGGTGGGTGGGGACGGTTATTATGTTAAAGGGTTGATGTTCACAAGGAGGGCGGAGTGCAGGGCAACGATAGGTTGGTCAAACTCCAAACAGGATCCTGCTTACATATTCTGGGCATTAGGCCCTGGATTGCTATCCCTCCATACTACATGGTTGTCCATCACTCCCACTTTAAATGGCGATAATAACGTAATGTTCATGAGCTGGAATGTTCGGGGGCTGGGTAATGATAAGAAAATGCAGCAGTTGCAACTACAGGCCGAGCGCCATGGGGCAAAAATCATATTTCTTCAAGGAACGCATGCATGTGCTGAATGCTGTGAAAAATGTATTTACCAAAGGGTGGGGTTCCCAAAGATATTATACTGACTATCCTACCCAGTGTCGGGGGGTGATGACCCTGATCCATAAGAGCCTTAAATTTAACTGTAAATTCTCACAGACGGACCGATTGGGTAGATATGTTTTGCTCCATGGCGATCTGCACAATAAGGAACTGATGATGTTGAACATTTATGGTCCTAATGTGGATGACCCCGAATTTTACCTGCAATTAGCTTCTCTGCAAGGCAGCTTCCTCATGGTACTGCTAATTTGGGGAGGTGACTTCAACAGAATACTGGACGTAGACCTCGATAGATCGGGTTCCAGACTGTGCCAACTTTCTAGAGCAGCATATACCATTCTGACATCCTTACCCAGGCTAGCCATCGTAGACGCATGGCAACTGTTATACCCCGAGTCCAGAACATACTCCTTCTATTCTTCAGTCCACGACTCGCATTCTAGAATGGACAGGTGGTTGATATTGGATATACTGATTAGGAATGTCTCACACCAATCAATCCTTCCTAGAACCCTGTCTGATCATTCCCCTGTGACTATCTCTCTGCTGGGGCCGAGACTACAAAAGAGCTCGGGGTGGAAAATGAAACCGTATTCCCTGCTAGACACAGCCTTTACCTCAGAAATAGAGACCGCCATCGAAGACTTCTTTGAGATTAACCCTAACTCGGTCCCGACGCACTCCACCCTGTGGGAAACATTTAAAGCCTATATTAGGGGCATTGCTATCTCGAAGGAAAGCGGTATTCTGAGAGCGATCCGAGGGGATATCCAGAAAAGCGAGGCAGCCCTTGCATCCCTTGAATGTCAATACTCTCTTCAGCAATCTCCCGAGACACTAGCGTCACTGGGTGGTCCCGTGTTTCGCTCGTATGCAGACCGTGAACTGAAATTCCTTGACAGCCCCCAGCTCGCTAGAAAATACGGGGAAGGCGAGAGACCGGGCCGAGTATTAGCCAGACTCATCTGGCACGTGTTGGGTTCCCCCAACATCCCGGCTATTGCGAAAGCCAATGGCACCCTGGCCACACTTCTGCGAGATATCAACGCAGAGTTTCTGGTGTACTATGAAGCTCTCTATTCGGAGGATGAGAATACTCCTATAGCTGAGATAGAGGCCTTTCTAGACAGCCTCCCTCTCTCGGTCCTCTCCTATGAGACTAATAACACTCTTGAGGGGCCCTTCACCACAGAGGAATTCTCAGAGGCTATTGACTCGCTGTGATCAGGCAGGTCCCCTGGCTCGGACAGCCTCCCAGTAGAATTCTATAAGCGCTTCAAGCCACTCCTAATTCGCCGCCTGATGGCCTTGTGGGACGAAGCCTGCAAAGTAGGTGTGCTCCCTCCTTCCCTTTGGGAAGCTATAATAACAGTCCTTCTCAAGCCTGGCAAATCTCCTACCCAATCTAGCTCCTATCGTCCGTTATTAATCAACTGGGCCGTTAAAATCTTCGCCAAACTGTTAGCCTCACGCTTAGCACCCTTTATGCTACATATCATCAATCCCGATCAAGCAGGGTTTGTCCCAGGTTGATCCACCTCTCTGAACCCGAGGCGCTTATTCAATACCATCAGTAGAATAAGCCCACACGTTCAGGCAGTAGCTGCCACACTGGACATACATAAGGCCTTCGACTCCCGTGTCTTGGAAGTACCTTTGGCGGGTCCTTGAAAAATGCAAATTTGGGCCCAGGTTCCGCTCTTGGGTTCATTTACTCCAATCCGGTGGCCAGAGTCCGCACCGAGGACCGATCCTCCTCTCCATTCTGAATTGCCAGAGGCACAAGGCAGGGCTGCCCCTTCTCCCCCTTAATTTTGGCTATAGCCGTGGAGCCTTTTGCCGATAGGATGCGCCAATAGCCATGCGCACAGAGGGCTCCGAACAGCGGGTCAAGCGGACATTATCTCCTTATACGCCAACAATGATTTGCTCTATATCCGCTCCCCTTCTATCAACCTCACTCCTATTCTGGAGGACGTTGTCCTTTTTGGGCGCATCTCTGGGCTCAAGGTGAACTGTTCCAAATCTACCCTGTTCCCACTTACAGAAAGCACACACCCCCCTCCTGACCTTCTGGGGTTCACTTGGTCCCAGTCAAAATTCACTTACCTCAGTATAGAAGTCACCCGCTCGCCTAAGTCATCATTTGTGGAGAACTACCAGAACCAACCCCTATGGCCAGGAGACGGCTTCTTTCGATCACTAACTCGTAACATTAATAATTTCCTATGGCACTCTGGGACAATTTGATTAAAACTTGCTACTTTGACCACCCCCATGGAGGGCGGAGGATTCAATGCCCCAGATTTTCTTGAATACTGGCTAGTGGCGCAGGCTCAGTTTACCTCCTTCTGGTTTAATACACAGGATCTCCCTCCTCATGTTCGGCTTGAGAGGTTAGCGGTCAGTGACCGCGATGTCCGCTCCTTAATTCTCACCCCTCTGCCGGCCATGCTAGAGTCACTAGACCCTGTTGATAGCACCTCCCTTGCCCTCTCTAAAACCTGGAAACTATTAGACTCGCCCCACCCATTCCATGGCGATTTGCCTTTATGGAACTTCCTCCCTGAGGTCTCATACCTACCGTTATCCATCATATACCGGTGGGCTGCATTGGGCTTCGAAGTGATCCGTGACACCGTCGAAAATAGAAACTTCATTGAATGGCCAGACCTACTGTCCGCCCTCAGACAGAAGCCATCTGCGTGGCTCCAATACTTGTCCCTCCGGAAAGTCCTTAAAGTCAGATACCCCGATTTCCCCATGATACCCCCCGATTACCAAATTGTGGCGGAATTATGCGACTTCAACTCCTTTAGAGGGAAGGTGTGCAGACTATACGTCCTGTTACAAACTAGAACGACCCCCCCACAAATTGAAACGCAAATGGGCAGAGGACTTGGAGGTGGAAATGTCCGACGAACGCTGGAAGCACATGTGCGCACGCACACATAATGTGTCCTTTAACTCACGTTTCAAATTGATCCAATTCAAAGTCCTACATAGGTACCATCTTACCCCGATCCGATTACACTACATGTCGAGGGACCATTCCCCCAGATGTCCCAGATGCGGAACTGACAATGCCTCATACATACATATGCTATGGTCCTGTCCCAAACTGTCGCAGTACTGGGAGTCGGTATTTACTACCTTATCTGCCATTCTGGATCGTACAATCTCCCCATCCCCATTGCTCTGTCTCTTTCACGACTTCCCTGGCCTGGGCCGTGACTCCAAGAAGCTGGCTGGCCTTCGTATGCTGCTGGCTGTCCGTTGCATCTTACAATTTTGGCTTCGCCCAGTCCCACCCTCACACACACACAATGGCTAAGGGCGGTAACCTGGGCATTGGACACAGAAGAGACCTGGTCTAATCAGCAGCCGATGCACTCAAAGCCCAGGAACATCTGGCTGAAGTTTCGTTCCTTCATGGCACCTTCCGACACGGACTCTGATGCTGCATCTCTGGCTTCCTAATCCTCCATATCCAGTAGGGCTTGAACTCTTGTTGGCTTATATCTCTGTTGTCCCGCTGTACTCTCCAAGCTTATACATGCAGAGCTAAAGACCAATGATTGACCTACTAGTATTTACTGTAATTTGACAATGCCTACACCGGTTGGGCCTCTGCTTGTATTCTTTGGAGTCATCAAGCTGAAAAAAGAAAGGTTTAAAAAAAAAAAGTCATGCATTATTATAAATGCCCAAGTGTTCGCATCAATAAATTGAAGACTAGGTTCGGAATAATGTCATAGCCTAAAATTAGCGTCACTTAAAAGTGTGTCTTTGCTTCTTTGAGATACGTGTGAATCTTTCTTATTTATACAGACATATCTGAAGGTGAATGAGACTGGGCTATGAATGCCTTCTTCCGTTCTGTGACCCCATTCCCCCATAATTCATTTAGTCTCCAGAAAGACATGTTAGACGAAGTACAAGTGCACACAATGAAAAGGCACGCAGCGCCTCATTCAGCAATATACTGGTTTCCTTTTTGTTGACCGAAAATGGTATTTAAATATTTTTTAGACCCAATGAATGGGCTTACCTGATCTGATCCTTTAAAGCTAAAGCTCAGAGGAAACTGAGATGTTGTAAGTGTACGGGCCGCTAATCCCGGCTGTTCTCCGTAAAATAACCAAGGAAGATTTGTTCGCCTGCAAGCGAAAAATATGTCAATGGAGACAAACTAAATGGTTACAAATAGTTTTTTAATGGCCAAATACAGATATTTGGGCACACTGGGAGACATGACAAAAGACTAGGACTTACCAAAATGATATGGAATGAACAGATCCGAGCCCTGCAGTTTTTCTGACAATATCCATAAACAGCCCACATGCATCATTGTTGGGAGAACCTACTGAATGCATGTTCATCACACACATGTTGCCAAGAGCCTGGCAAGCTGTAAGATTAGCATGTAGCTGCAAAAGAAATACAAAATATATTCTTTATTCACAACAACTTTGGGTATAACAAGTATATGTCAAAAACAATTAGAGAAATATACACATGTATTGTGTGTGGGGTTTTTATTTTAACACACATTTATAGAGCATTTTTGCATAGCTATCTGAAGAAGCACGTTTTATATTTAAAACCACTGTAACGTAACCATTTAAAGTCAAATTAAGTAGTTTTATGAGCATTCTATGGAGACTGAATATTTTCTTTCCCTCAAGATAGCTTGCAAAAATATAGATAGGATTTAATTCAGAAAGGTTTAAGGGTTTCCGTTGGTGTACAAGAAATCAAAGGACACTTTTTTAGGCAAACTGTTCATTTGACAACCCCACTGACGGAGATCCATTTTTTTACTCCGTTTAAAAGAGAATGGGAAGATGGGTAGGTGAAGATGCAAACCCTCAAGATGTGCCCAACTCTGTACATTTATTTTTTAGTTCACCTCCGATCCCTACCTGGTGCTACTGCATCCAGTATCCCTGGTTTTGGTTTAATGACAGTTCCTCATACGTCTAAACCTGCACCACAAACAAGAGGTGAAATGTATAATGACGAGCTAAATACTTTTTTTAAAAGTACATATCTCATCACTGTGCTGCAATCTTGAATAGAGGGGGAAAAAGGCCTGATGGACATATTTAAAATGCCACTATAATTGCATTTGATTTAATATGTCAATGGGGCTGTTATCAAAAGTGGTACATAGTTTGGTACGGAGCCCCTCTTTCCTTTCTATGGAGGACAGCGCAAGCCAGGGAGAAGAAGCGGGTGTGGCGGCGGCACTCACTGCCGCAGAAATAAGGTCAGTGTGGAGGGGGGGGGGTGAAAAAAAAGAAAACAAAAGAAAGGTAAAGAGGGTGGGGGAAGATGCCGGCCCACGGACCCGGCTGTCAGGTGGCATGGAACGTGGGCTTTCACCAGTGGTTCAAGCCCATGTTCCTAGTCATCTGAATGGCTAGCTCCCCCCACCAGGGTGCTAATCGGAGTTCATTTGATTGAAAGTTTTACATGACCTACTGTAAAATCTATTTTCCAGCCTAAACTTACTTTTGTGAATTGGTTTGTTTGGGGTTTCCCATAGTACAGAGTTGACACACAACATCCAATTATGCTGGGCAAACAAAACTGTTCCCTTAGAGCAGAACTGCTTGGGCATCTACTGAGGGGAGGGTAAGCACATATTTTCAATTGCTGGGCTCTTCCCTAATTAAGATCGCATTTTTAAATTAAAAGGTACAGTTTGACAAGCACATAAGAAACTAACGAAAGGCAACTCTCACAAAATTCAAAAAGTGATACAAAATGTTAAAACACCCACCCCGATATACCACTAAGAGCAGACCCTAAAATCACAAAAATGAGTGACATCGGCTCGCGTAGATGCGCAAGCGGCAACCTCAATATGGTAGGGGATAGGTATGCCTTTTAGACTATGTGCAGAAATTCTGGATGGCAGAAAGGCAATTCTTAAACTTCGCCCGACTGACAAAGACAATAGCTAAAAAGTGGGACTCTACACCCGAAGAGCCCCCGATAACCCCAGTTCTTCACACCATCCTAACTATGGGAGTAGAAAGACACACAATCAAAAGACTATCCGGCACTGCAAGACAGTAGGTCATTGCCCCCACTAAAGGTGGAGGAAAATGGGAACAAGATCTGGAGAAACCACTGGAGGAGAAAAGGTGGGCTAAAATCTGCGCCAACATCGCAAAAGTTTGCCGCAATGTGCGCTTTAAACTGATACAATTTAATATCATACACCAAGTGCATAGAACACCACAAAAACAGCACATGATGAACGCACAGGTCACACACACCTGCCCGAGAGGTAGGGGAGAGTCTGCCGACTTCTGGCATATTGTATGGGTATGACCAAGCATAGAAAAGTATTGGCAAGAAATAATCGACAGATTCAACAACCTATTGGGGAGAGGTTATAGGTCAAAGTACCGAAAACAAAGGATAGAAACACAAAAGGATCGAAACAAAAGGATCGAAAGTCAAAGGATCGACAACCCATACACATAATGTAAACGGGTCATTTGATTGAAACAAATGGCTCAACCATTGAAATAGGTAATGAAGCTAAAGAAAGGGTTAAAGGACAACATCGAAATAAAGAGTAAAGCACCTTGTTTTGAAACAATAAGCACAGCTGACGGTTGAAAACAAACTGTCAGTGCGTGAGGGAAGGTGACAGAGAGCAGCTGACAAATACAACCAAGTGAATAACGTATACGTAGCGGTAAGTAAAACACATGAAACATGCAAATTAAGAAAGTCGTTTGCACATTATAGCAGAATAGTTAAATTAATTTATAAAATTTACTGTTTCAGATACAATTTCATACAGATATGGAATTCATAAAGTCGCAGATGGGAGCTTCACAATTGGCATATGAGGGATATGTGTACAACAGGGAATGTACAAGAAATGAAAAAAGTTATTGGAAATCCAAGGATTACAGAAAATTAAACTGGACCGGCAGAGCTATAACCGAAAGGGAGAATATACGGGTAACTGGTGAGCATAACCATATGCCAGACAATGCCACAGTCTTAATAAAGAAAACGATAAATGAGCTAAAATAAAATGTGGAAATGAATAAAAATGAGGCGACAAGCTCACTAATAAACAGAGCTTACACGAAATGACCACTACATGTAACCGCACAGATGCCAAATACAAAATTAATGAAACAAAATGTGAACAGGCAGAAACAATGCAAGGAAAACTTACCAATGGCACCTCAAACTTATGTAAATACGATTGTACCGGACATTTTACAAGAAACAGAAAAAGGTGAGCAATTTTTGTGGAAAACGTTAGATGTGAACAGTGAGAAAATAAATGTTACAACTTTAACTAATATGACACACTTGGGGGATTCAACTACATGGCATGACGACGCTACTTTTAAATCATGTCCAGCACCATTTCTTCAGTTTTACAGCATTCATGGGACAATCAATGGGACAGTTATACCTTTAATTTCTGTTTTAATGCCTGGAAAATCAGAGGAACTGTACAGATGTATTTATAAATTAATTAGAGAACCATTGCCAGAAAAAACACCAAAAACAATAATCATGGATTTTGAGCAAAGACAAATAAAAGCATTTTCTAAAATATATCCGGACACTCGTATTCAGGGCTGTTTTTTTCATTTCGGACAATCATTGTGGAAAAAAATTCAGAAATTAGGATTACGGACAATGTACATTGAGGACACAGAATTCCAACACCAAATCAAGAAATTATATGCGTTAGCTTTTGTAAGAGAGGACATGGTTGTAAAATATTATGACACTTTGATTTCATCAGAATACTATACAAATCAAAGAACAATTAAGCAATTTAATGGACTATATGGAGTGCACATGGATTGGTCAACTAACAAGACATGGTACCAGAAGAAAAGGAAAATATGAAATAAACGTATGGAATTGCTATAAATCCGCAAAAGAAAACTGGCCTAGAACCAACAACGTACAGGAGGGATGGCACAGCAAAATAAATAAGGAATTCAACACCAACAATCCGAATTTATGGCACTTTATAAACAACCTGAAATCTGAACAAAATACTCAAGAAATAAAACTGTCACAAACAATATCCATGGAAAACCAACCAACAAGTAAAAAAAAATACAGACTACGAGGAACGAATCACAAGCATTGTAAGATGTTTTGAAACTACAGAACCTATGCAATTCCTGGAAGCAATAGCATACAACTTAAAATGCTAATAAAAAATAAAAAACAAACTCACCAAGAAACGCCACTTCTGGACACCGAAAACACACCAAATGCTGGAAACCATATCCAAATATTAACTCCATAGTATAAAAAAGGATGACTCCAAGTGACAAAAAGAAAAACATCCATGAAAGAAAAAGAAAAAAAAAAAAAAAAAAAAAGCTTTAATCCGAGCTAAATCCATCCGTTGGAAACAAAAACCCAAATCCATGAACGCGTACTCCAAGCCATAGAATCCATGAAAAGAAACTTTGATCCAATAAAAAAGGCATCCATGCAGAAAAAAATCCACCAAAAAAAAAATCCATCCAATGGAAAAAAAAAAAAATAGAAATCCAATAAAACTGGGAGCGGGAGCAACAGTTATCCGAACCGCGATCGAAAGACTCCAAAAATGGCGTCTACGTTGGCCTTCGCGACGTAATAAGTCATACATTACAAGCTGATAACAACAAATATACATGACTTTAAATTTCAAAAGTAATACAACAGCACAACCTAGTGGTCAAAATGTAATACGTTCATAATACGTTTCTTTCCTTGTTGCAATACATTACATATATTTAATTATTTAGTAAAACAAAGCACATTTATATATTTAAGAATGTTAACTGCATGCATACCTATTTAAAATGTTATATGACTACATATACATAAAAAACGTTTCAAAATAAATAAAAAATGTTGAATATGTTGAACAATAATAACTATGTCAAATAAAAAACATTTAAAAGAAACATAAAAGTGTTTGTGCAATTATTACATTTCGAACAGTTTCTAATACATTTCGACCCTTTGACCATTCAACCCTATTGTATTTCGAGCAAATTTAGTCTATCCTTTGTCTTTCGATCCTTTGACAGTCGATCCTTTAACTGGACACCTTGGAGAGACACTTGGAGTGCACACCCGGGGTGTGTCTGTTGGGGATGCTTCCCAGAGGGAAAAGGAAAGAAAGCAAACATTCTAATAAGATTGCGGCTTTCTTGTTGGTGCTGGCAAAGCACAGTTTAGCCATCTCGTGAAAGAACACTAAAAGCCCCCTACTACAACAATGGTCCCGGGCCGCTTTAAAATGGGCTACTCCGGAAAAAGCAATAGTAAGAGGGCAAAGGACAGGGGAGGATGGCTTCAGATGCCTTGGATCTGCAAAGGTCCACCCTACTCAATGACATTCAAACCTCACCGGATAACTTTCTCCATTGAACGATAGGGTGGGTGAATTCGAAATTGTGACAAGCTAGAGGGCACAGAGGTACTCACTAACTGAGGAAGCGAAGAAACAGGGAAACCCCCTCCCAAAGGACAACAGATGTAGGACGTCAAGTGCTTTCTGGAGTTGGATCGGGCGGGGGAGGGTATGAGGGTGGAATGGGGGGCGAGGGAGCGAATATTCATGGTTAACTCTTGTTGTGTTAGGCAGAAACCTGTGCAATTCCCTCTGGGACCACTGCACAACATTTAGGACTACAGGTGTTTGGCAGTAAACCCACTTGGTAGCAGTCTGTACCACACAGATTCACTTGGTAGCTGTGGCTGAGCAGTCAGACTTCCCTCAAGAAGAGTTAGGCAGTATACAGAGTATTCACAATAGGTCAAGAGAACACAGTAGAACAAGTAAACACCGACCAGGGCTTGGTGTAAAAGAGATATAATTATTTATTTTAAAACCACATCTAGAAAAACACACAGGCACTAATAGTAAGCAATTCAAAAACACGGTCGCTAAAAGATAGACACTCCCTTAAAAGAATAATTAGACAAGTCTTAAGTAAAGCCCCACTTATTTTCAGACAGCGGTGAGCGCTTAATGTAGATGGCACTCTAATAGTTCGTTTTAAAAAGGGAGAGAAGAGCAGAGAACAAGTTGAAACAGATCCCAACACTTTTATCAGAACATAACAAGAAGGCAAAGTAAAACCGTGAAGTTAGAGTTCAAGAGGCCGGATCCCTTTCAGAGGATCCAAACGAAATGTGTCCAGGGTCACACGGTTGCAGTGCACAAAAGTTTTGTAAAGGTTCAAAAAGGAGTTGGACCAAAGAAAGGGACCAGTTAGAGGGTCAAGGCGGCCAGCCCAGTCCAGAAGGTTAAGGGGTTATTGTTACCTTGTAGCAATCTTTAGAAAGGGAGGCCTGGCGGACACGGTACCTTAAAGTGGTGAGAACGCTCCAGCGGGGGCAGTTGTTCCTGGCAGCGGGTGCAAGTTGGTGCTTCGTCCGGGGGAAGAGAGGATCTCGTCGTGGAGGAAGACAGGAGTCCGTTGCACTGCCAGGGAAGAAACCAGCCGCGGAGTTTCTCAGGTACAAGGAGCGGTCCGGTGATTCGCGGTTCAGTGGTGAGTGGCTATCCGGCTGCCGGGGTGCTTGGCACGGGCAGTTCGACTACAAACCGGGCTGGGGTGCGAAGAAAGAAAGGTAAACTGGTTGTGCTCACCAGTCAGGGGAAGAAGCCTCTCCAGCCAGGAGATCTTCTCTGTCGTCGGGAAGTGGTGAGTCGGTTCTGCAGGGCTCCACCGGTGGTGTCGTCGTGGTAGGTCAGCTCAGCTTCTCCCTCGTCGGATTCGCAGGTCCTGTGGCGACTTCTGACGTTCCAGTCCCCCAAAGCCCTGCTTTTATGCAGCACACCCCCATTCACTCAGCCTAGCTGTCCAAACATGTTAAGTGGCCAATCACACAAGAGTGCGACCTGAGTTACCAAGGTAACTCAGTCCAGGGTGCCTAAACCCCCTACCACACCCCCTTTGGTACCCAGACAGAGTGGCACCACTTTTGGAGGCTTCTGTGGAGAAGCCCGCCAAAAAGTGGAACAAAGGGCTCGACTTGGGTTGGAGTCACAGAAGAGAACACAAACGCCATTTTAGAATCGAGTCTTGGCAAAAAATACCAACCGGAGAATTAATATGAATTAAATAAACCGGCGGTATGTTCGAGGCTATGAGAATTAAATAATTAAAGTTGGTAGCCTCGAACAATGGGTAAATCCCATAGGAAAATATTTGCGGTTGAATATAAAAAGTAGTTTCCACTGCCACCAGCCAAAACTCGATCAGGGGGGACGGAGACGTGCCCCCTCGACTAACAGACCCCGGGGCAATCGAACTGCCCCGACCAGTACGTCCACAATATGATGGTTTGTACTGGTTTCTGTTAATAATTTGGGACTAGTAAAGCCAATGGTGACTTTACATGCCCTGGGAGACAGTAGTCAGTCCCAGGGTATGGAGTCTATGGTGGGGTGTCACTATGACACCCCTGTGTTACTGCACAGAGGGTGCTGTGTAACACACAGGAAAAACACATGAGACCCTATGCAGTAAAGGACCCCATAGCCCATAAAACACATTACCAGTCAAAGGAATACCATAAATCATGTCCAAGAGTGGGAGAAAAAGAGTCTCACTGTTGGCAGGAGGAAAAAACAAACTCCAGAAATCCAGCAAAGCTGCTGGGGGACTCACTAGGTTAGGAAATTCAGCCTAAAGAGAGAATTCTCCCTAACAGGAGGGTATGAGGGTGGAATGGGGGGCGAGGGAGGGAATATTCATGGTTAACTCTTGTTGTTTTGTTTGCAAAAAAACCCTTACAGATGTTTAAAAAAAAGTTAAAACAAGAATAGATTTACAAAGAATAGCAAGAATAACAATTGAAATAAAAAAAAATAAAAGATCAAAAGGGCTAGGTTAAGCAGGTTTAGGAATGGTAATCTAAACAAATGAGCCTTGTCAAAAGAATGTTTTGGAAATCAAATCAATGTTCAATGAAAGAGTGCATAAAGCAGCAATTGTGTACAAATGAAAATCTGCAGTTTAATTATGCATGAAAAAAAAAAATCAGGAATTGCGAGTCTCAAAATGGTGTGGCTTACAGTGACGGAACAATCATAAAAAGATTGAGTTCATAAGGTAAGTGAATTGGCTCTCTCAGGGAATGATCCTTTGCACTACTGCTGCATAATTGCGAACAGAATCCTGAAATGCTTTCATTACATGTGTCCTGTTCTGCTTCTGCTTTGCTCATCTTTTCTTTCTTTACTGTTTGGATCCTAGCTTTATTTTCCTCTTCTCTATTATGTTTTAAGATGCAGTTGTTTGTGATCCTTTTTTATTTTAATTTTTATTGATTTATTTATTTATTTTCTTCTCTCTGATTTTTATTTTTATGATTTATACTTAGTGGAAACATTGTTCTGTTCTTCAGAATGCTTTGGAATTTGCTTCACTTTTGCTGATTCAATTTGGAAATATGGGGAGAGTTTCAATAATACTACTACAATGTGGATGCGGGTTTCTGGGTGGTATAGTTAGGATTTGGCCTACTTATGTAAATACTATTTCTTTTAAGGGGTTTGGCTTTAGTCAGACCCAGTTGAATTGGTATATTGAATTGTTTTCATGTGATGTCCTGTTTTGTTTATCTGGGTTGGGGATACTATTACATTGTTTATTCTGGCTCTAAATGTCTGTGTTCTCTAATTGTTCATCCTATACTTTTTAGGGTTGTGTGGTCCTTTTTGGAGGTTTCCGATACTCGAATAATTTCTTTGCCATGGGATTGATTACGGTAGGAACATGGAATGTGAAAGGGTTGAATTGCCCAATTAAGAGGAAAAAAGTGTTGTCTAGACTTTGGAGGGAGAGGATTGATGTGATTTTTCTTCAGGAAACTCATCTTATGGAGGGTGCGGAGAAACGTCTTACTAATTCAAGATACACGAAAGTGTGGCTGAACTGCTTCTCTTCTAAGTCGAGGGATGTTGGGCTTTTGATTCGGAGGGGATTGGGCGCAAGTGTGGAAGGGGTGGCAATGGATGACGTGGGTCGTGTGATTCTGGTCGATTTGAAATATGAAGAGAGTTATTACTATTGGTTCCATTTATGGCCCATGTGTCCGTGGTGATTTTTTTGATTCTCTGACTAAGCTGTTGAGTGGTATGAAAGGGGAACATATTGTCTTAGGAGGGGATTTTAATTGTGTTCTAGATTATAAATTGGATAGGTCTTCAAAATGTCATTTTACTGGCCAGAGGTCTAGTAAGGAATTTCAAGAATTTATTGAAAAGTTTGACCTGATTGATTCTTGGAGGACTTTACATCAAGGGGAAAGGGGTTTTTCTTTTTATTCTCCTGCTCATGACTCGTTTTCCAGGATTGATTATGTGTTCATCTCTGACACTTTAGTTGAAACTATGGTGGAAGCAAAAATTTGTGCACGGTTCCTCTCTGATCATTCATTAGTTAAAGTCAAACTGCATTTTGGGATTTTGAGACGAGAGTCTGGTAGATGGAGATTAAAACCTTTCATTTTGAAACAGGATGATGCTTTACTCTCGCTGAATAGATCTATAGTGAATTTCTTTAATGAAAATACTGGTTCCGCTGATAGCCTAATAGTATGGGACTCTTTTGAGGCCTTGATAAGAGGGGAGCCGATGAACTGGACTGCTAGGATTAGGCGGAAAGGGGAAAATAAGTTGAAAGATCTGGAATTGGAATTCGGTATCCTTCAATCTACGTTTGCCCGCAATAGGACTAGGGAAGACCGTATTAATATGGATAAGGTAAGAGAATTGTTGAAATGTGAAGTGGAGGCTCAGGCTGATCGTGGTATCTTCTATTCGAAGCAGTGTTTCTGGGAGAGTGGAGATTGTAGTGGTAGGTTGCTGGCGAGAAGATTAAAAGGTTTTACTGAACGCACTTTCATCCGCAAGCTAGATATTGGTTCAGGTGATATGGTGTTTAAGAGGGAAGATATTGGTGAGTGTTTTTGTTCCTTTTACTCTACTCTATATGCGGAGGGCTGTAGTCCATCAGTGGATGAACTTGAAGAGTTTTTTGATAAAATTGAAGTTCCCGGTCTGTCTAGTGATGCTAGGGACTTTACTGATTCTCCGGTAATGGTTGAGGAGGTCCTACGAGCTATCCATAATTTAAACATTTGAAAATCTCCGGGACCGGATGGCCTGTCGACTGAATTTTATCAATCTTTTAGTGAGCTGCTTGCTCCAGAACTATGTGACCTTTATAATAGATTTTTGATGGAAGGTACACTATGTCCTTCAATGAGGGAAGCCATTGTTACTGTAGTTCCAAAAGTAGGGAAAGATGCATCAAAGTATGGTAATTATCGTCCCATCTCCCTTCTGAATGTGGATATGAAGATCTTCACTAAGATCCTGACTTATAGACTTGATAAACATGTAGGTGCTCTGATAGATAGTACCCAGATTGGTTTTATGAAACAGCGCTTTGGGTACGATAACATTAGAACACTATTAGATGTTTTGAATCTTTCTGGTGCAGAAGCTGAAAATTAACTTTATTTTTTTTGATGCCGAGAAGGCTTTTGACAGTGTAAACTGGACCTTCTTGAATTTTACACTGATGAAGATGGGTTTTGGTCCATTGCTCATTAACGCTGTTGGGGCATTACAATTAGATATTAGTGCTAGGGTTTGGGAGAATGGGTTATTGTCAACTTCCTTCAAACTATTCAAAGGTACTCGTCAAGGATGTCCTTTATCGCCCTACCTTTTTAACTTGGCTTTGGAACCGTTTTTGCTTTATATTCGACAATCTCAGAACCTTTCAGGATTTAGGATGGGAGAAATTGAGATTAAGGTGTTGGCTTACGCTGATGATGTTACGATCATCCTTGGTAATTCTAAAACGGGTGGTAATATACTTCAAGATATGGTTGAGGAGGTGGGTAAACTCTCAGGGTATAGGATTAATTGGGAAAAAACTATAGTTTTCCCGGTCTATGACACTCCTGTACGTGATCAATTGTTAAATTGGAATTGTAAATGGGAAAATAGTTCTGTGAAATATCTGGGGGTATATCTCGCTAGAGATATGAAGAGGATGGTTGAATTCAATGTTGATAAAGTCATTGAAACCCTTTGGAAGGACATTCGTAAATGGGAAAGGCTACCATTGACGGTTTGGGATAAAGTTAATGCCATCAAGATGGTACTCTTACCTAAGGTTTTATACATTATTCAGTCTCTTCCATTAAGATTTTCTAAAAAAAACTCTTGGTTGGATGGATAAAGTATTTCAGGAATTTTTATGGGGTGCTAAGTAAAGGGCCAAGATACCGAGATATCTAATGATTCGGGGGACTTCCGATGGTGGTTTTGGATATCCCATCCTTGAGAATTACTTCAATGGCTTTCTTTTAAAAAAATTGTCTGTGTATTTCTCTATGAATAGTCCTGTGGTTCCGCTTTGGGCTCGAATTGAAGAAAATATATTGAGTCCTTTCCATATTGGAAGTTTAAACTCTTTTGGTAGGGTGCCTAGGCAAGTGGCTAAATTGCAATCTGTGATGGTCACTAAAGATGCTATTATCTCTCTGATTACCGGTGGTGGACAAGGATTATATTTATATGAGGAAGCTTCCACCTGGCAGAATCCGGGTTTGCAGATTAATAAATCGGATGTTGTGTTGGAGAAGCTGGATTAATAAGGGCATTTTACTGTTACGAGATATCTGGTATGATGGGGGTATGAGGTCTTTTGAAGATTTGAAGGTTATGTTTGATTTGCATCAAAAGGAACTACAGAGATATAATTTGTTGGCTGCTTTAATGATGGAGGAGTCAGATGATTGATTTGCCTCTATTGCAGAGACCTGAGAGGTGTGATTTTCTCTCTATTGTTCCTCATGGGGTGTCTAGTTTTTTAAAACTGTTTCCGACTGAAAATCGTTCCCTAGTATTCTGGGATAAATTGAGATGTACATGGTCTGAGGAACTTGGAGAGGTTATACCTTTGAATGATTGGGAAAGTATGTGTAAGGTTCCTATTAAGGCAAAGGCTGATTTGAATTTGCGCTTTATTCACCAGAAGACTTCAGGACGTCTTTTTTGGACTCCTGATAGGATGTTTAAATTGGGACTTGGTGATACTGATAGGTGCTAGGGTTGTTTGAGAGAGAAGGGTACTATGCCTCACATGTTATGGGATTGTGAAAAGGTAGTGGGGTTTTAGAAAGAAGTTTTGGATAGGGTTGATTTGGTGTGTGAGATTGCTTTTCCTAGAAACCCATTAGCGGTGATATTGAAATCTTGGAGTTGAGAGAGATCTTGAATATCTGATGTTGTGTTCGATTAATAAAGTCTTTCTAGTTGCTGTCAGACTGATATTACAAGTCTGGAAGACTAGGAAAAAGCCATGTGTAGATGATTGGTTGGTTCAGTTGCAAATTCTTTCTCGTTTTGAGAAATTGAAATTGGGTAGATTACACAAAAAGGGAATTTACAATGAACAATGGAGTAAATTCAATGAGTTTTATGACTGATGCTTTGTCAGAATGTGTTATTTATTTATTTTTTTTGGGCAGTGGGTGGTGGGAGGAGGGGAGGGTTGATGTTTGTGGTGTCTTTGATGTTGTATTTTTGTTAGTTAAGTGTAAAAGTGCTGTTAGGATAATTGGTTAGTGGTGAAGTGGCAATTAAGGTTTGTAGAGTTTTTTTTTTCCCTCACTGTATTTGCCTTGATTTAGTTATCACATTTATATTTTGTTATGCTCTATTCGTTCCATTTTTATTGCCTGTTCTGAATTGTACTTATTTTTTGAATAACTTAAATAAAGAGTAAAAAAAAAAGGCAAGAATCCTGAAATGAAAGAAAGACAATGAAGAGACTGAGAAATGTACCAAGCTGAAGGGTGAAGGAGAGCTATAAATGGGAAAGGGTATAATAAGAAACAACATACTGTAGACAGGGCATTGCCACCATCAAGCATGTAAAGCTGAGCATCAGATAAAGGGTGAACCCTAAAAATGTATTTTATATAGAAATTAGTAGATGGAAGGAGGGATTAAGGAAGTGGAGTTCCACCAACAGAAGAAGAAAAACGTAGAAATTGGAAAGGGTGTTGAATACCATGGAGAGCTGGTGAGAGAGGATAAGGAAGAGATGGTAGATGTTACATGGCGGCTGGTGAGCATCATAAAGGGGCAATAAGTAGCGATAAGAAGGATAAAGACTTAGATGAGTTGGTCAGAGCAAGTAGCGTGTTTGACACATTGACTTCTTTACTTTACTTTAATATATTTGTATAGCGCGGCCATGAACCCAAAGGCGTAAGGGCACTACAAAACACATAAAACAGAAAACCAGAGACAATGTCATGAAGCAGGGCATGAGCGAGAATATCACAGGCAAGAAGGTCGTTTAATGGAACAGATATGTCTTTAGTCTTTTTTTAAAGAATTCTAAAGATTCGATAGATCTTAGCTCCAGCGGCAGAGCATTCCAAGCTCTAGGACCAACAGAGAGGAAGGCTGAGTCAGTTGCTCTGACAGTGTTGCACTTAGGTTCAGATAAGAAGAACAAATCATTAGACCTAAGTGCTCTTGTGTTGATTCTTATGGGTAATAGCTGTTGTAAGTAACCAGGCATTTTCCCAGATCTGCACTTATGGAAAATAGTCAGGGTGTGAAATAGAACTCTAGCGGCCACAGGCAGCCAGTGCAGCTCACGTCTCGCTAGTGTGACATGATCTCTGTGTTTGAGTTTCATAACGGCTCTAATAGCCCCATTTTGACAGATTTGTAGCCTGTTACTTTCATATTTGTTAATTCCCATAAGAAGGCTCGAGCAGTAGTCTATTTTAGAGTCTACTATTGCTCTCGCAATAGTTTCTGCATTATCCTGAGAAATAAGAGGCCTTGGATGTGTTAAAAGTTTAATGTAGTATGCACAAGAAGAAACAATACTACTAAATGCTGTTTCATAGACAGGTGTTGATCAAAGGTTACTCCTAGAGTTTTTACTTTTTTCAAAGGTTTGATGGATTCTTCACCCAGCTGGAAATTGTCATACTGTGAGCCAAGTTTAATAATGGTATGCGGTGAGCCAACTACCAATAGTCCGGTTTTGGATTTGTTTAGTGCCAGCTTGTTATGAACCATCCAGGTTTCAATTATAGTGAAGACTTTATTAATGGCAATTTCATCCAGTCTGTGAGACCCGAGAAGCGGGATGACACATTGAGCGTCATCCGCATAGTTGGTAGATATGATATTCTCATGGTCTAACATTGCAAACAGGGGAGCCGTAAATATATTGTAAAAGCAGGGAGAAGTGCAGGCACCCTGAGGAACACCACAGGTAGTAAGAATGGGCTCAGATTCGGCGTTGCCTTGGAAGACTCTGCTAACTCGGTTGCTGAGAAATGACAAAACCCATTTGCATGCTAGTGGGGAGAAATTAGCCACTTCAGACAACCTGGTGGCCATGATATCATGGTCCACCAGGTCGAAGGCTGCGGAAAGATCTAGCAGCATAAGCAGAAAAACCTCCTTGTTATCCATACGAGCAATCAATTTGGATTTAAGTTTAAGTTGGATTTAAGTACACTTCTGCCCTGCTTTTGCCCTGCAAGTGTACAAGGATGATTAGAGGCTAAAACGCCCTCTCATCCCTCACACTCCAAACCACAAACCACGAGCCAGCATAAGCAAAGGTAAAGCAGGCACATTCAAGAGCTATACCTCCTTTGCCTTTTGTAGTAACATGGGCCAAGGGAAGACCAAACTCAAGAGGACTGTGAATGTGGTTCAGTAGCAACCCCAACAGTGAAGTATTACCTCACAGTCTCATTCACTGTGAATAGAAGATATAGATCCTCAGGGAAGGTATGTTGCGGTAAAGAGAATATTAGACGAAGACGACATCTCTGATCAACACCTATGGCCCCAATGTGGATGACCCCGACTTCTACTGGGCCCTTGCAGATATGCTTACTGGGCATATTGACTGCGGTCTTGGTGGTAGGAGGGAATATGAATACAATCATTGATTCTACCATGGATCACTCCTCTGATGCCCCCAGCCTCTCACTCTAGCGGCACAGACCCAATCACAGATTATGTTGCAGCTGCACCTGTCAGATGTCTAGCAGAGGTTACACCCTACAGTGAGAGTATACATATTATTCTATGGTCCATGATTCCTTGACATGGATCAATTATTGGCTTCTAACCACAGAGCTGATGGGGAGGGTACGGTGGCGCTCCTTCCTTCTGCGTACATTCTCCTATAACTCTCCCATTGTGCTGTCCCTGGTCTTTACTCACTCACGCAGACCCTGACTCCTTTGGCATATGTCACCTACAATGCTACAGGATCCCAATCTCACAGAAACACTTTATAATCAAAGAGTTCTTTATTACTAATGTGGGATCAGTGTCACTCTACTCTACCGTTTGGGAAACGTTTAAAGTGTTCATGCAGGTGAAGCTGTTGTTGCCAACTGTTGGGACCCTTAAGTCACAGACAGGAACGGCGCAAGCTCGAAGTGCAGATTAGACTTTTTGAGAACTAATATGGTAGGACGAAGGACAAAGCTCTCCTATGGTTGATTACGGGCAACATATTAAAATTCCAGGACCTGGCAGAGCAGAAAGTGATATATATTACTAAACCAGTGCTCGCTCGTAAATATGGTGAGTCTGATAGACCAGGATGGGCTCTTGCTAGGGCAGTCAAAATAGACTACACCCACTGTGTTGTTACTGGCATCACTGCGGCCCAAGGAGTTACCTTGACTAGAAAAAGACGACATCAATGCGGAGGCTCAGGCATATTATCCATCCCTATACTCCTGCAGGGACGTTAGCTCAGATGAGGCGCTTGCACATTATTTGGAGGACATGGATCTTCCAGTGCTGCCAAAAGAAGCAAACCTAGCACTGGACGCCCTCATCACTGCACAGGAAATATCTACTACCATTGCCACTCTGGCCTCGGGTAAGGCCCCTGGGTCAGATGGTCTGGGGGTTGAATTGTATAGAGAATACAGTGCAGTCTTTGCTCCACACCCGTATATGCAACATTTAGAGGCTAAACTGAAGATCTGGGCTAAAGCCAACCTCCCTATATGGTAGGTTGTCCTTGTTGAAAATGATAGTGCTCCCAACGCTTTTATATTTTTCTTGCAACAACCTCTTCTGGCAGGCTGGGTCTTCTTCTCTTCCATACCCTCCATGATGGTGGGGTTCCTATGGGGGTCTGGTACAGCTAGGATGAGTTGGGAGAAGCTCATAGAACCGTATGAGCAAGGGGGCTGTGAGGGGTCAGTAATTTGAGACTCATGATTGTAAGGCGTTTGATCAGGATTTACCCTTTCATTATACAACAAATAACAAAAATCCTAACTAAACCTACTCTACAAGGGGATTCCCTACCTATCCCTAAGATCTATGGGAAAACCTTCTAGCATACATAAAACTAACCCTCGCCATAAACAATATCAACATTGAAACATAAATACAACATAAATAAAAGGTTACCAAACACCCAGTGTTTCGGGTGACTTTGTGTTCCTGGGCAGATCTTGCTTCCCCAAGAGTGTCCAAAAGTCAATTTTCTCCAAGTAACAAAAATTCTCAACCAAAGTCTTGAAAAGCTCCAAAGAAACAAAACATTCACACAAATAAAATCCAATGATCAAAATCTCTTCTTGGTTTGATGAAAGGCCACAAAGAATTAAGAGCGCCAATTGAGTTTCTTGGACAACATCCTTCCAAGAAAGAATAGATGAGATTGACAAAAGTATCTTCTTATACTTTGACAACAACTTCTTTGCTTCTAGATGCTGTGGGGTCTTATGTACAATTGTCAGGATGTTCTTGAGATGTACTCCTATCTCAACCAACTTCCTTCAGCAATGTAACTGTGAGAACAGCTCCCTTGGCCACACAGTTAACTTCAACCGTACGAACAGCCACAGTCTTGCTACTGCTACTACAACTTCTACTGCTTCGAAATGTGCCGCTATAATGGCTACTTCAAAATTAGGCACTGCTACAAGACATCTACCTTCACAGGTTGGAAAAGTACTCTTCCTTCTACATCCCTTAAAGGGCAGCCACTTTGCCGGTGTTGCGGCTACCATAGACTTTGCTTTTGGCTACTGGACTTTTTCTCAATTTCCAAACATTTTGGCAATGCAGAGAAAAACTTTGGGAACAAGTACCCAGCTTTATGTACACCTGGTCTTCAGTAGTTACCCCAAAGTGGTTGTGCCAACCTCCCAACTTTGGAGGAATACTCTTGGGTAACACATTCATCAGCTTCAAAACACCAGTGTACAGTTCTTAAATGCATAGGATTTGGCGTTCATAGAGATCCCTCTATGGGCTTGGGGCACACTTGCTTTATCTTTGACTTCTATTACTTCATTATTCTGGAGCTTCAGACTTTGATGTGTTACAAGATATGCGTCTTCAATGGAACCCAAAATTAGGCACACACGATGGCGTCTTAGTATTGAACTGCCACTTCAAATAATGACATATTCCCACCTTTCGGTCAGCACTCAGACTCTACGGCACAGGGAAACATTGTCTCATGCATGCAGTCCTTTTAACAATACCTGCAACTCAAATGACTGCTAATGGGTGCAGAGACATGGCTCCTTAAGCGCTCAGCTCTGTCGTCCCCCATGAGACAAAGGCAGAGTATGCCGGCGTTTCGAGGGAAACAAGTCTAATCTGAAGATGTAGGAGTGCCGGAGGCTGACCGGGTGCAGATTGGAGGGGCTGGTAGCCCGATGCTGCCGAGTCGGAGAGCTGCAGGCGTGGGAAGTTTGGCAGAGGTTGCCTGGACAGACCCCAGGGCAGGGCCTCCATTAAATCTAGAGGAGCCTCCAAAGTGCCTGAAGTGGAGGATCTCCCCAAGTAAGGAGAGAGGGAAGGCACAGAGCTATGAAGCCCGCGGCGGACTTGTGCGGTGTGGGGCTGAGGCTGCACTCGCAGTGCGGGAAGGCTTTCTACTGGCTTAACCGCTGGCCGAGGTCTGGCGCTGCAGAGGAGGAGGAGGAGGACACCGCCTGGCCACGGTGGCAACTGGCTTGAACAAAAGCGGGCAGCCTGGGTGAAAGAAGGGAGACATTCACGCAAGGCATACATGGCAGAGCAAATAACAAACGAAGCCGCTGCCTGGGTGAAAATGAACAAAGGCACGCAGAGGGGATAGCCTCATCAAGGTAATGTGCAGCCTGGATGAAGAGCTTGGATGCCCATGTAGGATATCCTCTCAACCATGAGGTTGGGTGCCTGGGTGAAATGCGTGGAGGTGACAACATTTTCCTATGAAAGTGGCTGCCTGGGCATAAGACCCATGTTGCACATGAAGGAGTGGCCCCATAAACCAGATGAAGCAGGCCACCTGGGTGAACGACAGGCGCAGGGGTCCCCCTTATTAAATGAGCAGTCAGCGTGTGGGTCGCACAACTGAGCAGAGATGCCTGGACACCCCCAGAGGCTGGGAGCCCAGGATAATTAGCGTTGTGGGTACCCACTACAACAGCTCAAGAAGTGCGGAGCAGGGGTCCGAATGATCCGGTGAGGTGGAGCGGCCCTGGAACCCCCTGGTCAGTGTCCTCTTGGCATCCAGTAGTCTTCCTCAGGCAGAGTCGCACAGCCAGCTCCACAGAGTCCTCTGCAGGTTGTGCCCGGTCCTATCAGCCCAGCCCGCGCAGTAGTCCTGATCTGTGGGGGATTTACCACTTGACTTGGCCAAGCACCTCAGCAGCAAGTAGGATGTCAAAGGGAAGGGCAAAGCCAAAAAACATGGGTCAGGCGACATCAAGATGCTACTGGGGATTCAGGAAAGGGAGAAGGATGCCAACCCCAAAGAAATATTGGCCGAGGTCCACCCACACATAACAGGAAAGGCGACGCCAACATCCTTCACGAAAGAAGACCTGGTGGAGATGCTCTCCCCCAGTTGAAGCAAGACCTCACGAAAGAGATCAAGGACACTAAAGAAACAATCCTGAGGACAGTGGCAGACCTGAACTCCCACATGGTGGGGCTAGAAACGAGGGTAAATGAAGTTGAGGACTGTGCAAGCAGGCCTACGATCAAGCGGAACTTACAAACAGAATCATCGGCTTAGAGGAACAAATCGCAATGATGTGGGCCAAGCAGGAGGACCTGGAGAACCGCTCTCGACGAAACATCAGGATTTGTGGAATACCGAGCAAGGTCGCAAAACAGGATCTGGAGAGCGAAGGAACTGTTCCAAACACTGTTAGACCTCCCAGAAACCGCAGTAGTAGAAATAGACAGAATACACAGGATTTATTCTGCGCAGCAACATCGTTGCAACCTTTCACTGGATGTGCACATGTCCATTTCTTTCAGCAAAAAGAACAGATCATGGCAGCAGCGAGAAAGAGAGCCGGTTCAGTTTTGTGGAAAGCATGTAGCGCTGTTCCAGGACTTGGAACCTCAGACCCGGGCAAATAGGCGGAAACTGCACGTCGTGACAGCCTCGCTGCAGGCACAACTGATTAAATATCAATGGGGGTTCCCCTGCAAGTTATTTGAGAATAAGAACCAAAAATACACAAATCGCATCTGAAGGGGAGGCAGGAATACTAGTGATGAATGGGCTGCAAGAGGATCCAGTCTCGGGAGAAGTGCCCCAAAGCCAGGATGGGACTAACAGAGACAAGACGAGGAGGCTGAGACGGAGGAAGTTCTCAGAGGCGGCACTCAACAGGGGAAAGACTGAGGGAACTCAAAAAATACTGTAGCTCATTTATCCTTGTGGTGGGGCGGGGGGGGCATTATCCAGGGGCTCGATCCCAGACCTTCCGAAAGATAAGGCCACCCCCTGCTCATGGCAAAAGGGCAAGCACATACTCCAATTGATTGATTGATTGAATATTTATATAGCGTCTATACACAATGTGTTTCAAAGCGCTTCAAGGAGGGAGGGAACATAGGAAAATACAGTTACATTCTTAAAGTTTTTGAAGCAATACAGAATGTGAAAATAACTATCGTAATAGGCCTTACAACATTTCAGATAGTGCAAGTGCATGGAACAGATAAGGCAAAGAGGGAAGGAAAAAGAAGGAGAACAAAACAAGCAGTAACATTACTATTCCAGACAACAATTGATGTAGTGCATGAAGTATACAAGGGGAAGAGGAAGGGGGGCAAGGGGTGATGGAGTGAGGGAGAAGGAGAGGAACAAAACAAGCTACTGTCAAAATGGGTCAGAGACAAATTTTATAGAGCAGGGGGCGGATGGAGAAGACAAGGAGGGAAGCTGGGAAGACAGACAAGCTGTGTGAAAGATAGGAGTGGAGGAGGAGTGGAGGGCAAGGAGGTTGCAAAGCCAGGCAGCTATGATTACTATGCCCTATGGCAATTGGGATAGTGCCAGGCTTAACAGGGAAAACAGGGGTGATAGAGGTGGGGAGGCAAGATGGCTGCAAAAGACAGGCAGCTATTGATTTACTATACCTATTTTGAAGCAATTTACTATACCTTACGGCAGTTGAGGTAGTGCCGGAAGTTAACAAGGAGGAGGCAAGGAGGAGGGAAAGAGTAGGAGAGGAGGGAGAATAGAGTGGGGTGAAGAGTAGGAAGGAGGCAAAAGGGGGATTCCTGGAGGAGGGAGGGGGCAGAGGCAGTTCACGAGGGGCATCAGGGGCACACAGACACTCACGGGGGGCAAAGGAGGCACACAGACACTCACGGGGACAGGCGATCTCGTACCGCGGTGGACAGGGGTAGACAGGGCCTTCGTTGTGGGACTTAGGTGGTGCGGCCGGCTCCCGCCTCCTGGTTGCAGCCATTGGCTTAAGGGGCTAATTGCAACCAATGGGAGAGGGGGCGGGGCCTAGCCCACAAAGCAGGAAAAACTTCACATATGATTTAGGCATGAGTAACAAACGAACGGCATCTTGGAGGGCCTTGACACGGTGGCAGTGAGCCATGCTCCACAAATCAGCCATATGGTCAAAAGCAAGATCGATTAGTGCAAATTCCGACAAGATTGCAAGTCATTTGCATCGCCGCAAAGTCAATTTTAAACTTTCCAGAACCTTACCCCCAGCAAAGCGCGGTGCGATATCCAGCCCAGCGCAGAGGGAGGGTGCTGGAGGGCAGAGGGAAGGGCTGCAGCTCGTAGTGGAGTGGGAGAGAAGAGAACGGATGGAGAACTGATGCACAATATTGGGTATGGGGGGGCCATGACATGAGTCAGGTGTCCAATTTCACGGTCACCTTAACGGACGGATGACGCTTCTGTTAGTGTACAGGTGTAAGGACCTGTGCAAAGTATGGTTGGGAGCTTGTGGGAAACAACTTCTGGTTTATTGGTTATTGTTTTTGGTCACGGTTCACAGCCCTTCTCATAATGCTTGAACACAGAGCAAGAGATTCCCTACTTGCCGCCTCGGCCGGTGCACTGCCACCTCACTGCACGGGGGCATGGCTAACACAAAGGATAAATACACAATGGCTAATCCCAGCATTAAATGCCTGACCCTGAATGTAAAGGGCCTAAACGCACCGTTAAAGCGAAAAGCCATCATTCAGAGGGTCATCTGCCTGGAGAAAGACATTGCATTCATTCAAGAGCCTCACTTACTGGAGGAAGATGAAACGCCTGATTGGGAGGGGTATACACAGGCATACTTCGCAATGAGTGGACAGAAGTGTGGGGTCGCTATCATGGTCTGTAAGAGGTTACCATTACGTATATAGGGTGTACCTGTTGGCCAAAGGGGACCTGGGAAATCGGAAAGTCACGCTTGTGTTGATCTATGGTCCGAACGAGAAACAGGGGGAGCTTAATGGGATTGTGGGGCGCTTCATGGAGAGTGAGGTAATACTGGGTGGAGTTTTCAATTGCGTTTATGGGATGCAGGGAAGGCGGTCCTCAAGGGTTCATAATAGGTTAGACAATAGCCTGGAATAGGGCCCAGTGGCTAATTTGCGAGGAATTTTAAAAACTAGTACGTGAAACGGAAAAGCACATTTGAACAAAGACAACAGGCGGGCACTGAGGGACCTCAGAATAGCCAGGCAGGCACTAGAAACTCACCCGATTAGGAAAACAGCATACTCAACACTAATGACGAATCCATTTTATTACTCTAGGGGTAATAAGGCGAATAAGCAACTGGCGGCTTAGCTTAAGTCTACTTGTAACCATATCACTGCCCTGAAAGCCGAGGACGGGCAGAGGGCTATAATAGAAACCGGGAAGCTGCAGGTCATGGCTGACTTCAAGAACGTCTCTGCTCCACATAAGGGAGAACCCAGCACATTAGTGATTTCATAAGACAGATCCAGCTCCCTAAGATCTCAGAAGAGATGAAAAGATCTCAGAAGAGATGAAAGAGGTATTGGAACACCCCATCACAGCTCAAGAAGTTATTCAGGCCATTCGTTATCTCCTTGGGGGGAAAAGACCCAGGGTCAGATGGGTTCACCAACTCATTTTACAAAACATTCGCAGGATAGTTGGCCCCACACCTCACAACATTATTTAACTCATTCTCCACCTCAGGTAAGGTGACCGATTCTATGGCTGAATCTACAACCACTTTGCTTTTGAAACCAGGAAAGGATCCGGAGGAGGGCACCTCCAATCGGCCAATAGCCCTGTTAAACACGGACGCAAAGCTGTATAGCAAAATCATAGCGATGAGACTGAAGGAAGTCCTCCCATACATTATAGACACAGATCAAACAGGGTTCATTAAGAACAGAGGCGCTCATGATGATATTAGGAGGGTGATTCATTTAATATCCTTGACCCTGAAATTTTCAGGAGGTATTTCACCGATTTCCCTGCACACTGAGCATTTGACAGCATGGCCTGGGATTTCCTGGAAGCTCTCTTACCGTTATATGGTTTTGGGCCAAATATCAGTAGGCTAATCCTAGGGAATTTTCAAATCCCCTCCACTGTGGTCAGGGTTAATGGGAATAACTTCTTCAATTCCTCTACGCAGACAGAGGTGTCCGTTGTTATCTCTGGTCCTTGAAATGGCCATGGAACCGCTGGCACAGAGAATCCAAGCTAGTCCCCAAATACAGGGCCTGGAGTGGCCAGGGTACACACAAAGTAGCGCTTTACGCGGACAATGTTATCTGCTTTCTAGGGGACCCCAAACAATCATTGCCCTCCCTGATGGACCTGCTAGCTGAGTTCCACAAGGTCTCTGTGTTACAAAACAATCACAAAAAATCTGTGGGCATGACCATCGGAATTCTGCAGAGTGTCCTTTATGATAGGATATTTTATTTATATCGCGCTCATACACTAGTGTTTCAGTTCCAGTCAGCCTTCCCCTTCCAGTGGGTAGAGAAGGAGTTTAGATATCAGGGGGTAAACATCACTAACACATACAGAACCCTCCAAGGGGCCAATATCCCACAGCTATCGAAACAAACAAAAGCCTCTCTGAAAGGCTGGGGAATCCAAGAAGTGTTGTGGTTTGGTCCCGTCACTGCAGTCAAAATGACAATCTTGCCCAGACTCCTGTATACGATTCCTGCATTACCAATTAACATCTAGGGCAGTATATCTGGAAGGGGAAACGACCGAGAATCCTGTGGCAATCTCTTATCAGAGAAAAGGAGCTAGGGGGACTGGGAGTCCCTTCCCTGCACAAGTACTACTAAGCAGCCCAGATGGCGCCTATGTTCGCCTGGGGATCATAGGAATATGAGTCGAAATGGAAGGGGATAGAGCAGCGAACGACTGACACTCCTCTAGCCAAGTTGCCCTTCCTACCTAGATGGGTCAGGATGGGGTTACTTGAAGCCACACATTTATCACTTGATATCTGGACAATGGGCCATGCATGGTTGGGAATCAAAGCTAATGCAGGTCCACTAACACCGGTATTGCAAAATCCAGAGTTCTCACCATACCTGATAAGGGAACCGTTCAAATGCTGGGAATCCCTGGGGCTCTTAAGACTCAGACTTCTAGAACGATGGGCCCTTCTATAATGTAAGACAAAATTCACTCTCCCGGAATCAGACCGTTTCAGATACTGTCAGATCAGGCATTGGCTCTCTAATCAGAAGGTAAACAGGTGGGTACACGGCCTCCATGGGGTATAGAAACCCAACTGATGGAAGGGCAAACTGCTCATAGAATCTCCCGGTGCTATCATCTACTCAACAATGCCCAGGTGGAGGACAAGCTCTCATACATGAAACAATGGGACGATCTGGGAGCGGAGATCCCGTTGGACTCCTGGCAGCGCATATGGGCCCAAAACAAGAGTTCCAGGTGCACGGGACAAAGAATGTGCAGTTAAAATCTGTTTTAGGTGGTCCATGACACCTCAGCGCCTACATGCAATATCAGACTACTCGGACCGCTGTTGGCACGGATGCTGTCAACTGGGGAGCTTTTTTCACATGTGGTGGCAATGCACACGTACTAGCAAGAAATGAAGTTGAGCATTAAGGACATTAATGGAGTGGCTCTCCAGCTGTGCCCCAGAGTCATGCTCCTGGGGGAGGTACCAGAAGATGGCGCTACGGCTGACCTAATAACCCAACTTTTATTGGCAGCAAAACTTAATCAGGCATGAATTTGGAAAACTCAGGAGGGGCTAATCGCATCGTACTGGTGGGTCAAAGTCTGGGACATCATTGCAATGCAAAAACTAACAGCACAGGTAACAGGAAAAAGGACACCGTTTTCTCGCACCTGGGCCCCATTCTTTGACTTTGTGTAGGACAGAGAACAGAGGTTCTTCCGCCCACAAATTATGAGACACTTGATACAGTGATGATCACCTTAGGGGAGGGCCACCGAGGCGGTGGTGGCTGGGGGCGAGGTTGTGTGGGGAATTATGAAAACTTGCTCAAGCGAACTGATGGAACCGAACCGACTTAATTTTGTATTGTGTAAGACCTTTATTTAGTCGATGTTGTTAGGTTTGTTGGGGTGGGTTTAAGATTCATGAAATGTAAAATGAGATTCTGACAACCTATGGTTGATTTCTTGTTGGCCTCATAGTTGGCATTTTCACTGGTATCTCAATAAAAAAAAAACAGGCAAAAAAATATATATATTGTTGCAACTCTTCTGGGAAGTCTGTTTCGCTTCGCATAGGCTACTGTCAGCATTCTCCATGTTAAACAGAGACATGCGACCGCTCGGCAACAAAGTATTACTGCTCTTTGGGAAAGAAAGGCTTTTCATCACACACAAGCATTTCAGGTAAGCGCGTGTTACTTCCACATTATCGAAAGACTTCCCACTTCTATTGTTGATTCTCACTGGCTTATAACTCAACACACGTACAATTCAAAGCTGGATGCAGTTACCGGCAAGGAACTTCTGCTTCTTAGGGGTAAGGAGCTTCCTTTTCCGACTACCAAGTCTAAAGATTGTAGGCTGCGGCGGCTTACCGACTTTGCTGCTTCTCCTGCTACTACTACAGGCATTCCTGGGATCCACACCTCTCTGCTGCAGGGTTGTCTATGATCCGGCCTCATTATAGGAGCGCTTCCCACTCTTCAGTCCAGTTTCCCTCAGCTTGACTCTACACACGGACCTTAGTAACAACTGCAACTTCAGCTCTGCACACACAGCAATGAGGGGCACCTGGAAAGACTGCTTGCTGCTTTATTTTCTCTCCAGTGCTGCCACAGCTATTCAGGGTTTGTGAGCAAAGGACCAACTCAGAGTTTGCAATTGGAATTTGCCCCTCTACTCTGGCGTCCCTGTTGTGGTCACACTACCTTGTGTTCTAATGGTTTAGTATTCTGCTTCCTCTGCTTCTATGACTTCTGGCCTTCCAGCTCTGGCCCCAGCTTCTTTCTACTGCTCCTCAGGTGGGCTGATCAGGTTCTGGTGCAGGCCCTTATGCTTAATTGCCTGTCCTTGTTTAGAGTCATTAGGTTTGCCTACCTGACCTGGACTCCTGCCTGCCCGTTTAGCTGCTGCCTTCTTCACATCCCTGAAGGATTCCGTGAATTGTAGTCGGATTCGATTTCTCTACCTTTTCAAAGGATGTGAAATTGTTTTTTATTCCGCAGGTTTTATTAAAAGAATTGAAGTTTGAACCCTTCCAGAGCCCAAAGGGACAGAAAAAGTCACATGGTTATTGTTCCTACTTGCAATATCTATGATATTGGAGAGGACATGGAGTTTTAGGGGTACAAAAGAATGGCTCTGTGATGTTAAAATTTTTCCTAGGTTGACATTCATCTGAATGACAACAGGCTATCATTTATTTAGGAAGGATTTTACCTTCTGAGAAATCATACCATCTCCCACCCTGCGATACTGTCAAAACTGCCCTCCTCCTCGCCTGAATCTTCAATGGATGATGGAGAGGTGAGAGCTTCCGGTGGAACCGCCCGTTTCTTTCTTCTGGTGGTTCTTCTCTCCTTATATGGATAAGGTCTGCCACGAGGGGAAGCCACTATGTCTGACTTAGAGAATGTCTAGGCAAGGGACCTCTCCCCGGGAACAGCCAGGTTAGGGGAAAATGCCTGGGTGGCCCAAAAAAACCCTCAGTGGATATAGATGCTGAATCCAATCATAACGAAGACTTCAGTGTAAACGTGAGTAGAAATCCCTGAGCTGCTGGAGAAATCCTGGGCCGGATGACCAGCAGGCACCGTAGGCAAAGTTCCAAAGGGGAAGGAATGCTGCAGGAGGGGAAGGAACTAGCTCAGAAGAATCCGAAAGAAAAAAAGAGAGAGAGGGAGCAAAGCATAGAGAGCACCGGGATGCATGCGCCACAAGAGGTGGCGATACCAGCCCAAGAGGAGAAACAGAAAATAACAGAGCGGTCTGCTCGGAAGGAGGAAAAACTAGCGTTTAAGCCCAGAAAGAAAAGAAAAACGTGTAGAAGATAGACCAAGGACTGAAGGTAAGCCCTTTGGTGACGGCCATCTTAGAAATAAACTAGACCGTGGTCGACGTTCAAAAGGAATGTGATGGAGCGTCAATGGCAGCGGAGTACCCAACTGCTCCGGAGACGGCTGGAAGGGTGAGTGCTGACAGTATGCCTCGGCTGTGCCAGGTGCAGCCAGGCTTTCCCAGATGAAGGCAATGGAATTTATGGAGCAGGCAAGGTCCTTTAATATGTGAGCTAAGGTCCCATGACTTCTCAGATGATGGCTACCCTTTGCAACTCACTAGATACTGAAGACTACCGTTGTAATACCGGGAGTCACAGATGTTGGACACTTCATATTCTTTGGTGTTGGATGGTGCTGAGGCCCAGTGGAGACACTTCGGATGTACGTATGACAAATGTAGAAGCATAAAAGGGAGGAATGAAAGTCGGGATGCAAACGATTCACAGATTTAGGCAAGCGTAGTCTGAAGGCCACAGGATTGATCTTGGCTAAGAACTCATAGGGTCCGATGAATCTGGGAGATCGCTTAGAAGAGCAAACCAATCTTGGCAGATACTTGGCTGACAGCCACACCTTCAATCCTACCTCCCATCAAAGTACTGCCCTCCCGTGTTTGTCAGCCTGCAGTTTGTTCCTTTCCTTGCTGTCTTCTAAATTTTCATAGGCCTTCTTGTGAGCTTTGGAAATGTTGTCTAGCAAAGTATCCACTGAAGGCACAGAAGAAGGTAGATATGTAGAGGTAGGCAGAATGCAAGGATGGATTCCATAATAATAATAATTACAATAGAACAGACCCATACCAGTTGCTGTATGTACAGTATTATTATAGAAGAACAATGCAGTGGGAAGTCTACTCAATTGTCCTGTTGAATATTGATCAAACACCAGCAATATTGTTCCATGGTTGAGTTGAGTCTCTCTGTCTGCTCATTTGCTTGTGGGTGGTATCCTGAGGACAATGTCCTTTCGACGCCCAAGAGTTTGCATAACGTACCTCAGAACCCCTTTCTGATAGAATGCATTCCAGAAGACTTTGTATCCTGAATATGGTTCGAAAGAAGATCTTGGCCATTTCGGGTTCGGTGGGTAATCCTCAGAGTGAAATGAAGTGTGCCATCTTAGTAAATGAGTCTATGGTTACTATTATGGCAGTATAGCCCTGAAAGGGCAGAAGATCGACCACGAAATCTGTTGAAATGTGACTCCAAGGCATGGTAGGGGTAGGACCTTGTTCCAAATAACTGCTGGGTTTAGAAGACCCGGACTTACACTGCGCGCATACAGGATATGAGCTGATGTAAACCTTAACATCTTTACACAATATAGGCCACCAGAAATTCTGTCGGATGAGATCCAAAGTTGCTGCATAGCCTTTGTGACCTGCCACCTTACTACCATGACACCACAATAATCAGAAGCAGGGATGAAAAGACGATCCCGGTAGAAGAATAGACCCTCCTTTTCCACTAAATGTAGTTTGTTGTTCAATGATAAAGGTACAACAGTAGAGGCCTCTTTCACTTCCTGTAAAAAGGAAGAAACGGTATACACAAACAGGTTTCTTCAGAACAGAGATTCTGTAGGTGGATAATGAGGGGTATCCTTGCAATCATACCGCGACAATCCATCCGCAATAGTGTTTTGGCTTCCAAGAATGTACGTGATGGTAAAGTCACACAGAGTGAAGTAATGAGCCCAGTGCGCATGTCTGGCGTTGCGACATTCCATTTGTTGTAGGATTCTGAAATGTTTGTGGTCAGTACTTATTTCAAATGGTTGACTGGTGCCTTGTAAGAGATTACGCCACGCTTCACATGCCAGTTTTATCGCTAGAAGTTCCTTTTCTATGACCGAGTAGTTGTTTTCACTTAGGTTCAAGGTCATAGATAAGTAAGCTATTGGGTGCTCAAGGCACTTAACCTGCCTGAGGACCGCACCGAATGCTGCTGCAGATGCATGCACCTGAACAATAAATAGAAGAGATGGATCAGGTTGAAGAAGGATAGGAGCAAAGAGAACATAACCTTGAGCTGTTGAAATGCAGACTCTGCAGATTCTTCCCATTTGAACAGAGTGTCCTTCAGAAAAGCCATGATAAGAAGTACAATGTTGGAGAACCCTTGGATGAAAAGCGATGAATATCCTTAACGGAAGATGGGGTTGGCCAATTGAGCAGGGCTGTGACCTTGCATTGGTCCATTGATATGCCTGGTTTGATAAAATAAACCCCAGGTAAAGCACCTAAGTTGCTTCAAATAGAACATTTCTCTGGTTTGACCTATAGCTGATGTTCCCTCAAACGATGCAGGGCCTCCTTTAATTGAGCATGATGTTGTTACATAGAAGCTGAGAAAACTAGGATATTTTTGGAGGTACATGATCACGGAGGGGAATAACATATCAGAAAAAAAAAAAAGGTCCATGAAGCGCTGGAATACAGCTGAGGCATTCACCAAACCAAAGGGCATTACCTGACATTCAAAATGCCTGTATGGGGTGCGAAAGGGGGGGGGTTTCCATTTGTCACTAGCCTTGATCCGCAAAAGATGGTAGGCACCACGGATATCTAATTTGGAGAATATCACTGCCCCTGCACGGCTTCCAAAATGTCCTTAATAAGGAGCGTATGGTACCTGTCACAAACTGAACTTGTTATGACCACGATAATCGATTCATGGTCTTAATTCTGAAGTGTCCTTTTTGGGTGATTAAGAACAAGGAAGCTCCTGCTGGTGAGCGTGAAGACATAATTAGACCTTTCTGGAGATTGGAGTTCAGGTAGTCGCGAAGGGCCTTATTCTCAGGTATAGACAGTGGGTACATATAACCAAAAGGAACTAATGCCTCCGGAATGAGGTCTATGGAGCAGTCTTCAGGTCGATGGGGTGGTAGTTTATGTCTCTTATCCTGAAAGACGTCCGAGAATTCTAAATACCTCGGGGATATACAATGCACCCCTCGAAAAGTGGAATGAAGAGTCTGACTTGCAAGGACTCATACCTCCTGGGTATCTTTCAGACAGTTCTTTACACACTGTTCAGAATTGCGTCACAGAATGTTTCTTGCCCAGTCAATACTGGGATTGTGCAGTCTTAGCCATGATGGACCCAATATGATTGGGAAGAGAGCTGCACGTATTATGTCAAAACATAACGTTTCCTTGTTATTACAAACCGACATGATTAGCAAAGGAGAGGTGTCTGTAACGGGGCCCGAACTGAGTGGCTGCCCATCAGCCCCTTCCACTGCTTGGTTCTCATGGCACTCTCGTCTTAGTATCCCTTCCTTCTCAGCCCAGATCACGTCCATAAAGTTCCCAGCAGCCCCACTGTCCACCAGAGCCAAGGTTTCAATGGCCCGTTGATGCATAGACAAACTGATCTGAACGACCATTTATCGGTTTTCTGCCTGAACAGTGAAAGTAGAAACAAAAAGGGAGGCACTTATCTACTGGCCCCAGTGCTTAGTCCCTTCTAGGACCGGGGTTTGTTGTTTCCCAACCGCCTGGGGGGAACTTCAGGACGATCTCCGAGTAGATGACTCCCTGAGCCACAATACATACATAAGCCTTTGTCCCTTCTTCTCCTTTCCATAGGAGATAGAGGTCCTCCGGCAGAACCAATCTGCATTGGTTTCTCCTTGGAGGCTTCACTGGGAAAGGACGGTGGAAGCGTGGATCCGGAAGTGGGGCTAGAAGTTCCTCTATACTTCTTTCAGATCGTCTTCCGATTTGAACAGCCAAGGAGATCAAATCTGACAGACTTCCAAGTCTGCTGGTGCGAGCTACCTAGTCTTTTATCTCCTCATGTAATCCACGTCTGAAGATTACTATGCTTCCTCAGGCCAACTAGCTTCTGCAGCTACACGTTTGAAAGTTGAGATGGAAGTTAACAAGTCGGAAGAGCCCAGTCATATCTAATAGGGTCTCACAGGCTGTTTATACAACTTCCGGTCTCTCAAAAGTCTGTTTGAGCAAGGTTACAAATGCTTCGTGGTACTGTAATACTGGATTCGCTGAGGTGACCAGCAAGGTAGTCCAACCCAAGGAGTTTCTAACCATGTCTGGAAATCATGAAGCCAAAACAGCATTGGTCCGACAAAAAGTAGCTGAAATGTAAAGTAGGCAACACAGGCATCCACAAACTTGCCCGAAGCCAGACCCAGAGTTAACAAGTCCATACCATGGATTTCCCTGGCTGTCACCAATTGTCTCAGCAAAGAGTTCTCAGATTTCAAGCTCTGTAGCTGTAGGGTGAGTCTCTGCACAGCTGCAAGTAGTTCCGGAACCTATTCAGCGTTTGTCATGGTTACCGGGTGGAGCTGCAAGATTCAAAGCTGCCCTCCTCCTCCTCCCCTGAATCTTCAATGGATGGTGGAAAGGGGAGATCTTCCGGTGAAACCGCCGGTTTCTTTCTTCTGGTGGTTCTTCTCTTCTTATATAGATAAGGTCTGCCATGAGGGGAAGCCACTATGCTCGACTTAGAGACTGTCTAGGCAAGGGACCTCTCCCCTGGAACAGTCGGGTTAGGGGAAATATAGACTGGATGGCTAAAAAAAACCTGATTGGATATAGATGCTGAATCCAATAATAATGAAGACTTTGGTGTAAACAGGAGTATAATTCCCTGAGCTGCGGGAGAAATCCTGGCTAGGATGACCAGCAGGCACCTGTAGGAAAAGTTCCAAAGTGGAAGGAATGCTGCCAGGAGGAGACAGGAATAGCCCTGAAGAATCTGAAAGAAAAAGAGAGGGAGCGAAGCACAGAGAGCACCGCGATGCAAGCCCCACAAGTGGCGAGACCGGCCCAAGAGGAGAAAAACAGAAAATAATGGAGCGGTATGCTGGGAAGGAGAAAAAACTAGCGCTTAGCCCAGAAAGAAAAGAATAGGGTTGCAAGGCGCGCAAGATAGACTGATGACTGAAGGCAAGTACTCTGATTGCAGTCATCTTAAAAATAAACTAGACTGCGGATGATGTTCGAAAGGAATGTAATGAAAGTGTCAATGGCAGCAGAGTACCCACCTGCTCCAGAGACGCGAGGAGGGGCAAATGCTGACAGATATGCACCCATCTACCTGGGCCTAATCTCCACCCAGAAGATCCAGTGTCTGCCCTCTCCTGGCCATCTGGCAGGAGACTCTGTAGTGTTTTAGTGGGGGATCCGCAGGATTCTCCGCAGGGGCTAGCAGCCCCGGATGTGGAATGATACCACCTGATCTCTAGGGCACAATATGCAGGTTATTGGTACTCGCAAGAACCTGAAGTTGTGTACTTTGCTGGAAGTGAAAAAGCTTTGACTTATTATTAGGTTATCTCTTTTCGGGTGGGTTGTTTGCGTCTCCAAACGTGTTAGCAGTCCAATTAATATATAGCAATATTACAGGATAGGTGCAGCAGCAAAATGGCTATGCCCAATGTTCCCACATGAGCCAGAAGAACAAATGACTCGCCACCCCACACCCCAGTAATGTTCTTTCGACTGGATGTTCCTTCCACATACGTATTCCTCATCTTTGATACAGGCCGATATCCTGCTTGCAGCTCAAAACTTCACTGCAGAGGGCGCTGTGCATCGTGATCCCCAACCTCGAACGGCCTCCGTCCATCTCGAGTAGGCCTTCGGCGTCGATAATAAATGGCACGCATTGCGCATGTTGCCTCTGTTCATGTTTTTCCTCTCACCAGCACAGCAGTCTCGAAGATGAGAAAGGCATGAGCATTAACAAAGAGGAAGGTGTAAACCACGGAAATTCTAGCCTAATAGAGGGGCAGGATGGGAGGGGTGATGAGGAATACCTAGGAGGAACATCCAATCGAAAGAACATGACCAGTGGAAAGTTATTTGTTTTTCGAATGGATTGTATCCCCACACTATTCCCCTTCTTTGATTGTCTCCCATAGCAGTACTTTGTAGGAGGTGGTAAAGGGAGAATTTATTTTAGATTTACGCTATGTAACATAGCTTTTCCAAATTTGGTTTCCTGGCCTGATAGGGAATCCAAGCAATAATACTTTGTATAGGTATGCAACGAAATACAGGTGGCGGCATGGCTACTCCTCTAGTTGAGTGAGCTCTTAAGCCATCAGGAATTTCTTTTCCAGCCAGATTGTAGCACTCAGAAATGCACAGGATTATCCGACGAGACAGCGTTTGTTTTGTAACTGCCTGTCCCATCGAATAGGCAACAAAAAGTTGATCATCCTGATTCCAAGATGGCAGTCGGCAAGGGAGGACGTGCGTGATTGTCTCTCCCTACCGGGTCGCAACAGAAGCTGAAAGTAAAGCCTACGTGTGAAATAATGAGAGGACCCCAACTTCCCTCTACAGCTGTAACAGTGAGAAGGAAGCCACATGCGATCAGCCCATCAAGCGTCCTTAAGCAGAGCAACGGTGTAAAACGACAGAAAAGTATACTGCCGTACGCAAGGAGCAGCTGGAACTCCCCACAAGCAAATCTCTCACCCAGAAGAGAAATACTAGTGGAGTTGAAGAAGAGACACAACAGGTCTGCAGAAAAGTGAGAGAAGCCCCCTGAGCGGCAGTGAAGGCGATCGAGACATGCCCGAACTGGAGGGGAAGTCAAACTGGATACTGGCAATAGAAAAGGAGAAGCAGAGAAGGAGGCCCCAGCAGCAAGCACCTGAGGGGGAAGGGTGAGAGATCCGGGAGCGGAGCTATAATAACGAGGCTCCGGGCACAGCAACACAGGAAGAACATGGGAATACACAACAAAATCCCACTGGAATACAAAGGGCTCAAGCAGGAAAGGAAAAGCCCCAAAAGTAAGCAGTAATGGAGAGATGAAAACACAGAACCACAAGAAATAAGGCAGGGAGAGCGCAGACAAGGGTGATGGTGAAGGAGGCGCCACACCCCTGACCCCCCAAAAAATAATTGAAATAGAGCCCAAAAAAAGAAAGTAGAGAACCCCCGAGAGTCCAAAAGCTGAAAAGGACAGGGGCTGGGAAACAACCGCAACAAGCACCCCCAAGAGAAGGGTATCATAACAGGGGGCAGGCAGGGATGCAGACCCATCAACAAGACCAATCGGAGCTGGGCATTAAACCAGAGAGCAGAGAAACAGTAAAGGAGCCGCAAGTGGGAAGACGGCGCTACCAACCCAACAGATGCCCCAGGGAAAGCAGGAAACAAACATCAAGCATCTGTGGAGCTCGGGGAACACAACACACCCCAGGAGAGAAGAAAGCAGTCAGAGCTCACCCACACCGGCGGGCAGAGATGAGGGAGCAGTGGCATGTAAAGAAGATATGCAGATCTGGTACAAAGAGTTCCAATGCGAATTCATGACATCCTTCCAAAACACAATTCGAGATGCTGAAAGACGAAATTAAGCAATCATTACAAGAAGTGAGAATCGATGCAGCAAAACTATAGGAAAGAACAGACACACTGGACAAAGCAGTACAAAACATGGACGAGGACACGTAAAGAAATTATGAAATATTGTAACATCTCGCACGATGATCACAGAATCTCGAGATCCAATGTGAGGACCTTGATAATCGCTCACGGCGATCCAATATCCGGATACAAAAATCTATTAGAAACGGTGGAAGACAAGGATTTGAAAGGTACAGCCCTGCAACTTGTCGCAGAAATGTTGCCAATCGATAAGGAGGAAATAATCCCGGCGGGCAGAATACACTGTGTTGTTGGCAATAACATTCTACGGCCAGAAGGAACATATCTTACTGAAAGCAAGACTAGCAGGGCAAGTGCAAATAAACAGAAGAGGTGCAATTATACCAAGACCTGGCACAATCCACGCTCCAAAAAAGGAGGCAGATGGGCCCAGTGGTGACATCCCTAGCGACTAAACAAATAAGGTAAAAAATTGACGTTTCCCTTTGGTCTACTCTTCACATGGGAAGGACGACAACATATGATCACGACATGAGGAAGGAGAACAAATTAAACCTACAAGAAGAACCTGGAGACAACAACAAGGATCAAAGAAGGAAAGACAAAAGGCGCAGGAAACCATTGGGATGGAAAACTGATTAAAAAGGGCAAAGGAGGAACCAAGACCTGAAAGAGAAAAGATGGCGAGAATGAGAACATTGGATGGGAAGCGGACTATAACAGGAGGAGAAGTGAACATAAGACGCACCCCGGAGAAAGGGTTAAGACTGAAACACATGATATGATATGGCATTTATAACGTGCCTATACACAAGTGTTTCAACATAAGTTTGAGGCCCAAGGGACTGGGAAGTGAGGGCACAACTTGGAATCCTTAGTGGGGCTTAGTATTCCCCACAATGTTATCTCTGGAATGGTATGAGGGCCAGGCGCGGCAGACACATGGTCCGAGCGACCTTGGCCCGCCTCAGAGAGCGGGGGAGGATGTTTAAGTTTGGAATGTTTGTTGAAAGTTGGGGGAAGGGTACACGAAGGGGTGGGAAGGGGGGCAGAGGTGGGGAAACTAGGGGGTGAGAACCAGAGAGTTAAGGGGAAAAGGAAAGTCAGGCACCAAGATGAAGGATTTTAAGGTACTAACGTACAATGTAAGGAGACTTACTACCCCAGTAAAAAGGAAAAAAGTGGAACAATATCTGCGGGGAGAACAATAGGCATCCTCATGTATCAAGAGACACATACGAAAACTAGGCAAATGGAAATTTAAAATGAAAGGATAGGCGCAAATATACCAAGCAAACGCGGGGGAGAAGAAAGCAGGGGTATTACACAATAGCGTGGGTGCACAAGTAAAATACTCTATATCGGATAAGGAGGGAAGGTATACGTTTCTAAATGTAGCTATTGGAGTCCAAATGGTCACACTGGCCTCAATGTAATCCCAAACATGGGACAGGATAGGTTCCTGAGGGACAACCTGTCGAAATTAGAGAACTTTGCAAAAGGGGAAATCATTCTAGCGTGAGACTTCAACGTGGCAAGGGTCCCCAGACAGGATAGGAGTGGGTAAACATCACAAGCCCCATCCAGAGCATTACAGCGGAAGATGGCCACATTGGCCCTCCAAGATGTCTGGAGGGCAATAAGAGGAGGAGACCAGGGATTCACCCCCTACTCGCACGTACACTCCTCAATGTCACGGATAGATTACATCCACAGGGGTCCTGGGGAAAGTAAGAAACATAGAGCTAGGTTCCATTCCGCTATCAGACCATGGCCCGATATGGATGAACATTACGGTAGGAAACAGGAAGGGAGGACTATGGAAATGGAAGTTCCCCACAGACATCCTACATGACCCGGTACAGGCTGGAACAATCAGGGAAAAGATAGAACGATATTTTAGAGACCATGAAACCGGGGACATACCACAAGAAATGATATGGGACGCTTTCAAAGCAGCAACGAGGACACCCAATTGGGGTGAAAGCAGGGAGGGATAAACAGAGACAGCAGTGGGAAGCAGAACTGGAGGGGAAGCTAAGAGACGTACAGGGGGAAATAATAAAATAATTCCAACAATAAGCTAAAAAAGGCATCGAGACACGTTCAGGGACAACTAGAGAAAATTCGAACGAAAAGAGCAGAGACAGCATTACTAAAACTAAAGCAATGGCACTACGTGAAAGCCAACAGAGCAGATGGACACCGAGCCAGACAATTCTAGGAGAAAAAGGGGACCCAAACAATCATAGAACTCCGAAGTAGCCAAGGGTAGGACAAGACGACAAATGAGGAAAATATTCAGAGAATACTATCAGGCATTATACAAATCAGATAACCCATCAGAAAGTAAACAGGAATATCTAGTAAAACTTCCTCTCCCCCAGATATCAGAGGACAAAAGGGCATATTTAGACGAAGAAATAAAAGAACAAGAAGTACAGAAGTTCATTGAGGGACTACCAAACAACAAGGCCCCGGGGCCCGACGGGTAACCGGCTAGTTTTTATAAAAAGTACAAGGATACACTGACCCCAATCCTCACAAAAGTATTCAACACATTTAAATCAAAGGGGACTATCATGCCCTCCATGAATGAGGCAAAACTGATAGTCTTCCACAAACAGGGCAAAGACCCAACACTGCCTGGATCATATCGTCCAATAGTGCTGATAAATCTGGATGCAAAAATATACACTAAAATACTGGCAATCAGGTTAACTAAGGCTTCATTTATTTTGAAATGTTTTATTGGCATTTGTATATAGACATTGGCATGCGTATCAGACATTTCGTATCTTGCGCAACATTTCGCCTGTATACATATTTTAATAAATAATAACACAACAAAACACAAACTTGCTTCATTTGTTAGGTAACGTCATACATTTAACCGGTCTTTCCACTGTGCAAATAACCAGGGGTTTCCTGGGTGGTTCCTATTGTCTTTTTACTGGGCATCGCACTCAGGAAGTCAACAATAGTATGGGGCAATTTTTTCACAACAAGGCTCAGTTGGGTTGTGTAAGACCTATGAGCCCTCATGGGGGTTTATCACCCGAGGGATGGAACATGTCCCAGACCAAAATTTTCCATGCTTCAAAGTTAGCACCAACGCTCTACTCTGATCTGGCATTCGCCTCATTTCATATTTAGTTTCAGCGTCTAACGATCGAATTTCCAGTGCCAGCATGTGTATTGTGGGCCCTTAGTTGCCTTCCAGGCCATCGCTATAGTTCTTTTGGCAAGTACACATGCCAAGTCCATCCATTTCACCACCTGCTTAAATTTACTATCTCTGGAGTATGCCCCCAACAAACATTCTTTCGGGGTCCACTCATACCTTTCTTTCCCAGCTCTCCTACAGGCCTGTTCTATACAAGCCCATAATCGTTGTAAATGCATACAGCCCCAGAAAATGTGCATGAGACCTGCTTCCGCCACGCCACACAAGGGGCACAGGACTTACGCGTTGTTGAATTTGGATATCCCATGTGGTGTCATTTAGGTTTGAAATAAGACATTCAACTGGATTAGTCTAAATCGAGAGTTCCTGGACACTTTGCGGGGGTACATTAATATTCATTCCCATTCCCTCTCAGTTATCTCCCCCCCAGCCCCTAAGTTTGACTCCTAATGCTCCTTCAGCGCTGCGCTCTTGGGATTGGGTCTGTTTACCAATAGGCGGTATAGTCTAGACACCAGTCTCCATCCATCATTCAAATTGTACATGAAAGCCATTACGGGATTGACTGCAGGCTCTCCAGGCCACTCCGCCCATCTCCCCTTTGCCACTTTCCTGACCCTCTGATACCACAAGAATTGCCCTTTATGTAACCCTTCTTTCTCAAGTAGGGACTCGAATTCCCTGAAGACCCCTGTCCTCTAACATGTCATCCCAGGTGTATATGCCCCAGCTTTCCCATTGTCTCACCACCTTTAAATCTGTTTTATCCTTACAAACCTTTACAACCAAAGGAACCTCAGGGGAGTAGGGACGCTCACATTTTAATAGTATCAGGGCCCTGTGCCACACCCGCCGCCCAAGCGCCACTATCAAAGGCACACCGCACAGACACTTCAGTGGTAGCCATAGTATTTCCTTCAACTTTGCCGGGCTTACAAAGCTCTGTAGTAACAGTCTCTGAAGTCGCCTCATCTGAAAACCATTTAGCTACGAAGCTGAGTTGCGCAGACAAAAAATATTTCTCAAAGTCTGGGAGTTGGGTTCCCCCTTCCTTGTAAGATAAGCACAGGGTTGCGAGTGCTAGCTTGTGTCGTGCCTCCCCCCACAAGAATCCCTGTATCAGTACTTCTAATAAGCAGAAGAAGGGGGGGCTTAAGGTAGTGGTGGATGTTGTTGAAATAGTACAGAAATCTCAGCAAGATTATCATTTTGGTGATGGCTATGCGGCCCATTAAGGACAACAATAGTTTGGACCAGAATGTTATGGACCCAACTCCCTTAATCACTGACACCATGTTGTTCTTGTGCATTTCCTCTGGTGTGTGCCCAATGTTCACCCCCAAATACTTAAGCGATTCTAGCTGCCACTGTAGCCCCAAACCCGGTAGGTCATCCGCCACTTTCCCTTTCATTCCCGCAAGTGGGAATATGCAGGACTTGGCCCTGCTGAAGCGTATCCCTGACACCTTTGCATAGTTATCCAGCACCTCTAGTATCGTCGGCACTGTAGAGTGTGGGTCCCGCAGGTACAATAACACATCGTCTGCGTAGAGCGATACTATGTGGCTTACACCTCCAACCCGTATGCCCACCTCTAGGAATTGCTTCCTGAGGTAGATTGCTATAGGTTCCAGCCCGAGTACATACAGGATAGGCGACAACGGGCACCCCTGCCTGGTGCCTCTCTGTATGTCCCAAGCAGACGACAACCCTCCCCATTTTTACCCTCGCCATTGGTTTGGTCTATAGTATCCTTATGCATCTGTTCACGATCTGTTCATGAACTGTTCACCTAACCCGAACTCCCTTAATACCGCTTGGAGCCACTCCCAGTACAGAGAGTCAAACGCTTTTATTGCGACCAAAGAAATGATCGCATATTGCTCCCAAGAGTCAGCCGTTTGTGCAACGACATTTGCAGTCAGCGCAGGTTCATGGCTGTGCTGCGGCCTGGTATAAAACTGGTATGGTCTTCGTGTACCAAATTCCCAATCACCATGGGTAGCCTTTTGGCTAGAACGGTCGTGAGTATCTTTATGTCGTAATTTAACATTGCTAGCGGCCTATACGAATCGCATTTATCAGTGGCCTTCCCTGGCTTGGGGATCGGGATCACTAGGGTTTCCCTCATGCTTCTTGGGAGTATCTCCTTTTTGTATGCCTCTTTAAACACTTCCTGCAGCACTGCCATCAGGACCGATGCATATGTTTTATAGAACTCCGGAGGGAATCCGTCACTTCCAGGAGATTTACTGGTGGCCAGTGATTTAACTGCCTCGCCTATTTCTTCAGCCGATATTTCTAATTCCAGTGCATCGCATTGTGCTTTATCTAGAAGGCGCAAAGCAATTTCGTCTAATGTGCCCATTAGGTCTTCTTGCGGTGCCTGTTCCTCATGACTGTAGTGGTGTGTGTAAAATTCAGTGAAGGCGTCATTTATTGCCTGTTGTGATTTGAGTGCGTTTCCCTCATATTCTGCGAGTTACGCAATTGTTTTGGGTTTTCCCTTTTGCACAGCCATGCTAGTAAACTACTTGGTTTATCGCCCTCTGCATGTGCCCTGGTTGTTTTGACCGCACAGTCGAATTTCGATAGCCTCACCTAGGCTTCCTGACAGCCATTCCTGGCCTCAGCCAGCCGTATTTCCTCGTCTTGGGTGCCCAGTGTCTGTGCTTACATCTTTTCTCCAGCTCCACCCTCAGTGTTTTTCGGATACCTCCGGCACTGGCGATGGCCTCTCCCCTCACCACCACTTTCATTACCTCCCACACTGTGCTCCAGTCTCTTAGGCTGCCCACATTCGTTTCCAAGTATTCCTCTAGTGTCAGTTTAAGCCTGTCTCTGAATATTTGGTCTGTCAGAGCATCTGCGGGCATGCGCCATAGTGGTATGGAGGGGTGGGGGTGGGACGGGGGGGTGGGGGTGGACGGGGTCGAGGACCTCTCATCTTCCACTCCACCAAGAGCGGGGAGTGATCCGAGATTGATCTACCTAGGTATTGCGCCGTCTCCATTTCCGCCAGTTGAGAACTTCCCACAAATATATTGCCTATCCTAGTATATAGACAGTGGGGCGAGGAGAAGTATGAGTAGCACCTATCGGTTGGGTGTAGTTCCCTCCACACATCCAAAAGAAACAGGCTTTTTAGTAACCCATTCAGCGCCCCCCAAGGGAAATCCCCACCCCAGACAAAGAAAATCTCGGTGTAATGCTATCTTGGTGCATAGAATGTTGAGGTAAGAGGATATTCCGTGGATGGGGAAATAGGAGTTGATTATACTTATTTCAATTTGTTCTATGTGACCCCGTAGTAGCAAGTATCTCCCTTCTTCGTCTGCCTCCACTGCCAACAGCCAGAAAGGCACAGCCGGATCTATCCATGTAAAGACCCCTTGAGAGTATTTGGATTATGCCACCCCGTATCCCTGTCCACCCCACATCTCCTTAAGCCTATTCAGTTCCCCTTTCCAGAGATGTGTTTCTTGCAGTAATGCAATGGACACTTTTTTCCTGGTAAGAAAGGACTCCACTCGGTTCCTGCGCAAATACATGCCTGTTAGGCAGAATCCTGTGCAGTGCCCTTAGGGACCACCACGCACAAGACAACAGGTGGCAATACAAGTTTTACCTTTGGTACAAGCCCGTACTACTATGTTAAAGTGGTAGCAGTAGCGGAGCAGCCATGCTTATCTCAAGAGTATATGAGCAGTAGCAGAGATTACAAAAAGGGACCACAATTACTGTGACTCAAGCAAACACTGACTCAAGGTTTCAGGTAAAAAATATAAGTACGTTTATTTTTAAACCGTTTGTTATAAACACGACACTTCTATTAATTCAAAACCACACGTAAAATACACTACAACCAACCAATTCACTTTGTACATTATAGCTCAAGGTAAGTACCCTGTGTTTTAACGGACCGGTGTTGCGTAACTAAAGACGTTACCGGGAATACACTTGCGATCACTTTTTGACATGAATGACAGTTAGGTCTTACTAAAGAAACGCGTATCCGCCGCAAGAATTGTTACCGGGACAAAAACAAACTTAGCACCTGAGATACCCAGAGAGAGTTGGGGGCAAAAATCATATGCAATACTTTTGTCAAGGCAGACAGAATCAGAGAACACTCAGACAGAAATTCAAGAGTCAATAGGCCGGAGCCAGTGTCAAGTGGAACCGGGTTCCTGTTGTCGAGGATCACACAGTGGACAGTTCACGATTCAACGTAGCCACGAGTACTTAGATATTGTCAACAGAGGAAGCAAAAGTTATAAGAAGGAGGGAAGATAAGGGCAAGCCTTGTAGGAGGAGAAAAAGGGATTCACCCGAATTCCTCAAGCAGAACACAGTACCTTATTCAATGAAGAAGCTGGTGCCACGGCAGTTGTTCCTGGTAGTTTCCTGCAGACCCTCGGTCCCTGGAGCTTCGATCCGAAGGACGACGTTTGGAGGGGTCTGCTCCACACAGGTCTGAAGCCGGAAGCAGCAACGGCGAATAAAAAGGTGCGCTCCTTAACAACAGGAGAGGCTCTTCAGATGGCTATCCGGACGACTACAGCAGTGTGCAGCGATTTCGACCACGAAGAGCATCCTCTGGCTGTAGAAGATGAGCTGATTATCCCCACTAGGCTCCAGGGAAGAAGACTGCGGACTGAATCTTCTCTGGTCGTCGAAGGGTAGATAGCTCAGGACTGCAGCAGGGCTTCACCGGGACGGGATAGTTGCAGCCGCCGACTTCTTCTCTGCTTCTCTTCGGTTCCTTGCAGTTCCAGTGGCGACTCTGCCTTCTAGCCCAAGAGTCCGGCCTTTTATGCGAAAATCCCCCATTCACACAGCCTGGCTGTCAATCACCCAGCAAGTGGGTTGTCCGGCTTGGACAACCACCTCAGCCAATCACGGCAAAGTGCGACTTGGGTTTCCTAGGATACCCTGTGCAGAAGGGTGACTACACCCCTCCCTCACATTCAGTTTACCTAGACAACCAGGCGCCAAGAGGAGGGCTTCTTGGCAGAAGCCCGCCAAAAAGACGGTGAACAAAGAAGGCAAACCTGGTTTGCCGCACAAAGTAAAACACAAGAAGGATTTTAACAAAAAGAAATGGTGAATAAACCCGACCGGTCAAGCGGGTTTAAGTTCGAGGCTAATATAATAGCCTAAAACAATACCACGTTTTTATAGTATAATCGCGGTAGAAAATGTAGGGTAGATACCACTGCCACCAGCCAAGTCTAAATGTTAAAAAAGCGAAACAATGCTCTAGGAGGTACAGATAAAAAGGGCTAAGGATTAACCCTTTCCAGTACTCCATGTAAGATGGGGTGTACTGGATCTGTGGTAAAATGACTAAGTAAAGTTAATGGCAACTTTACCCTTTTCTGGAGGACAGTAGTCAGCCCCAGAAATGGAGTCGGTGGGAAGTCTAAAAGACAACCCTGTGTCACTGCACTGAAGGTGCTGTGTAACACATAAAAGAAGGGGGCTACTAAAGTGGTGTACTCAAGAGCCCATAATCACAAAAACAGATGAAATACACATGGGAAAACATCGGTAAGAGTGGGGGGAAAGCTCACGCTCCTACTAAGTGGAAAAAATAAACTCCAGAAATCCAGCAAAGCTGCTGTGGGACTCAATGGGTAAGGGGAATTAGCCATTGAATGAGAATTCTCCCCAACAGTGCCCAACTCCCGGACAATCCATATTAGTACCTTGATGTTACCCGCCATGACCACATGTCTGCTATTTTCCGCACCCTCATTGTTTCCTCCCAACCAGACTGCCCGTGTCTGCCCTTGCTGCCTGTTTAAGTGTTACCAAGTTTACCCCACCTTTTGTCATCCTGGTTAGTGCTCCCCCTACCGTGTACCATTCAAGTAAAGAGCATACAACACACCAAACAATAACCAATACTTAACATTTGCGCCCAGCTGCTGCCTCCATTGCGCAGCGCTCAGGCGCCCCTGCACAGCCTTGACCCTTCCAGGTCTTCTTGTGTGGGTTGAACTGCATCGGCAGCCGACCTGCGTGGGTTAGACCTATAAACCCAAAGCAAGTGGCCAGTCATCGCCCCGTCTAAATTAGGATGCATCAACATTCTTGTACTTTATGCCCATACTTCGTCAGCACTTCATAATAGACACATTCTGTAAATAGCTTTGTTCCCCGTTTCCTCCACCCCCTGGATTCCAGTTACCGTTCATGTAGCATTTTTTTCTTCACCCCCGTCCAGGTTGTTATGTTCTAACCACATGGTGGCCGCAGCTGGGGTCTCTAGAAAAATGGATCGGCCTTTATAGATCACCAAGTCTGGATGGGTAGATTAGCATATATTTGATGTTTAATTGCCTGAGTCTAGCTTTAACCGGGACAAAGGAGTTCCTAGCCCTTGGACGGTCGGTGTGTAATCAGGGTATATGACTATTTTGGAATCATCTCGTCGTATCTCTCCTCCTTACCTGGAGTGTCTCAATATGGTCTCCCTGTCCTGAAGGTTTAGGATCTTCGCAATCATCGGGCGAGTGTGCGAACCCGGTAGCGGTCGTTTCTGCAAGGATCTGTGGGCCCTCTCCACAGAATCCATGCGCAAGTTTGCCGGCTCAGACCTCCTGTAACAGCAGGGTCTCCACAAATTCTGTGGTGTTTGGGCCCTTGAATCCCTCAGGGATTCCCAGTAATCTTACATTATTGCGCCATGCGCGCTCCTCTGCATCCTCCGTGCGAGCCTCCAGTACTGCGTTTTTGCTCTCCAACTCGCTCAGTCTTGTCTCCAAGTCTTTTGTTGTCTCGTTGTTTTCTTTCAGGCTGGCCTCGGTTGTCGTTACCCTTTCAGCCAGGTTCCATATGTCTTGCCTCATCAATTAATTACATATCGACTTTGACCTAGTTGATTTTTGTTTCAATAAATGATCGCAGTGCTGCAATCGCCCCCAGTACCTGTTCATCTTTGTTGCCAGCGCCCAAAGCCATTTCCTTGGTTGGTGCTGCGGCGCCTCCTTGTGCCTCCACCCGGTGTTTGGTAGCATTATTGAAGGAATCCATGATTGTGGATTTCTTTTTCCCTTTGGGCGGGGACATGCCCTCCTCTATGTTACTGGACCGCTGCGCCTCTCCGTTTCAGCAGATTTCTTGTCGACTGAGCTGTGTGGTGGTTATGGCGAACAATTGTGAAGTGGGTGCCACACGATGAGGAAACTGAAGAACCAATAATCTATGGGCACTCCCGTCCCCTGCACACCTATAGACACTGGCAATGACGTCCAGTCAAAATTAGTTCAAAAGATAAATGAATTAATGGAATACCTAATTGGTTACTATTAATAAATTCATTTGATTCTCAATTTAAGAAACAATAGTCATGGTTTGGTTTCATGTGTATGTATTGTTCTCATACATAGGTCTCATACCTTCATCTTAATACACAATGATTTCTTCACAATCAAATTCAAAACATAGAAATTACAAAAATTAAATAAAAAGCTCAACGTGTTTCGAGAGATAATCCCTCTTCTTCAGGAGCAACAAAGTCTTATATACAATTCAAAAGAATATTTTCATGTACATTATAATGCCAACAAGTCATGCAATAATTTTCTTTTTGTAGAAGTGGTTCCGTATTCCAACATCTCTATCAGTTAACATAAGATGACCAGTTCTAGTGTGGTAATGTGGTAATGTGTCCCCTGCAATTAATACAAATGACACTTAGTTATAAATGATTGAAAATGTCCAAACTTATTTATACATCTATTAGCAGATCGACGTGGATGCATAGTTGCATCATATTACCCGAATCAGGTCTTTTGGTCCTCTACAAAAGAAAAGAGATTTCGCGTTCATCTATTGGCAGCCATGTTAAGCTTGTGTATGATGAAGCCTTCAGAGTAAATACATAATCCTGCAATACAGCAGTGCTTTAATCCTTACTTTGGGTTGATTTAAACGCGGTGAACATGTTTTTTGTACTAAACCTGAGTCAGGTATTATAATAACCAAAGGATTCAAAACACTTCCCTGTGATGCTAGTTCTCATTTTTTTCGGTAGTTAAAAAATATCATGTGGCGGAGAGATCCACATCCACTAAACTAGCCAGTCCCCGTTTGATCACCTGCTGGTCTTTATGTAAAACAATGCATATAGTAAAAAGTACTTTTAATATAATCAAAAACTCGAGTTCAAAGCTTGAGTCCAAATTAGATGCATCCGAGTCCATGAAGCTCGTTTGATGTCGAGGAGATGAAGCAAAAACGTTTGCTGCAATTTGGGTTAACTCCGGTGTCTTAGACAAGTCTGTGGTAATTAAAGTTTTTTCCATACACAAAGAATTGTTCTCTGGAGCCATTACCACATTGGATACATTTTGCAAGCTCGGGACCATATTCAGCAAAGAGTTGTTATCGATTGGCTTTTCGAGTGAGAAGTCCAAGACTATTTGTTCTTCATTAATCTGTGCATCAGGACAAATTAGAGAGGGGAGTGCCTCGATGTTGACATTTGTTTAATGACATTTGTTTAATGAGTTCTTGTGGTCGGTTTTAAGAAGGCTGTAGTTTTCCCTCTATCACCGTCTGCTAGACCATTCACCTTTCAGATAGTATCCATGATGCCCGGTACAAGGGCTTTTGTAGGGTTATTTATTTTTGTGAATTTTTTCCTTTTTAAGTTATGAGTCATTGATAATGCACGTCCTCAGGCTGTTCGGTCTTTACTGAGCAATGAGTATTTTCCAGCTAACAGCTGGCATATTTTTAAGTACTGCACTAGCTAACCACAGGAGCTAACACTATTGGGAATGATCAATGACAGAAATACAGAGCGCTGCAATTTAACCAGGTTAGAAGCAGGGGAGGATTTTGAGATGGTCAACCCCCCTGCGGCAACTGTGGCAGCCGCACTCCATGTTGACCGGTTGCTTGATTGGTTGACTAATTGCCTGGTTACCTGGATTCACATCCTCAGGACAGGCCTAAGCACTGCTCTGCCGCGCTGCTCAAGCTGCCCAAGCAGGCGACTCACTGTATACACGGGGCTGCCGAGTCAAGTCGATTCACCTATGCCCAGGATCCACAGAAAGAAGGGCAGGTGATGCACTGACAGCTGCAGCGACAGCGCATCCCAGTCCAAAACTCTGAGGTATCCAGGGTTTCTTTTAGGCTCATTCCTAGGCTCCTAAGCTCTGCAAGCTCTCCACTTTCTTCCCGGTTCTGCAGAGCGAGGTGAACGCTGCACACCTGAAAAAAGGACCCTAGAAACGTTAGTCATCCTAATGTCATTCAAATATATTTCAGGTGTGTTGGAAAATGCATGCGCTGCAGGAGGAGTCTGAAATTAGAACACTTTTCGTATTCACAATTATATCAGACTTGACCATACGAAAAACTATAAAGATATCCAAAATTGATGTCTGAAGCAATGGTTTCCTCTTAATCACAATTACAAAAAAAAACCTGCCCAAGATGGGGGTCAAAAATCCAATTTCTCAAGAGCAGAATTGGGTCAGGTGGATATTTTGGTGTACCCGCTTCTATTTTTCATACATGTAAAAAATCTGTATTAAGTGGTATTAAGTCTATTATTTGTTTGAGACCAACCTGAGGTCTTGATGAGGGAACATTAATTCATACCCACTCCAATACCTTCCACCTGCTTGTTATAAGCCACAGATCGGGGCACCTCTAGGGCGTAGTCAGTTCCGACGGAACGTTGCTTATTCACCGCCCAACGACTGTCCGTTTCAACTAATCCGTCTCATAATGTCTCAACACATCAACCCCTAAGTATCCGTTAATCGCACCCCTGAGCTCCAAACATGGCATATTTACAAACCACTGTATACAAATATAAATCAGTAGTCTTCAAGTACTTGTGTTCAATTTCGGGGGACTCCTTCCCTCATGCCGTTTCCTGCCATCAAAGTACGGTACTCTTCCAACTGCCCTTGATCTCGTGTTTTGGCTCTCCAAGGATGACCACATAGTTTCGTTCTCGGCAGGGTCCGAAAGTTTGATCTGTCGATTTCACTTCGAGAGAGCTTCTTCGACTAGTTCCTCTTAGACAGCCTCCAGATTGTTTGCCAATCCCTGTTGCTGCAGCCATGCCAAAGCCTCACCTGGGGGGATTACAAAATAAACAACTTCTCGTCATGTACCACCTTAAATTCTGCCGGAAACAGGAGAATGCTCTGCATGTGTGCCACATGGAGAACACCCTTTCATAGGCTCTGCTTTGGGATTGTACTTGTACTTCACATATGCTTCCACCTTCCCTCGCATATCGAAGTATCATTTCTCTATCCTTGTAGTTCATGATTTTGGCATTTGGCAATAACCAATAACCATTCTCAGGGGTGCACCTGGCAGTGGCCTCCTGACCAGAGCTCTGTGCGCTCTTTCCACCACAAATCCATGCACCGCCTGTGGAAACATTTTATCCACATAATTTGTGGGGTTATTTCCCTCCTCCCCCTCTGGCAGGCCTATGATATGAATGTTATTCCTCCTGGCCCTACATTCTGCTTATTCCACCCTAAATTTCAAATGCTTGACATGATCTTGAAGATCCTTAGACTGGGCTTGCAGGGTAGAGGTAGTCGCCAACAGGTCCGCAATGGTATTTATTTATTCATTTGAATTTTTGTAAAGCAGCACTTGCCCAATGGCCTATGGGCGCACAGGTACGACCATGTTCAGTCGCTATGTCTGATAAATTACGTAGATCCTACCATAGGAGTGATGCATCAATCCGTTCCTCATCCACTTTAGATTCTAATGAGGTGCACAAAACTGCTATTGCCACCAACACTGCCTGATCCGATCCCGTGTGTGGAGAGTGGTCGATCATAGGTCTGTCCTGTTTTTGGTTCTGCTGCGGTGAAGGTTGTTTCTTGGAGTGGAGTCCCTGTTGTGTAAATCGATCCATTCTCGTTTGCTTATGGTGCAAACTGATTATTCCTATGGGTTCTGACACTGATAGCCAAAGAGTGCATTACAGTGGTGGGCCTCCACAGTACAGCTAGTGTATCCTCATGGGCACAGTGTTGCCATAATGAGCAGAGACGCACCCTGTCTACTGTGATGATTCGTGGGATCTCTTCACTTCTCCGCAGGGGGAGACCTTTCCTGTGAGGATAGGGAAGTGATGCTGCTACCCAATCGTCCCACTAGGGGTGGTGGAAAGCGGGACCTCATGGGGATAAGGCCTCCCATTCTGTGAAGGAACTCCCTAACCCCTTTTCCCTTGGGACTAAGTCCCCATACTAAATCCCTGATAACACGACAGTCTGTTATGGTAATGTCTCTTCAGTTCTTGATCCACAAATTAATACGACCCAGATGAAGAAGAGCCAAAGAAACCTGCAGAGTCCTAACAGGTTGCCTTGCCATATTACAGGAGAAGGGAGTCATTCTCCTGGTACTATTTCCATTTGAATGCAGAACTCTGTTGTAGCTTAGTGGCAGGTTTAGAGTAGGTTTTTGCACACAGGATGGATACATTTATTTGGACAAACATCCTGACGACACGCAACCATGTTGATGTTAGTTTAGTCGGGGATAACCCTTTTAGAGATACAGAGAGGTAGGTTAATGTCTTTGTTTCTTAGATAAAACTTGGTCGAAACATGTCACCCTTTTGTCTGACTCCTTACTCCACCACGCCACACTACCCTTTGCCCACACTGATGTGTGCAGGCCTACGTTCAGCTGCAGAGTTGTCCCTGCCCTAACTGTGGCAAGCAGTGCCCAGGATCATTATTCCACCTAAATAGGCCACAGGATTCCACGCGATCACACTGGGCCTTTTGCACCACATCTGCCAAGTCACTCTGCTCCCGTCACCAATCAATCAAATTTCCTCAACTGGCTGTATAACAACCGAAAATCTCCTACATCTCAAAGTTTCATCCAGGAGTTGGCCACAAACATTCAGGAGCGCCCCCTCCGCTTAGGCCCAAGTTCTCAGGCGTCTGATCTCCAAGTCCTGTGGGCCATCTTTCCTCACTCGGCCAAATCAGTGAAGCACTGTAACCTCATTTAAGCCTTTGCCGGTTAAGGATCATCGCCAAAGTTCTGCCAAATCTTCACTCAATATCCTACACCATCAGGCTTCCTATAGGGGCGCCACGAGTGGCATCTGTTTATTTGTTTGTTTATTTATTTCTAATGCGCACCAAACCCAAGGGTAACAGGGCGCAGCAGTAGGGAGATGCACAGCTTACAAGGTTACAAGTAGGTCATGTTATTACAATCAAACCAAAGTATACAAAATAATTACAGGTATGAATATAAAGTGAAATAAAGACAAGTGTACATATATATACGATTCAGGTTTTGGAAAACAGTGTATTTACAGCTAGGGCTGTGTGAATAGAAGAAGAGCAAACTAGTGGTCAGTGGAGTTGAGCAGGTTCATATAGTTTTTTCTAAAGTGTAAGTATGGCTGGTCTCCTCTGAGCCCGTGTGGCAGGGAATTCCAGAGTTTAGCAGCCTTCACAGGGAAGCTATTACCTCCAATATTGGTAAGTCTGAATCTCGGCACCACGAGGCAGTTGGCATTACCAGCTCTTTATATTGCCTTCTAGTAGCGAAGATGTGTTCTCTTTTATTCATGCCTAGTGCAGATCTTAAGGCATTGTTTTGAAGAGTTTGTAACCTCTGGATGATAGCTCTATTGGCGCCACTATATAGAGCATTACAATAATCTAACCTCGATAGTACTAGTGCTCTGGCTAAGATCAAGCAGCGGTTTGAGAGGAATGGTTTACCTGCCCTGATAAGCTTAAGTGTAAGCAGTAGTGGAAGCCAGTAATTTCACTTGTTTGTCAAAGGACATCGTAGAATCAAGGTAAAAGCCAAGGGTTTTTACCTCCTTAGTTACTTTAATGACATTTCCATCTATGGTAAATGCGGAGTATTCATGGTCTAATTTGTTAATGTTGGAATGGGTGCCCAGGATTATCAACTCTGTCTTCTCATCATTCAGGCATAGCCCGTGTGAGCTTGTGTGATTCGAGAAATTTTTGGATTTGTATGTATGCAAGCAACCTTATCCAGTATTTTGAGTAGGAAAGGTACCGTTGTAATGGGTCGGTAGTTGGTGGGAATGAGTGGGTCTAGGGTTTTTTTTCTTTAGGAGAGGGAGTACTCATGACTGTTTTAAGTTGGAGGGGATGGTGCCAGAAGTGAAAGAGGCATTTATCAGTTTAGATATAAATGGGGACAAGTCTCTGGCGGCATCTTTTATAATTTGAGCTGGGCAGAGGACACCTTTGCAGTTCGAGGGTTTAAAAGATAAGATAACTTTCTCTACCTCTAAAAATTGAAGTTTTTGTGAAACAGAATCTAGTGACCTTGGACGTTGCTATGTCGCTGGGACCAGGAGTATTAGGGGGGTACTGTATATTAACAGTCTTTTTTATGGTTGATTTTATTTTGGAGAGTCTTCATTTTATTGGCTAGAGCGTTTTGAATATCTGAACACCAGGTTTTGTTTTTGATGCAGATGTCAGGTATGGGGATCAGAGACTCTAGTTCTTTTAGTATGGTAAATAATTCCCTCATACTTGAATTGGAGTTGGCAATACATTAGTTATAGGAGTTTTGTTTGGCCAGGCAGATTTCATTTTTATATTGCGTGGAAATTGTAGCTAGACTGACTTTGTTTTCAATGGACGGGCATAGTCTGAAGGTAGATTCACATTTTCTTTTTAGGAGACTTAGGTCCTTTAGTTGTGGAGTAAACCACTTGTTTAGGTGGGCTTTAGGTTTACTTGGTCTCAGTTTGAGTGGTTAGATCTTATCCAATGTGGTGAGCATAATTTTATTACATTCATGGACCAAGGTGTCGGGTCTAGTTGTCAGGCAGTGAGTTTAGTGTGGGGAGAATGGCAGGGATCACTTTGTCCATAGTGATATTCTTTTTATTTCTAGTTGGGCAAGGTGGGACAGTTTGGGCGGCCATGGGAGGTGATCTGGTGGTTGATAGTGTGAAGGACACAAGTGAGTGATCTGTCCACGCTAACGGCGAGATGGAAGTGATGGTGGTGGTGCAATTATAGTCGGCTACCCAATCTAAGGTTCTCCCTTTCATATGGGTAGGTTTGTTGTTTTTTTGTGACAGTCCTAGTGCAGTAACAATGTTGGCTATTTCGTGGGCATGCTCGTCTCCCGGGTCATTGAAGCCTAGATTAAAATCACCTAGAAGTAGTAATTGGGTAGTTTTAAGGTTGTTGGTTAGTATACTGTACATATCCTCCTCGAATGTCCCAAGAGGACCAGGTGGTCTGTAGATTAAATGGATGTTGAGTGACTGGGAGTTGGATAAGGGGAGTCTAGCCGTAAGGATTTCACAAGATTGCAAAGTTTGTGTGTGGGGGGGGGGGTTAGTCTCAATGAGAGACTTACTCTAGATATAATGGCAATACCTCTGCCTCGAGTTCCATCTCTGTCTTGCCTAGATATCGTATAACCATCTGGGATGGCTAACAAAAGTGAGGGTCCTGCAGCATTGTGCAGCCAGGACTATGTGATGGCGAGGAAGTCCAAATTATTTTCCAATATTAGGTCGGAAATGTCTGTGGCATGGGCAACGAGTGATCTCACGTTCAGGAGTGCTCCTTTAAAGGGAGAGTGCCTCTGTTTTGGCTGTACCCCGAAAAGGGCTAAGTGTGTGCTGGTCAATTAACCTGGGTTTAGGTATCTTATGCTGAATGGCATTGGCATAGGAGGCAGAGTTCGGTTTGTTGGCGTTCAAAGGCTTCACGCCAGAGGGACAGTTTGTCCTCTTGTTAATAGGGGGTAGGGATCTCGTGAGGGGTTCGTGCAATTTAGAAAGTCTGGCACAGAGTTTTAGGTTTCTGGCAATAGTAGTGCAGGGGCATGTAGCAAATACTCTGCGACCTATGATACTACGGTAGTTTGGATAGGTAGTATCGAGGTTATTGGATCATTTTCATAAGGAAAGGTGAAAATTGACCAACCTCATATAAAAGAAGCCACCAGTCACTGTATTGTAAGGTGCAGGTTAGGGAGAGTATAAAGGCCACTATAGCCATTAGGATACTATTTTGAAATAGCATCAGGTAGGCATAATCTAGTCTGTATCAGCAGGTCTGCAGGGAGATGAGCGCTTCTACATCCACTCTCCTCGGCTCCCAAGATAAGCCATGATTGATTTATAAGGGCGTTTTGCTTAGAGGTGGGGCTTGTGGAGACATGCTTTGTCTTATTTCTCTCAATCTATTACGTGGGCATCAAACCACCAACTTGGCATTGGGGTAGATCGGTAGGGATACATGCTTTTATTTTTTATTTTCATCTATCTTAGCCTCACCTCTTTTTCGAGTCTCTGTAGAAAAGCATACATTACTCTGGCTCCAGCAGCGGGGTTGGGGGCCTGAATGTTGGGCTTTGCCTAAAAAGTGATGGGTGTGGCCTAAAGGAGACACCACCTTATCCAAAAAATACACCATGAGACCCTGCAAACATGTCCTTTGGTCACTTAGGGTGGTCTCAGATAGTATTGTTTGCACCCAGTCTGCATATTGGAAATTCACTTTTCTGAGGTTTCTAAATGAATGACTCGCTTTGTGTTTGGGCCCTGGTGGTGGCTCCGGTTTATTATGATTTTAGTTGGATCTCGCCTTGGGCCTTAACTCCTTAGTGTCGCTGGGTCGTGGTCTTGGGACAACTACTGCAGTGCGTCCCAGAGTCTGCACTCACTGCTGCCCGCATGTACTGTGTCTGCTTACGCTTCACGGATGCGCCGCTGTTTCAGCCGCAGGTCTGCACGGAATCTGTATCCCGCAGCCGAGGCGTATGTGCCTCAGCAGCTTAGCAGGCTCCCGTTGGCTTCAGCAGCTGTCCGGTGCTTTGCTAACAATACTCCTACTTGCTTTGGCCTGATTGTGATGGCCGTCTGCCCATGGCATGTGGCCTCGCTCGTTGGAACTAGGATAGTGTCCGCCAGAGCAACTTTCCGTGCGGCGTGGCACTATTATCCCCTGTGCTTCTCAGAGTACATTCCGGTGACGCCGACGTTGATTAGCCCGCTTCCTCCTCCAGCAGCCGGACCTGGCGCACTCAGCTACCCTGCGAGGCTCACCCACCATGGTGTCTCACCTCCTCTGGCCCGCTTCCCGCGGGTGTGGGTGTGGGGTGGGGTGGGGGGTCAGTCAGTTCTCCGGTATGTCGCGCCTCGCAGGGATCTTATGTTGGCGGCTGTCAGCTGCAGCGGTCCCCGGTCCGCCCTCAATACTGCTACCTCGTGTTCCTCTGGATGTCACACGGACCAGGGGCTCTCGGACTGCCTTTAACTCTCAGGCAGCGTCCGCCGCACCATAGTCTTCAGCACCGCCGTCTTCAGAGCTCAAGTCAAGCACGGCTCCGTCCGCTATCTGCTGGCACGGGGACCCCCGCTCGCAGCCGTCGCTCTTTGCCCAGATAGCTCCGATTTTCTCTGGGGTTGCAATGCGGGGCTAGGGAAACGCATACCCCGCTCACAGATGTGCTTAGTTATTCTCGTTTCTGGGTATAACGTTGCTTATGAGGATGTTGAACAGGATCTCGATGGGTGCTGCAATCAGGCACCTCCTTATTCCATGGGGACAGGCCTTGCGCCCCCCCCCACCCGGTCAGTCGGGCTTCATACCATCAAGGTAAACATATATACCACCTAATAGCAGTGGTCAAAGTGTACGAAAAGAAGTAGTGGAGCTATGTTCCCTACTGATCAGCACCGCTCCCCGCAAACCCCATTGCCACCCGCCCTCCCATGCACAATATAAACGCCCAAATTCATGCTCCTGCGGTTTAAGAGAATGTTCAGTGCACTGCACTGAAAGTACAAGTTTCAACTGCTTCCTACACTTATTTTAAAACAAAACCGTTCCGGAACGGTTTCTTTTTAAAATAAAAGTATGGGAATGGTAAAACTTCATTAAATGAAGTAGAGGAGCACCGCTCCCGCCCACTTCGACCACTGCCTAATAGAAAAGATGGGGCTAACACAAGAACCCCAATACTAGTATCATTAGATGCAGAATGACCCAGGCCCCGGGCCGCATGAAATGCGGGACAATCTAGGATCTGGGAGTTTAGGCGCGGGGTGGGGAAAAACTGCGCGAAAGCGTAGGGAGGGGCGTCTGAATGGCGCCACAAGAAACAAAAGCCCAGGAAGGGCAGGAAACAGCACCTGGGAAGGTGCGAAATGTAACAGCAAGAGGTCAGAGGGGTAACCCGGCCGCCCCCAGGAAGGAACAAAGGGCCGGGGGGGAGGAGGGAGTATAAGTAAGCCTGGAAAAGGAGAGGCGGCACAAACCAGGTAAGAGCTCACCTCTCTCGGGTAGGCTCTTAGTGCCTGGAGAAGGGGAAGGAAAAACATTTGCTCTTGCGGGCTCACGCATTTTTCTACCTCTCTAAATTTCATTCTGGTCGCAGTGGCTACAACAGTGCCGGAGCAGGAGCAACCCAGAAGTACCAGCTGCAAACGAGCAAAGGACTTTTGCCGTGGTCAAACGAGTAGCGGCCGACAGAATTCAGACGAGAAGGATGGCGGAAGGAAGAGCGAAAAGAGCCCAAGAGTTCTCAGAATGGGCGAGAAAGGCAGAGGAGGAGTATGGGGCACAATGGGTGCTGGAAGTAATGCAGAAAGAAGAAAGGGCAAAGGCAACATCAACTCAACTGTTCATAGAGCCCAGCAGCAGCGAAGGAGAAGAGAAGACAAGGTTCCGCAAGGACAGAAAAGGGGAAGAGCGGAGTCGAAGAGATCAGAGGGACAGACTGAGGCACCGACCAAGAGAAAGAAAATAATAATGTGGGGAATAAAATAGTAAAAATGTTTAAAAATTGCGTCACGGTTTCGGGTAAGCCGCACAGAACCAATGACAAGAAGAGCAGACGGGGGAATAAATCCAGGGAGGAGCAGCAGGGGAGTTCATCAGATGAATCAAGCAGTGATGACGAAGAAAGGGATCATTTAAAGGCTTGGGTTAAATGGAGAGGAGTGGTGAGCAGGGAAAAACAGAGGGGCAGGGGGGGGCAGGGGCAGAACCCAGAGAAGCCCCGGTCCCGGCACCACAGGGGGCACCAGCAGAGCCCAGGGAAACCCCGGCACCACAAGGAGCACCAGTAGTCCCGGTGCCGCAAGGAGCACCAATGATCCAGACACCACAAGGTGCACCGGCAGGGCCAAACATAGGGGTAGGGGCCACACCACCGGGGGCAGCACCGACAGTGGCAGCGGCAGAAAATGAGGAGCCACTGATTACGAAATATGCCAGGCCAACCATGGGTAAAGATGCACAGGGCAGGTCGATGAAAACGATGGCTTGGTACATAAATGACAAAGTAAAGGAAAAAATATGGAGGAAAGAATTGATCGATATCTTTACATTGTTAGATTGTCAAAAGAGGGGGGGTGAATGTGGCCCTAGAGGACATGAAGGAGGACGAGAAAAGCTTACTAAAAAAGGGGCCAGTAGTGAGGAGTTTTGACAACTGGATGTCAGCCTTCACCATAATGTCTACAATTATATTACAAAAATTCCCAGAAGACGGGGTAGCATTGGTTGCATATCAACAGAGGGTGCTGAAGGTCCACGCAGCGTTTGGAGGGGACGCATGGCTGGAGTATGACCACGAGTTCAGAAAGGAGATGGACTGCTTTCCGGATATGGGCTGGGATGAAGAAAACTTTAACCTCTACATATTTAACGTGCTAAAGGAGAAATGGGATTCCAAGGAGCGGAGCACAGGGGGGCAGCAGAGAAGGCAGTATTGGCAGAATGATTACAAAGCAGACTATAGATCCAGTAGCAGAAAGTACAAATCCAGCTATGACAGAAACAGAGACCAGAGTTTTCGGAGCAGAAATTACAGGTCACAGAGAGGGTGGCAGAGCAGGCTGCCCCCGACAACACAGGGGGGGGCAGTGGGAGCACGGGGACAGAACGAGCAGAACCAGGTCAATGCAGGAGCTTTGAGAAGGGGGTACCCTGTAGCTGGGGGTGGAAGTGCAAGTTCAGCCACAAGTGCAAGAGATGCAAGGGTGACCACAGCAGCTCCAAGTGCACAAGGGCCGCAGCTCCAAGCGGCAGAAGAGATGAGACGTGGAAATAAGAACTGGGGCGGGAAAGGGGCCACGCCGGTAAAAATCGAGAGGATGGAAACAGCTCCAGAAATACCCCGACCAAGAAGCGGCAGAACAAATCAGACAAGGCTTTAGAGAAGGTTTAAACATCCCGTTTACCGGGCAGGGAGCGCAAGTCATTCCTAGGAACCTAAAATCGGCAATCGAAAACAGGGATATAGTGACCAGTTAGATCAGGAAAGAAGTAGAACTGAGGAGGGTAGAGCGCCCTTTCACGGCCTTACCATTCAAAGATTTTATATGTTCACCACTAGGGCTGGTGCCGAAAAAAGATGAAAGGGAATACAGGCTGATACACCAACTATCCTACCCCCCGGGGCCTCTGTGAACGACGGCATCGCCCAGAGTGAGGCGACGGTATCATATTCAGACTTCAAGGAGGCAGTGGAACTGGTCAGGAAAGCGGGGAAATGGGCATGGATGGTGAAAGCCGACATTAAATCGGCATTTCGCCTGTTGCCAGTCAACAGCGGATCACAAAGGTGGTTATGTATGCATTGGGAGGGAGAATACTTCATCGACAAATGCCTCCCGATGGGGTGCGCCATCTCATGCGCATATTTCGAGAGGGTAAGTTCATTTTTACAGTGGGCAGTAACACAGGAGATGAGGGAGTCCATGATGGTGCATTACCTGGACGATTTTTTATTTGTCGGGCCCAAAGGTTCGGAGCTATGCTGGGCAACCCTGGACAAATTCGTGGAAATAACAAGCGAGTGGGGTTTCCCTCTGGCGGAGGAGAAAACGATGGGCCCAACGCACATTATCCAATTCCTAGGTATAGAAATCGACTCAAACAGGGGAAGGTGTTGGATCCCGGAGGACAAGGTGACGGAGCTGCTGAAGACAAAGGAACTACAAGGAAGAAACAAAGCGACAGTGAGAGAATTGCAAGCGCTGGCAGGGAAACTGAACTTTGCAGGAAGAGTCATACCGCAGGGAAAGGTGTTCCAGAGAAGTATCGAGCTGAAAACGAGAGGTGCTACCAAAGGGCACCACAGAGTCAGGCTAGGGGGAGGAATCAAGAGAGATCTGAAAGTGTGGGCAGAATTTCTGAAAAACTTCAAAGGGGCGGTAACATGACGCTCACCGGTGAACGAAGAAGGTAAAAGGGTGTTGTTCACCGATGCAGCAGGTGGGTTTGGTTTTGGCGCAATACTGGGGAAAAAATGGTCTGCAGGCAAGTGGCCAAAATCGTGGCAAGGGGCGGAATGGACAAAGAACATAACGCTGCTAGAACTCTTCCCGATATGGGTCGCGTTATGCGCATTGGGGGGGGGGGGAGAGCTAGTGAACAAGGAGTTGGCAGTATGGTCAGATAACATGGCGGTGGTGCACGTGTTAAACAAAGGAAGTGCGTCATGCAGGATAGCATTAGAATTAATGAGGGCAATCACACTGGAAAGCCTAAAAATGAATACATGCATAAAGGCGAGGCATATCGCTGGGGAAGAAAATGTGGTGGCTGATGCAATCTCTCGCTTTCAGTGGGAGAAATTCAGGGAGCTGAGACCGGACGCCGACAAGGAAAGAACGCCCACGCCGCAGAAGGCATGGGTCCCGTTGGAGGCACTAGAAAGGAAAGTACGGTTGGCCACAAGGTCGACTCAAAAGAAGTGGGAGAAGAACGGAGAAAAGAAAGGGTCATCGACAAGCTGACCAGAAATGCCCTGACGTACAAAACGGGTAAGCAGTATGAAAAGCATGTAAAAGATGTGTTGGTGGAAACAGGTGGAAAAAAGTTGGAAAAAATTTCAACGGAAAAAATTAGTGAATTTCTCGAAGGGGCATTTAACAAAGGGAAAAAGAAAAGCTGGGCAGCAGCGCACCTGGCGGCGGTGGCATATACAACAAAAGTGGCGGGCATACCGGACCCGACCGACAGCACTAAGATAAAATACGCTATGAGGGGATGGGCGAAGTTAGAGGGGAAGAAACCAGATGGCAGAAGGCCGGTAAATTTTGGGAAATTAATAATTCTGTTAAAAGTGCTGCAAGACACATGCATCAGCACGTACGAAACCGCGCTGTTCAGGGCAGCATTTGCGCTAGCATACTATGGAGCTTTCAGAATAGGGGAACTGGTGGCCAGGAATACGGGGGCAGGAGACGGCCTGGCAAGAAAAGACGTTAGTATGGGTATCAAGCGGATGTCTATAATGCTAAGGAAATTTAAGACAGACCAAACAGAGAAGGAGAGAGCAATAGATCTCAATTGCATAAGAGAGAAGGACCACTGTCCCAGATGCATCACCCAAGAATTTCTAGATCGACGACCAGATGTCGACGGACAGTTGTTAATTCATAGGGACGGCAGCTCACTCAGCAGGTACCAGTTTCAGGCAGTGTTGAAACAGGCGGTGGCGAAAGCAGGATGGGATCCAGCCGAATTTGGGACACACTCTTTCAGGATAGGGGCATCAACCTCTGCGTGGGTGGGGGGCCTGGAAGCAAAGGGGGTGAGAAGAATTGGGGGATGGAAGTCGCAATGTTTTAAAAAATACATAAGGGAGGAACTGATATGACACTTATCTCCCCCGTTTCCACAGAGGGACCATACAAATCGGCATGGAGAGTGGGGCACTGTTTCGTGACCCAGGCGCGCAGGTGGCTGGAAGGGGTGAAACAAGGACTGCATTTCAGGAACACAATTACGTCCTGGTGCGGCCTCCTGGGGATGCATTGGGAGGACATACACGAAAGGCTGTCGGACCTGATAACACCACCCCCCCCCACGAGTACCTGGTGATCTCGGGGAGAACGACCTAGTGAGCACAAACAGGGGTAAAGTACAAAGGAACATCTGCGAGTCGCTGCATTTCATAAGACATGGCTTACACCGGAGCAATCCGGACATGTTTCACCAGGATGGGGTGCACCTATCAAGGAAAGGTATGGGTTTTTTTTCCGACAACATTTTTAGGGCACTCCAAGAACGGGGTTGTAGGTAAGGTGCTTTTGGGGGGGACCTGAGCGGGCGTAAGGAACACCCGCTCAGGTGTGGCGGCATGTGCCCAGGAACGAAGGCCCTAGGATAATTTGGACTCAGGAGGAGCCTTGGGCAACTTCGGGACTGAACACAATGTGCCCAAAAGCATATGGCAGTGTAATTATTTTGTTGTGTTGTATTTTCTGTAAGAAAATAAAATGCCTACGGCCTACAACTTTTCCATACATATAAGTTGTCTGTGATTTATTACTTGGGTAGGGATCTGGTAAGAGAAGCAAAGTGAACCCACACTACTCAGCCTAAAAGCATTAGACAGGGTCAAATGGTCCCTACTATTCCACACACTAAAATATATGGGATTTGGCACGAAATGTCTACAGATGGTGCAGGCAAATTACAATTCACCTACAATACATATAACCCTCAATGGAGTGACCTCAGAGAAAAGAACTCTAGGACTGAGCATAAAGCAAGGCTGCCCATTATCCCTGCTGCTATATGCAAACTATCTAGAAACCCTATTGACTAGGATCCGTGGAGTGACTGGCGGGAATAGAAATGGCAGGAGAGCCTCAAAGTAATAGCATTCGCTGACGACATGCTAGTAGCCTTATGGGTTCCAGAAAAATCATTACCGATATTAATGAAAGAATTGGAGACATATACGGCAATATCGGTACTAAAAATCAATAGGTAAAAAATCAGAAATCTTAAACTGAACGATTGCCCCTGAAGTGATGCATAGACTGGGGACGGTAATGAAATTAAAATTGGTGGAAAAAGGTCTAACCTACCTAGGCATAACTCTCACAGATTAAATAGAGCAAATATACAGAGAAAACTACCCACAACTGCTACATAAGATAAGAGTGGGCCTCATGAAATAGAACCCTCTTACAATCACATGGTGGAGAAGAATGACAATGGTAAAAATGGTGGTACTACAGAGACTCTATATCACTTTCATCATATATCTGGAAAAATATACCTTCCAGGGTAGCAATGACCACACTTACAGCTCCAAAAAACAGAGGATGCCTCGCTTTCACTCACTTTTATAAATACTATGAGACGGCCCAGTTGTGGGTCCTGAGAGAATGGTTAGCCGGAGATTGACATAAAATACGGGCACGACAAGACAGAGCAGTGGCAGGATCCTCCCTCTCAGGACATGTGGCTAAATAAACGTCAGACATCCTAATGTTAGAATCAGTGAGATATTGAGGTACGGGGGGTGGAAGTGTGGGACACGGCAATCGAGCGGGGGGCACCGACGGTGAAGCCTTCGCCATTCTACCCAATGTTTGGGAATCTGGAATTCCAAACGGGATGCAACAAGGGGCATACAGAAAGTGGTAAAAGGTGGGCTGCCAAAGATACGGGACACGGTCAAAACATTAAAACGCTTGAGGAATGTGTCCAGGACATAGGCATGACGGAGGATGACCGATTTAAATACAACCAAATTAAACACCGGTTAAATACCCCAGCTATTAGGCAGGCGGCTACAAGACAACCAACACCCTTTGAACAATATATAACCATCCACACAGGCTGAAAAAGCCTAGTCTCAATTCCTGAACGATCATGAAGAGGTCCAATGGAACTATTTGAGGAAATTGGGGGAAACATTGGGGGAAAACATCATAAAAATACAATGGGAATATTTATGGGGTGCAATCCCAAAACTAACTCGCTCCATTCAAGAAAGGGAGATGTGGATCAAAGTTCTTCTACAATGGCACTATACACCACAAAAGATCCACGCAATGTTTTCCCAAGCATCAGATCAGTGTAGGAGGGGATGCAAGGTGGTGGTAGATTGGTTACACATCTGGGGACAGTGCCCGGTACTACAACCATTTTGGGTGGAGGTAACGAACCAAATGCAAGAAATGTACCAGGGAGTAAAACAAATGGGGGACAATATCTGGTTGTGAGTCTCGGGATTGAAAACGCCTACAAAGATGCAAAAACGAGGTTTCACGATTCTGTTGATAGCTGCATGGCTGATGATAGCCCAAAAGTGGAAGCAACAAATAGCACCAACGATCCAGGACTGGCTGCAAAAGGTTGAACTTTGTAGCACTGGAATGGGCGACATAAAATCCAGGGGGGAATCAGGATACATTCAAACAGGATTGGGGCCCAGTAATTACCTACTTTCAAAGGGACAATATGGTACAATGGTGCCCACATAAGATCAGAATTTTTGAGTTAATGTGAACTTAACTAACTGAACTAAGGAAAGACTAATCTCACTTCTGGCCAGGGTGGGTGGGGGTGGAGAGGAAGGAGGGGTGTGGGGGGTTTTAAATTGGGATGTTTGAAATGTTATTGGAATACTTCATATGGAAGACAACAGTGAAAACAACAAAAATAAACATTTTTAAAAAGTTGATCATCCTGTCTCAATGTAGAGAGCCTATGAATATAAAAGCTTAGCGCTCCCTTAGGGCTCAGTCTGTGGAATCCTTCCTCCTCTTTAGATGGATGAGGAGGAGGGTAGAAAGCAGGCAAATCAATATTCTGCGCCAATGAGATTCCGACACCACTTTAGGTAGAAGCAAGGGATGGACGCTCAAAACTATCTTGTCTTTTTAAAAGACTGTAAATGGTGTCTAACCGTGCAAGCAAAGGTAATGGCTGTCAAAAACACGTTTGAGGAAAGCATCCTGAGGACAGGAATGCAGAGGCCCAATAGGAAGCTCAAGAGTAATTTGAGGTCCAAGACTGGAACAATAAAGGGAACTGTCGGGAAGATATTAGTCAACCCTTTCAGAAATTGGATGACAATAGTGACCTTGAAATAAGATGCCCTGTTCCGGCGAATGCTTGAAAATGGACAGCGCAGCCAGTTATTCCTTATCCGTAGAAATCCTGAAGCCCCCAATGGGTTAGATGCAGAAGAAAGGACAACACAGAAGGTTTGTCTCTAGTGAAGGGGCCAATTCCTTTATTCTCTACACCAGCTGCACAACTTGTTCCAATGGCAGAGCTATAAAGATTTTGTTGCTGGCCTTCTGGCCGCAAGCAACACCTCCATTACGTCTTCCGGAAGGTTCCAATCTTTATACCTTAACCTCTCAGAAACCATGCGTCAAGGTAGAGGGTCCTGATTTATGGGTGAAGAAAGCGACCTCCCTCTTGGGAAAGCAGAACCTCTCTTTGGGGAAGACAAATTAGAGAGCAGATGGACATTTGCAGAAGTTCCGGTTACCACGTCCTCCTGGCCCAATCCGGAGAAATCAGGATCATAGATTTTGCAAACTTTCTCAACCTCCTGAGAACATGAGGAATAACGGGGACCAGTGGAAACCTGTATTGAAGTGGAAATTCCCAGTCCACTACTAACGCGTCTCTTAGAGCGCCTCTCTGTGGAAATTCCCTGGAGCAGAATATGTCGCACTTCCTATTGACGCTGGACGGAAACAGATCCACTTGAGGGGTTCCCCAAAGGATCTCTTGAAGAACTCTCTGGCTAGATGAACTGCTGATAGATTCCTTCTTGCATTGCCTAGAACCAGAGCTGCATCACCTCTCTGTACAGTGGTAGTGACCCTACACCACCTCTCTTGTTGAGGTAATGCATAGCCACTGGGTGGTCCGTCATTACCAAGACATTCTTTCCCCATACAGAGGGCAGAAAGGCCATCAGCGCTAGTCTGACTGCCCTCAGCCCCAAAAGATTGATGTGCAGTTTGGACTCCAACGGAGACCAGCGCCTGCCGATTGTCAGACTGTTGGTATGTCCCCCCAACCTGAGAGGGAGGCATCCGTAATCGCCCTCCATGGTTGCCAATAAGGTTTCCCTTTTCCACATTCTCCTTGCAGGCCCACCACAGGAGATCCTGCGAGACCTTGCTCGGGATCAGAGTTGTCATTTTGCCGGAGATCTGCGACCACTGGGATCTGAGGGCCCACTGAAGGATTGCATCCTCAGATGGGCTTCTGGCACCAGGAAAATGCAGGATGCCATCAGGCCCAGCAACCTCAGAATCTAATGCCGGAAGACTTTGGGCACTCTGAAATGTGTTTAGCATCTGCGAAATGGGAGGAGCCCCTACCTCGGGCGGAGAAGCTTTCCCTGAGCACGGACAGCTCCAACAAATTGCAGCTTTTGGGAAGGTGCCATATGGGACTTCTTGAAATTGAGGGAGAGTCCCAGCTTGTGGCCAGAATTGCGAGGTGGTGTCTTGTTGTCCCAGAGCCTGTTCATAGAGCATTCTCTGTAATAACTTTATAATAATAAAGCACTTGAAACCAAATATGTCTCTCGGCAGTTGTAAATAACACTTACCTCTGTGATGGTCAACAGTCTCGTAATAGATGAAGGAGAGAATTACCTAAAAACCCCTCTTAAACCCAGCCAAAAAGGCTAGGTAGAAGTGGAATCTCCAGGGCAAACCCCAATAGGGGAAAAAACCCTGTGATGCGCTGCCGGGGTACGTGGTTTCCTGCAAGCAGCTGGTGAAGACTCACGCTAGTTTTAATGTGGTCCGGATTCTTGTCATGAAGGATTCTAATTCAAACAGAGTAGAAATGCAGGTAAGTAAGAATATAGTTTCCCCAAGTCTAGTGAAATAGTAGAGGGTTCAGAAAGGAGCTTACCCTGACAAGCCTATTCCCTACTAGGTCTTTGTATCTCAATCTGATGGTTAATGTTGGCAAAGCGCCTAATAGAACAGGAGTAAGAATATGTCCAATTGTGCGAAAAGGGAAAAGCAATAAGAGATTGGGATCTTAGCCACAAACAGTAGCCCCAGGGATAAATAGCAGAGCAGATTACAGGTCTTGAACTTGAAGGAAAAGAAGGCTGAAAAGGATGTCTAAGGTTGGTTCCTAATGTAGATTGTAAATAAGATTAGGCGTGAGGAAAAACCCGTGAGAATCACGAACTCTGTCTAACTAAACGGACGTAAGCTACAAACCAATGGCAGCAGGAGCGGTTGTTCAAACTGGGAGCTGGCTTCCTGTTGATTCACAGAGCATAGAAAAGGATCGAGGATTCTAAGGTTCAGAACAAGAAATGGGAAGAGAAATGAATAAAGGAAGTCAAGTGAGCACCTCTAGATAACAATTGCTGAGTAGAAAAAGTAACAAACTTACGGTGCGCAGCGTGACTCCGAATAGAGAAGCAAGGCGTAGTACCGAAGTTCCAGTAGCCGGAAATACAATTCCGGAAGTCGAGGGCGGGGCTAATCGCTCGGTCTGAGGAGCGAGAAACACTAGTGTGCTGCTTACAGTTTCGGGCTTCTCCATGTTGCGAGTCCCGATTCTGGGCAAATCCGCGGGCATTGGCACACAGGTAAGTGAAGTAGCGAGACCCCAATAGACAGCCGTAACATGCTCTGATCGGTCAATCGTCCAGGTAGGGGTAGATGTGAATCCGTTCCCTCCATAGATTCGCTGCCACCACCGCCATCAGCTTGGGCAAGACCCTCGGGCGGAGGTCAGCTCGAAAGGCAGTACTCAAAACTGATAATGAGAACTGCCAATGGCGAATCTCAGGTACTTCCTGTGCTTATGATGTATCAGCACATGAAAATAAGCATCCTGAAGATCCAATGACACCATCAAATCCTGGAGCTGAAGGGCCTAGAGAAGAGTGACCATCTTGAACTTGTCCTTCCTGAGGAACTTGATCACGCATCTCAAGTCCAAGATGGGTCGCAACCCTCTATCCTTTTTTGGAATCCAGAAATAAAGATTACCAGTCTAAATTTCCCTCCGCTGCAGCTACTGGCTCGGCTGAACCTTTCTCCAGCAGGGTCAAAACTTCCTGTAGAAGGAGTGGATCTGGAACTTTCAAGGACTGGCCTCCTGGGGTACAGTTTGGAGGTCTTCTCAGGAAAAGAAGGCAGTACCCATAGGCAACTGGTTGCAGTGCCCAAGCATCATAAGTAATACTTTGCTACTTTTCCAGATGCTGTGTCTGCCCCCTACCACAGTTGTGTGGCTAAAGTTTTCAAAGCCATTTTGAAACCACAGAGTATGCGGATGGGAAAGAGGCAGAGGGTGTAGCAGAACCTCTGCCTCCACGTACTCGGTATCCAGGAGGCAGTCTCCTTTGTCACCTCTGGGAAACTGACCCCTCGTCCTTCCAACAGAGGAGTAGAAGCAAAATAAACTTCTCTTCCAACCCTGAGAGGAATATGGATCCGGTCGACCATGCAGAGGCTGTATAATTGTAGCACCAAGAGATTTAGTGGCTGCCTTAGAGGACTGCAGTTTCTCTAGGCTTTCATCCCCTTTGGATCCCAAAGTTGTGATCCACCGAACAGCATGTCCAAAAGCCTGGACTGCACACATAAGGTGCAAAACCTGACTTTCTCAGTCAGGCAAATCGTCTAAGAACTGTACCAGCCGCCATAGAGCGACTTACACAGTGCACTGTGTCCAAACCAGATTGTAGTGATTTACACATAGCGCCTTTTCCATCTTGAATGATATTCCAAAAGCCCTTTCTCTCTCTCTTCACCCTCTGGGACATGTTGTGCTGCCATAGCAATCACATCCGATAAGGTATACGTGAACTTGGCCAAGGCACAGGTGGCATTGACCACCTTTAAAGCCACACTCCCAGCTTAGAAGACTCTTATCCCCATGGTGTCCACCCTCTTATCGTGCCTGTCTGGCCGAATTGTGTCGTACACTGCCCCCTTGGAAGCCAAAGTGGCTGCCTGCACCGTCAGGGATTCTGGGCTTGGGTGTTTAGAAAGAAATTCCAGGTCAATGGAGCAGGGTCTATATTTTTTGGTGAAATCCTTATGCACTGCCGGAGTAGAGTCCGGGTTTATCCAATTTTCCAAGACTATTTTTAACTGCTGTATGGAATGGATGTATAGTGTCCGTGGGCGGCCCCTCCTCCAAAATGTCAGTTAAGTCATCCTGCTCATACTCCACCGTAGACATTCCCCTGCCCAAATAGTCTATTAATCTTAGACATGACTGATATGTATGATGCATCTGCATGCCCAGATCCTTCAGGTGTGCCATATTCCATTTCTGGGCGAAGTTTTAAGCCCACTGGCATCTGTAAGCATGTGTACCAGGTGCCTCATCCTAGGTTCCTCAGAGATGAGCTCTTCTGGGACACCAGGAGTGCCCCCACTGCTATGTTAGTCAATGCTGCTAATGTTACGTTGGTCAATGATGCTCACACTGCCATGCTGGTCAATGCTGCTAATGTTACGCTGGTCAATGTTGCCCCCACTGCCATGCTGGTCAATGCTGCTAATGTTACGCTGGTCAATGATGCCCATACTACCTTGCTAACCAAATCTGTCACTGACTACTGCAAGCTGACACCTGTCGCCCTACCTACCATGACCACCAACCAAATGCCCATATTACCCACTCGAGCCAAACCCTATAGCCCCTCCTCCACACTCCTTACCTGCGCCCTGGTGAACGCCCGCTCTATCCCAGCGCACACGCTTGATGTGCATGATCTTATCACCACAGATAAGCTTGACCTTCTCTTTGTCTGTGAGACTTGGCTACAAGACTCCTCTAGACCTGCCCTCTCGCTGGCCGGCCCGTCTGGCTACACCATATTTAGGCAGGATCGGCTAGGACAAAGGGGGAGAGGTGTGGCTATCATAGCCAAGGACACCCTTGACATCAGAAGAATTGCGGGGGAATTAGGGCACAACGTTGAATACCTCTTCATCAAACTCAAACTTCACCCAACTCCACCATCGCCTTTCATCTTGTGTATTGCCCCCCCCCAACCCCACCAACTGACTTCCAAGAAGCCCTTATCCACCATTTATCCCACAACCTGAAAAAAACAACAAAGGTAGTAGTACTGGGTGACTTCAATCTAGGGCTAGACCAGCCCCAGGATGCTAATGCTGCCGCCCTTCAAAAAAGACTAGCCACTCTAGGGTTTGTCCAAACCATCACCAAGCCTACTCACATCAAAGGGCGTACTCTTGATTGGGTTGCGCAACACAATTGCCCCATTCTCCATTCTACCGTATTCCCCATCCCCAGGTCAGACCATTTCTGTATTAACTTTCACATTGACACCTCCACGGGACCATCTAAAACCACCATCCTTCTCCCTGCCGCACTTTCAAGGAGCTCCAAGAAGCTAACGAAAGATACTCTCCTACCTCACCTTCATGTTCCAGCTATGCAACCACCATTCCCCAATGATCCTGTACTCCTAGCTAACACATTCAACCAGGTCATAACCACTGCAGTAGATACCATCGCCCCCCGACGGCCAAAAAAGCTAAGAAAACTAAGCATTCCAATGCCTGGTTCTCCCAAGCACTCATGGATCTTTGCTCCAAAAAAAGGGCATCACTTGCTGCATGGAAAAGAAACCCTACCAAACCCAACAAAACTGCCTTCAAGACCATTGCGAGAGAACATAAAACAGCTATCACACATGCCAAAGCTGAATCCTACAACACAAGGATTAATAAAGCAAACTCAGGGACAAAGGAAATCTTTGCAATTTTCAGGGAACTGGAATCCCCCTCAGCCCCACCATCCACCATTGTCAAAGACGAGACTTGGTGTAACCAAATTCAAGGAGCTATGCTTGACAAACTCGACTCCCTGCACATCAAAATTCTAGCCCATCAAGAAGCGCTCTCTTCCCTATTAGCTGTCCACACAGCACCCCCCACATGTAATACATCCAACCAGGTACCTAAATTTGAATTCTCTGCCATGAACGAATCAGAAGTCACTGTCCATTAAGCCCTCCAACTGTAAGGGGGACGCCTGCCCAGCTCACATCATCAAAGACTGTGCTCCAGCCCTTGCTCCCTTTGTTACTGCTTTCATCAACTCGTCATTCCAATCGTCTCATGTATCCACCTCACTTAAAGAAGCCTGGGTCCCACCACTACTAAAAAAAAAACATCTTTCAACCCGTTGATACCTGGGAACTACAGACCCCTTAATACTGTCCCTTTCCTCTTAAATATCTTGGGCAAAGCAGCTTACCTGCAAGTTCACAAATGTATTGAGGACAACCACCTTCTTGGACTTTGCCAGTCCAGCTTTTGTCCTCATCATGGCACCGAAATGGCTCTACTTGATCTAAAAAATCAAATAGATGACCTGAGAGACGCAGGCAAACCTGCGCTCTTTTTGCTCCTAGACCTTTCTGCGGCCTTTGACTTGGTAGAGCACCAAACCCTATGCCACCATCTCTGGTCCACTGCTAACTTCTCCCCTAAGGCATGTGAAGGGATCAACTCGTTCCTTCAGGAGAGAGTAATGAAGGTCTTCTCAGAATCCTCTAATGCTATCCCTAGTCCTATCAAATGTGAAGTCCCACAGGGCTCTTGCATAGCCCTTACCTTGTATAACCTCTTCACCAGACCTCTGTTCCGAATCCTGGACTCACTGGGCATCTCATATATTAACTATGCAGATGACACCCAGGTGCTCATACCTCTCTCGGGGGATTATCCAACTGATACGAACACCCTCAACCTCATCTACTCCACCATTCAATCGTGGATGGCAGACAACTGGCTCTGTCTAAATAGTGAAAAACCGAACTCCTGCTGATTGGGTCTCTATTTACACTGAGCAAACTCGCCAAGGAGTATCACGCCTTCACTATTGACAACATCTCCATCACAGTATCACAAGCGATTAAGACACTGGGCGTGTACCTCGAGCCAAGCCGGACCATGGACAGGCAGGTCAATGCTATCACTTCCTCTGCAGCATATCAATCTAAACTGATCAATGCTGTCAGGCCATTCTTGACCCAACAGAACTGTATTATCATAGCCAGAGCCATCATTGGCGCCAGACTGGACTATTGCAATGCCCTCCTTACCGGAACCTCCCAAAGAAACCTAGCTAAACTCCAGATAGCCCAGAATAATGCCTTAAGGGCCGCAACAGGCATATCACGCAGGGAACACATTTCAACGGTCAGGAGGCAGGTACATTGGCTACCTATCAAGGAAAGGGTTGTCTTCAAAACACTGGCCTTAACACACAAATGTCTTCACAGACTCACACTCAGGTATCTAGCACAAAGGATCTCCAAACAGCGTCCAGACCTTCCAGGTCCGCCTATGCCAACCGCATCATGGTTCCTCACACGCAGAGTGTGTGCTGGGGGCTTGAGTTTCCCACACAATGGCTGCTACTCTCTGGAACAACCTCCCAGACCAGATCAATTGAGTCTCAGGATGCCTTCTGCAAGGCCTTAAAAACTAGACTCTTTGTCTAAAGGGCTTATCCCCTTGTGCGATATTTTACATATGCTACTTCACTGAATTTGACACACTATGCGATGTAGAATACTGTACTTTGTAACTCAACCCTGTAAGCAACTGTCTTTAAGCATTATTCCTGGGCCACTTAATGTAACCCTCAAGCAAGCCTTCTCAAGTATTCTTTATAGCATCTTGATGCCTGTGGGCTGCAGTGCGCTTTACAAATCCCCCCAAAAAAATGTTTAAGAAATTATCCAGCCCAAAACCAAAAACAGGGCTTTCCTCCTCCACCTCCTCATAAATAGAACTCACACCTTAAAAAAGTATTTTTTTAGTTTGCATTTTAAAAACCTTTAAAGAGCTCAAAGAGGATGTCGAAGGCTTCCACAAAGTCTACTTTGGAGCTGATGGGCTCACCTTCAACGGGGCTGGTTGGAGTGGAGATGGACTTTTCTATCGAGGCATCGAGACCACAAGTGGCGCACGCGAGGCCCCCAAGGCCTTTCTGTCTGGGCTCTTGTGCACGTGAACAGCAGCTTTCGACGCCCTGTCCTTCAGCATGATGGGGTCAGAAGTCTTGACTTCTTCAAAGGGGTAGGTGCTGCTGCCTTCGCCAATACCTCCAATATTTTAAGTCGCAATTCCTCCAACTTGGCTTTGGAACCCCTTTTGCTCGGGAAAACATAGCCCTTTTCCCTCGAGCGAGGAATCCAAAGAGGTCGACCGAGAGTGATGGTGTCTCTTCCTGGACCTCCTTGATAAAGACGATGAAGAGGGACGAGACATCGACCTAGTTCGCTTCACATGTTTGCCGCGTCTTTTGGATCAGTGAAGAGAAGCATCTCTCGAGCTCTTGTCTTCGATGACTTAGCCTTCGACAGAGTGCTCAAAGCCGATTTGGGGAAGTGCCTCCCAAGGGCGAGTTTCCCCTTCCTCTCCTTTAATGCTTTTACCGTCATCGATTGACACAAGCCACAGTCACCGACTTTGTGGCCAGAGCCCAAGCACCAGAGACATACACGATGCAGATCAGTTATGGAGATGTTTTAACCGCAATGGGTACAACTCTTCAATCCTGTTTTCGGCGTAGATGAAGACATTTTGACTATATCGAAGTGTGTGGCAAAGAATAAACACAGAGGCGAGTGAGCCTTTTCGAGCAAGCTGTGAACAAAAACAGAACTGAGGCAACGGGTGTGGTGCGTGCCATTTATATCGACTCAGTCATACTCGAGGCGGGCGGAGGCCATCGAGGGACACAAGGTCAGTGATGACGCATGGCGCCCTCTGCCGTGAAAGGTTTCCGAGCTGCAAGCAGGATATTGGAGTATATCAAAGATGAGGAACACGTGGGAGGATACAATCCATTCGAAACCCATCCACTCACAGACGCAAGTGTCACATGTGAAGAGCCTAGCCGGCTAGTATCCAGACTGTACGGACTTGTCCTGAATGTCCAACTCACAAGGATTAGTGTGCGGCAGATATGGGAACATGACTTGGGGATCCAATTCTCAAACATCCAGTGGCAAAAATGCTGTGCGCTCACCAAAGAGGCGTCCCTCTGTGCCCGGTACAGATTAATTCAGTTTAAGCTTTAAAACCAACTGTATTATATGCCGGTGAAACCCGCTAAATTTACACAGAGTGCTTCAGAGGAGTACATGAAATGTGGCCGCTCCCTGGCTGACACTGCACATATGTTTGGCACTGCCAGGGTATTGCTTGTTTTGGGGGAAGTGTGGCTGCAACCCTCCAGGAGATGTTGAACATCCCCCCGCTACATTAGCGCCTGTCAAGTACCTTGTGGGGGACATAGGCAAAGTGTTGGTGGTACTCGGATGATTTATTAATGTAGCTTGTGTTGTAGCTAAAAATGTGTGCTTCACTTCTGGAAATCAAAAAGCGCCCCGACGCATGCAGAGTGGTTGCGTGACCTTAATTATACCTCGGACAAGGAAGAAATGTATATATCCACAGTAACAAAGTGTAGGCCTAAATACATTTGGACTCCCTTACGGGTGTATCTGGCACAACTGAACGACACAGAACAGATGTGGGTTGAAGCTGTACTCTGGGGCTATGCCTTTTGTAATTCTTTGACCTTTTCAATGCTGATGTTACAAAATTGTATGTCGGAATATGCTAAATTAAGGTTTACGGAGGCTCAGCCTGTCATTACAACCGCAATCTATTACAAGACTCCACGTCAGTGCTTTTTTGAACTACCCTGCATTATTTGCCTATAACCTTGAGTAAAGTATTTTTTTTTTAAAGAAATACATGGCATAGGAGGGTAGAGAGGGAGGAGGTGAAGGAGAGGTGGGGGTGCTGTAGGGATACCGCATTCTCCCGGTCTTCATTGGTCCCAAAGGGGGTTTTACCTCCAATGAGATCCACTCGCTGAGTACCACCGCCAGGGGCACCATCGGGTAGCGGCCTCACCTCAATGGCCTCATGTGAAGGGGCTCCCCCTTCCGAAGCAATGACGACATCCTGGGATTCGTCACATTCCTTTCCCCTCATGCTGTCCGGTACCTCATCCCCTAAAGGAAACCGCAACAGGAAAACCACATTTCCCTGGTCTTTACCCTTGTGATGTTCCACACAAACAAAAAGGCTTCAAGTGGAGGAACCATCGCATTATCCGCGGGTTGGTGTCTTTCCTCAAACTAAGCCAGAGGAGAGCGGAATGGTCAGTAACTAGGGAGAATTTTCTCCTGGTCAGGTAATAACTGAGATGCCCTGTTGCCCCTTTGTTTGGCAAGACCTCAAGTTCTATTGTGGCATAGTTTCTTTCTCTAGGGAATAACATCCGGCTGATATACAGCACAGGATAAACTGCTGCTCCTAGTCCCACCTTTGAGGCTTCGGTTTGGAGTAAAAACTCTTTGTTGAAATAAGGACAGTTTCACTACACAAAATAGATTTAAGGAAATCAAAGAAAGCTTGATCTTCGTTTGCCAATTTTGTCTTGAGGTTCTGCATTCTTTAGTTTGTCATTTAGGAAAGAAGTAATGGATGAAAAATTGGGAATGCACCTTCTCTATAATAGCCTACTAATCCTAAAAAAGCACTTTGGTCCTTTTTGGTCTTAGGTGTGGCAGCTTCTTTCACGGCTTTGACTTTCTCTAGCTGAGGCTGGACCATTCAGTTTCCCACAAAGCAGCCCAGGTATTTTACAGCCGACTGGGCAAGGTGGCGTTTTCGGGTTGCCGGTTAGTCTGGCCTGATGTATGGCCATGTTGATCTGATACAGATGGGACATATGTTTCTCCCAAGTTCAACTGTGACGAGGTCGTCAAGGTAGGCCCCACAAAAACTGGTATATGGCTGGAGCAACTGATCTATTTACCTCTGAAAGGTTGCCGGGCACCATGAAGCCCAAAGGGATGGACCTTGAACTTGAAGAATAGTCCTCTAGGGATGGAGAAGGCGGTCTTTCTTTATTGTCAGGGTTCAGAGGGACCTGCCAATAGCCCATGGGCAGATAAATTGTGGAGATGTAAACTGTGTTTCCCAGTCGATCAATGAGGTCATCAATCCTTGGCATCGGGTGGTTATCGTACTGGGACAACGTGTTTAAATTTCAAAAATCGATACAAAACTGCCATGACTGATCTGGTTTAGCTACCAGGACTATTGGCGAAGACCATGGACTCTGATGGTTCTATGATATACCAACATCTTCTCCACCTCCAGAATGACTATTTCCCTTCGAGCCTTTGGTATCCGGTATGGTCTTAAGTGTATAATCTTGCCCAGGGGTGTGAAAATAGGATGATAAATCCCCTTGACTCTCCCGGGTAGACAACTAAACACATCAGGAAACAGATTTAAAATATGTTGCAGATTTGTCTGTTGTGGCAAAGGAAGGTCATTAGGTATTAGATTCAGGCTGTCACTCTCTTCAGCTAACAGACTAGCCATTACCACTGAGGACTCTACAGGATCATGTCTCCACACCTTTAAGAGATTTATGTGGTATACTTGGTATTGAAGGAATCTGTCAGGTTGAGACACTCAGTAATTACATGGTCTGTTCTAAGATCTCATAAGGACTGTACCGACAAGACCGTATTTTATGTTCCGATGTGGGAAGTAGAACAAGAACCTTCTGTCCGATGGAAAAAGTGTGAGTGGCCCTTTTGATTTTCATGGGCTTTGATCAAATAGAAATGTGTTATATCCCTAACAAGCGCCATATTTTCTTTGATTTGCTGCACAGTTTGGAATATGGCTTCCTCTGTCTCTTCCTAGTTCTCTAAGCATATCCAACACCTCTCTGGGATCTCACCCATACAAAAAGTCAAAGGGTGAAAATCCCAGAGAACTTTGCAGGGCTTAACAGGGACCATGGGACCACCAGTTTCTCCAGTCTGATTCGACTAGTTTAAGGATTCTCTTAAGTGGTCAGTTGAATCATAAAACCAGACAGTCTGTGGGCGATATACAGACGTTCTGAGGGTTATAATTTGAAGCATTTCCTTCACCTCAGCCATGATGTTTCTCATGAACGTCATAACTTGATCAGTAAGAATTTCCTTTGGGAAGCCTACCTGTGATAAGAATGGAATTAGATGTTTTAAGATCTGCTGCAAGGTGTTGCTTTGCATGGGTATAACCTCTGCATAACAGGTGGAATAGTGTAAAATGACAAGTATATACCGTTTCCCAAGTTTAGAAGGTTCCAAGGGTCCTACAATATCCATCCCTATTCTGGAAAAGGGGACATCTATAATAGGTAAGGGTTGCAAGGTTGCTGGAGGTTTTTTTTTCGTGGGTCAGTATTTTGACAAAGTGGAAATGTCCAAACAAAATGTTTGATATCTGAAAATCCCGGGCCAGTAAAACCTGTTAACGGCTTGGTTTTAGAGGTCCCCTCTAAGATGTAAGATGGGCATGCGCTATGTCCAGAACCACCCTGCGATGGCTATTTGGGACCACTATCTGGGACCGAGTTACTCCCTCATTAGTACTGTCTCCCCTATATAGTAATCCTATTTTTTTTAAACTGTTTTATTGATTTTTCAAAACAAAATAACGTACAGACTTTGTAAATGACATCCAACCATACATCTCATTGTACATCTGCTTAACCCTCCCAACACCCCACCTGATCCCCCCCCCCACAGCCAGCCTATTCCACTTGAATGTCTACTCGTGGTGTAAATTATCCCACTTGACCTCCTCCCCATAACCCTATTCCGCCTTTTATGATAGTGTGTGTATCTGAGTCTGTGTCCTCTTGTGCAGGTGGCGCCAGTTCTTGCATCACAAGTTTCCAGGCCATTAAATGTATGTTCTGCTCCTCCCGACCACGGCGGGATGCTTCTTGCCACACAGCTGTTTATGCCAGTGACCATTTCTGGAGGTCCCACAACGATACACTCACACCTGGGCCTTTACGTGCTTTCCAACCCATTGCTATCCTGCGTTTCGCCAAGATGTGCACCAAGTCTCTCAATTTACTAACTTGTCTTGTCTGCTTTGGTCTCTGCAAAATACCTAGCAGGCACACCTTGGGGGAGACCGAATCTGCTGATAGGCCGACCCTACCTAGGGTTTGGGCCACGTCCTCCTAACGGCCCAAAACATGTGTATAATGTCTGCATTAATCAGGCCGCATTTCGGACACGCTTGTTCTGTCGCTTTACTAAATGTCGCAATTTTCTTCAGAGTTAAATATGCCCTAAGAGTAACATAATTGGATCAACTGTAGTTTCACGTTGGTGGAAACCTTCTTGCGATACCCCATGGTCCTACTCCAAGCGTCATCTGACAATTGCTCTTGCAAATCTACTTCCCACCTTTGTTTAATCTGTATTAGATTGCTATCTGCCTTTGCCATCACACTCTCAAATAGTCCTGATACTGCGCGTCCCCCTTCAGAGATAGTGTGTTTCTATTGCCTCGTCTTCTACCAACAATCCTCTGTTCCCGGCTATTTCAATTTCAGTCTATGTAGAAGTGAGGCGGGAGTTATATGTTGCCCTACCTGTACTCCTGATTCTGCAGCGACCTCGTTAAAGGTCTTTGGTCATCCTTCCTTCAATATATCACCCAATGACACCACCCCCCCCAGGCTCCCAATATTTCCTGACATTCAGCCTAAGTTGCGCATCCTCCCTCTTAAGTGTCACCAATGGGTTCTGGGGTGAATGGGGTGCATCTTTGCAGACAGCCCTATGCCACATTGCCATGCCTAGTTTTAACAACAAAGGGGGCTTGGGATCATGTAGTACCGTAGTCCACAACATCTCTTTCAGAAAGAACGGGGTGCATGCCGGTTGTAGTAACTATCTTGGGTCTGTTCATCAGATAGCCAATACGTGGCAAACTGTAGTTGGCACGCCATAAAATACCCCTCAACATCCGGCAACTTTATCCCACCTTGTTCATATGGCCTCTGCAATTTCTCCTGCAATAATTTACACCTCAAATTGTGCCATAGGAAACACTGGCAAGTGGTGTTCACTTTCTTAAAAAAAGGTCTCGGTATATTATATGCGACGTTGGTGAAATAATGAAGCAACCTTGGAAGCACTACCATTTTTAACAACGCGCCCCTTCCCAATAACGAAAGCGCCCAATATTTCATGGAGTTCTCCATTTTATTCACCGCCTTTAACCGTTTTCTGCATATGTTCTACTTTAGGATTGTGGAAAATGTCAACTCCTAGGTATCGAAATGTGTCAATTTCCTATTTGATCGGCAACACTGGTAACACCCCCGGGGACTTCCCCTGTACCCCGCCAGGGGGAACAAGCTAGACCTCTGTGCATTTATTGTAATCTCGGAGAAGTCTGCATAGCAATCCAACACATCCAATATATATTGTAAATTAATCTCTGGTTGTTATAGGTAAAGAAGCATATCAGCCGCATACAGGGAGAACAGGTGTGTGTTGCCCCGTATTCTGATGCCAGCCTCATGATATTCTTTTCCCAAGTATACAACTAGCGGCTCCAAGGCCAATATAAGTAACATAGGAGACCAAGGACATAGTAATCCTTGTTTAATGAAGAAGGGACCCACTTTCTTCCTTCCTCTTCTGATATTACTTTGAGGAATGCCTCAGCTAATATCGGATTGTTCCGTCGCGCAAAGGCTAAGTCACTGAATACCTTTTTTCCTCTTTTTTCAATGTGATCTTGGTCATGGACGTCTAAAATATCAGGGAATACTGCCCTTTCGAAAATCCCTTGGGCCACTTGATCCCCAACTTTAACCAGGTAGGAGGGTTTCCCATTGTTCTGCAAAAGTACATTTACATCCCCTCTATCATTGGGGTCTACCCTGCCTGCTAATACATCAAATTCATATCTCCAGGCTAATCCGGATTTGGATATTAGTCGCATATATGTACCTGGAGACAGGATTAGACCAGTTGGTATTATCTGCCTCTCTCCCGGGGTTATAGTCAGTTCTTCACTAGTACAGAGGTTGAACCCAATGGATTCCTGGATGGCTTGGGGTGGTGGCCTTGTCTGTTTGCTTGGTGAATTTTAGGGTTCCATGGTTTGTATCAACCAGGCCAGATCCCCCTCCTGACAATATGTAAGGGTGTGCAATGGATAGACGAAGGGTAGGAGGTGTAAGGGGAGGCGTGGACAATTGGCTACTGCTCACAGGAGAATATATTGCAAAAACTCAATTGGACAGGCCATCCTGTGGTGCCACACCAAATCACTGATGCGAATAAAGGGTTCAGTGTTTTATGATAGGAAGTGGGAAAGGTGGTTGGTGCAATGCCATGCAGAAGGAGTAGTGGGCTATGAAAAATGGGTGGTAAAGAAAATAAATAACAAATGCAGAGGAATATAGAATGACAATGTACATGCCTTGACATGGATAGATGAGAAACACTGCAGAGTGTACATAAAGCCACTCATACAGCATTCCTTGTGAAAACTGGTTGGGAACGGCGTTGCAGAAAGGGGCGGCAGCGATGGACATCTGGTGGGCATGTGGATCCAAAGCTTATGCCCAGCTGCCTCCAGACTGGGGAGTGGCATGTGCACTTGTGACCCTCCACAACTTCCAATGGTCATGCCCCGAGCAGACCCGTTACCTTTCACTGAACTTTCTTTATCACAGCAGGAGAGTAAGGAAAAAGAGCAAAAGAAGGTGAGAGTCCAGCCAAAGCAAATGGCAAGAAAGAAAAGGAGCAGTAATTACATAGCCGCCAAATCATCACTGAGTTTGGATGCAATCCCACAGCACTTAAAACTTTGACAAAGCATCCGTTTTCTTCACATCCCTCCTGCTTCCCGCGGTACAAGCAGCTGCCAACGCCAAATGGCTGCAGATTACCCACTATGAGGTGCTACAGTTGGCAAATGCAACCGAGAGAGGACTTAACGCAGAGCTTTGTGCCCTACGCCTGGTGGCACTACAAAATAGATTTGTTCTCATCTAATGACTGCAATGGAGGGCAGGGTCTACCACAAAATTGGAAGCAGCTGTTGCACAGCAATACCCGCTAACAATGCTGCCAATTAACTAACAGAGGCTGTCGAGGAGATAGGTATGCTACATGAAAAGATAATAAAACAAACACATGATACCGCTTCGGATAAGTACCTGGATTCACTATTTGCCTGGGTGGCAGAGCTGATAGCTACCATGTTCAAAATAACTGTCTTTGTGCTCGTCATGATGCTCTTTGTCTTCTGTGTCGGACAGTGGATCATCAAACAGAGCAATTGTCATAAGAAAAAAGTACAGTATATAATGCCTGCTAACAAAGTTGACAATAATAGTGGACAAGAGAGGCAGCCTCCTGGGGTGAATGAGTGGTGGAGGACGGAGTGCATTTGGTTTTAGCAGTACCCCCACCAAATGCAGAAGACTACAATGCTTTTTGGGTAGCATGTTCACAAGTTGGACGGGATTGTCTAATAAATGGGGCCACACTGGAAGGGTATGAGGAAGGAGGGGACATGGACAGGGTAACACGGCTATGATTGCCCAAGGAACAAAATAGGGAAATGATGGGGAGGAAGGTGTTGATGTTTCAAAGAAAACTGATTCTCGAAGCAATCACATTAGCAGAAAAACAGAACTGAAGCCAACATGCGCTGCGCGTGGTATATGTATTCGCCGATGACATCAGACGAGATGGAAGCACTCGAGGGACGAGTCGACCGTCTCGACGCACAGCGCCCTCTCCCGAGAGAAAATTTTTTCCGAAACAGCTGAAGCTGGAAACAAAGATATCATAAGATGAGGAATACGTGGGAGGACAGAATCCATTCGAAGTATCAGAGCTGGTGGAACAATTTTGAAGTTGTGAAGAAGAGGAGTGTTTAAACCTGTGTCAGTCACCATCAGTGCAGAGAAACAGATCAGAGTTATAGCTGTAATTCAGAGAATTGGCACAGAATTTATGAAACAGCGTTTACTGCCCTGGTCCAACACGAAATCCAGTCCAAGCTGAACATTACAAACAAAAAAATTTAGATGTGTAAATGCAAAATTAAAGCCATGTAAGAAAAGGAAAACCTAGAGCCTTCTCAAAGTGCCTGGAGTTTCCTAATTGCACTGGTAACTAGCCTGTATTGTTTAACAATATTTTGCATAGACTTTCAAAAAGGTGAATGAAATCTCAACCTTCAATACCTAACGAATGGCTTGTGTAGACAAACTAAATGAAGGAGTGTGTCCAGCTAGAAACATCCAAACTCTTGACCTAACAAAAGGGTTCCAGTACATACCATTACAGTACACTGAAAGACACACGTCAGCCTGCTCTACAACCAGAGGTTTACCAGTTCACTGCTCCAAAATTCTGACTGTCAAGGAACCTGAAACATTTCATAGAGTAATAGATAGACTCGTATGCCCCCATTTGCCCACTCTTGTGCTGTTTTAGAAGAAATTGGAACATGAAGTCCCCGCAGGGAGACCCGATTGGTACATATGTGTTGCAAAGACTTCAGTAGACAATCTAAGGCGTGTGTCGGGCCACCAAGAGCAAATATTTACGGTATACTTTGGGAAATGGTCTGATCAATCAGCAATTATGAAAAGTGACCACATTACATAGATCCCTGTCCCCACAATAAAAGAAGCAGTTCGGAATTTACTGATCTTTTTGGGATACAATTGGGGTTTACTGCAGAGCTCACTTCTATAGCTTCTCCTATGACTGATTTCTTGAAGGCATCCATGCCAGAATGTACAGGGTTCTGCAGCCGAGAGCCGAGCTAGTCTACCACTACTTCAATTGAAGCATTGCTTAAAGAGACATGCGGAGATGCCACAACTTTACCCTTCAAATTACAAAGTGATGCATCAGGGCACCACATAGGAAGAGGTGCTGTCATAAAGCTTGGAGGAGGAGCATGTGCACTGGCAAAAGTATCCGCCCGCCCACCCTCCCTGCGTTAGAGCCGAATGGATTTGCCCAGAGCTCCCCGCACGTAATCACCAGATCTCCTCGTGAATAATCTGTTCTGCTTCCCCCCCGAAGCCCTTCTGCCCGTCGTGCGAGGGCGGACCAGGCCTGAATGCCCTGTTGCCGGGCCTCGGCAGCTCTCCTCCCAATAGCCACTGATGCCAGCTTGGGGGCGGGCATCCCCTGAGCCTGCAGCATGTCCGGCGAGCAATACAAGGGGCCCAAGGTCAACTGCTGCATTAAGTACTTCATCTTCGGCTTCAACATCATCTTCTGGTTTCTGAGCATTGCGTTTCTTGGCATTGGACTCTGGGCTTGGAATGAAAAAGAAGTCCTTTCCAACATCTCGTCGAACACAGACCTGGGTGGCTTCGATCCCGTATGGCTATTCCTGGTAGTTGGCAGAGTCATGTTCATCCTGGGAGTTGCTGGATGCATTGGAGCACTGCAGGGGAACACTTTCTAAAGTTTTTTCTGTCTTCTTGGGCATTATTTTGTTCCTGGAGTTTACGGCCAGAGTGCTAGCCTTTGTCTTCAAAGACTGGCTCAAATACCAGCTCTACTTTTTCATCAACAACAACATCCGGGCCTATCGAGATGACATCAATTTACAGAACCTTATAGACTTCACACAGGAATATTGGAAGTGCTACGGGGCCTTTGGAGCCGACGACTGGAACTTAAACATTTACTTCAATTGCACAGATGCCAAAGCAAGCCGAGAACGATGTGGCATGCCTTTCTCCTGCTGTACCAAGGACCCTACTGAGGATGTCATTAATATGCAGTGCGGTTATGTTGTCAGGCAAAAGCTGGAAATTGATCAGCAGGCAACCATTCACACCAAAGGCTGCGTGCCACAGTTCGAGAAGTGGCTGCAAGATAATCTAACCATTGTGGCTTGTGCTTTTATAGGAATAGCATTACTACAGATATTTGGCATCTGCTTAGCTCAGAACCTGGTCAGCGACATAGAAGCCGTTCGAGCAAGCTGGTGAAACCACACTTCATGCTTCCTGGGATGATGCTGCAAAAAAATACAAAAGGAACACTAGACATCTTCAATCCTCTGCCATCTCTAGCATGCCATACAGACACGGAGCCCTATGCACAGGAAAGCCAGTCTTCTCTGGGCAGAGTTCCACAGTCTCGGATGCTGGGGTCAACCTGAACTGTTACAATTTAGGGGGAAGACTATGGGAGGGGTGGGTGAGTGATATGAATGCCTGCTGCTCAATTATATTTTATTTGAAAACCACCAATTTTTAATCTGGTAAACTGTGAATGTCTACTGTAACTGCAGTTTTACGTGAGAGTTGGACTTCTTGTTTCTTCTCTTAGGATTCTATATGCATAGTCACCCGGTTACATTTCGAAAGCACTGATTATTTTTCACATGACCCATTCTTTATTCTCGCCTTTTCCAAGTAAGGCCAAGCACTTTGTTTTACTACAAACTGAGAGAGTGCAACTGGTGGACCACACCTTGGTATTTGGATGGCACAGAGATTGCTATAAGTATGTTTTGTTTGAGTCTGCCCAGTTTGCCAGACACTTGATACTTGTAGCCCCGTCCACTGCCACAACTTGCTGATTTTTCTCTTCTGTACACTATAACAGAAGTCCAGCTAGCACAACAAAGTATAAATATTGCAAATGGTCTGAATTGTATGCTTACAATTTATCTTGCATCCTCCTACAAATGTGCTAGTACGCCAATTCCTCAAATGTCTGGCGAACCAGATAATCATCTGTACTTGCTCAAGGAGAACAGTGGGGTTACCAAGGACCAAAGAGTGCACAATTCCAACACTGCTGTCCAGTGTCCCATGGGGGACACGAATACTCAGGAATGCTTTTCTCTTGGCACAAGATAGACATGACCCCGCTGCATGGGGACTGCCGTTTGTCGATTTAGTGCACCTGCATGATAACAGCGATTACACCCCTCTCGCCACCATGAAGGTCAACGATAGACATTATATATAAGAAATGGGTAACAATGGATGCTTTTTACAAAGTGCTCTGGTCGTGTCCCACAGGATGGAGGAATGTCCCATAAGTATGGAGGAAAGGGGACGGGACGTAGGAGTAAATGCGATCCACTACCCCAGCACAGTTCTATGGAGTAGCATGCGAAAAGCAATGTAGAGGGCACATGTTTAACAGGAGGTAGGTTATTTTTAGCTGTGCACCCATGCATTCCTGTGAGGGGGCGGCCAACATAACCACCTTAAGCCCCCCCATCCCCACATGCTGTCTTTAGGATGGACTTTGGATGCAAGTCAATCAATACACATCTTTGTCGAGATGGAATTTGCTTGGCTTAGAGCAAGGTTCTGCGACCTTTGGCTCTCCGGGTGTTTTGGACTGCCACTCCCTTCAGCCCCAACAACATAAACAATGAGGGATCATGGGGGTTGCGGTCAAAGACAGCTGGAGAGCTGCTGGTTTCAGGGGTAAGGGAATGTGTAAATAGCCGTCGGATCAATTTCAAGCTCCTATCAGCAGTCATTTCCTCCTGCATGTCAATCGCTGCAAGAAGATTACTTCCATTGGGATCCATGCATATGAGAATTGACTTCACATTGGACGTAACCCCCGTTCTACCACACGCTCATTTTGCAGAGTATGCTGAGTTAGGCACTGAGCAATAAGAGCTTGTTGTATTGGGAAGTGTGCCTATCGTCTACACCCCTTTGCAGCAATGATGACTATCCCAATAAGGTTGAGGGTACACCAAGAGACTTCTGTCCCTGGAGAAGAGAAGCTCCATGTCATTTGCCATCTGGTGACAGAAGCTTGTGCTGCTATGGTGACCATACCACAATCACATTAACATGTTTCTCATTGCTCATTTATTTGTGTCATTTTATCCTTTGAATATCGTTTTAATGTTAAAGTGCATGTTTGACACGGTGCAACCTCTCCGCAATTCAACTGTGCATCCATTGAGACCACAGCAGTGTTCTGGGATAGGCTTTTGGAACAAAATGGCCTTGACCTTTTGCACCTCCGAAAACAGTTAACTTTTGGTGCCTCATTTCATGGTCAACAGCAACACACTATGGTGTTTGCCGTTTCCGTATCAATTCTGATACCATGTTACCTGGACCACAGTTGAATTGACAGTTAGCATAAAGCGTTATAAGACAATGGCAACGTTCAAAGATTCCTTTTTACTGGCAAAGTGTTCAAAATAAGTTTTCAATAAATGTTGTTTACTCTTAAAAAAAAAACAAAAAAAAACTTGGAGCCCCACCTGATATTGTACACTAGTCCAATTCCTACCTCATTAGGCCATCATTCCACAATCAAAAAACAATGTATGGCCATAAAGAGTAGATTCGCTCCAATCCTAACTTGCTAGTTTGTCATTTTTTTCTATCCACTTATGTTCCCGGCCGTGGCTGCCTAACAATGAAGACATCATCAATTACATTTGCCAGTGGTTTCTGGCTCTACTACCTTTCTCCATCTCTATACTCCAGAGAGCAGGCCTTTTACAGAGGAATTACTTTCCGTAACTTCAGTCTCATAGGGGTTGGATACAACTCCAAGCCCGGTCGATCTTACCTGGGCCCATGATAGGTCGAGGAAGAGGGGGGCATTGCCTGCTCTGGTCCTGGTGTAGGGGCCATCTGCTTAGGCTGGTGTCTTTCGCTCAAGGGACACCACGAGGAAGAATGGATCCACCAGTGACAGATGGATGCAGTGTTCACATCCCTGGTCTCTACCAGGGAACCACCTGGACACTTGGCATGTGGCAGAGAAGTATCTCTCGGATCCCAGTCCACACAGCCAGATATTAAGATGATCATGGGCAGTGCAATTGCTCAAAATGGCGGGTGTACAATCGGACCACCAAAGAAAAGAATGGTCCAGGGCATAGGGAAGTGGAAATGAGTATGGAGACATCAAAAACTGGTCTTCTCCAGCACTGCATAGCAGAGATGGAAAGAGGAAGCACCTTAGACAGAATAAGAAACCCAATGCCTGATAATGCTTTTGGCTGGATGATTAAGAGGAAAGAAGCGTGTGGAGCAAGGGACAGATAGCAGAAGGGGGGGCCTATAACGAGGATAGTAGTCTTCAAATAGGGTGCAAAGTAACCTGAAAGAAGATCGTTATCACAGCTTGCCTCGCCTCCAGACTAAGATGATCGGAGTAGGAAATCACCAAAAAACACCCAGATGACTTCTATCCCTACCAAAGGGCCCTAGAGAAAAGATAACATTATGAATTATCCTCAAGTATGGTGGTGCTGGATTATATCGATTGCATTCTAAAGGTGTGTTAGGTCTGTCCTATTTTCATTTTTATTGCTGTTTTTTTTTTCTTTTTGTATGATAATCTTGTGTTTTGTAATTGAATTGTTATTGAATTTTAATTTGTGTTTCTTTGGCAAAAGGATACTTGTTAACCATAATGGAAATAAATAAACATTAAAAATAACATTATGAGACAACACTTTGAGGTGGCTGAAGGGGGAAATCACAGGAACCCAGGCCACAAGCAAAATTTACTCTTCGGTCTTCCTTTTTGAAAAGTACTAAAATATGAGGAAAGAGAGACCCTGTACCTGCAAACGGTGGAGCACCCTCCAGTTGGTTACCAGCAACTGATGACAGAGCTCCATTAAGTTAATTAATAGCAACATTTAATTGGCAGTTGTCAAATGTACATGTAGATGGTAATACAGAGCATAATAGAAGCACATTGTTATAAATACAAAAACAAATTACCATGTTCACAAAATGTTCATCTTTGGTCTAGAGAGCAATAAGTGCATGAATATTATAGCATCTGAAAAATAAACACATAGCTGCATGCTTGTCCATTGTTTAAAAAATATACAATAGGACAATAGGAGGGCGTTTTATGAAAAAGAGGGATTAAGGATAGTAATGAGCATTTAGCATATTCTGCATATTCTACATAAAAACACATAAAACGTTATTTGCTTTATAATGCACATCTTTGAAACACCCATCCAGACCACAGCTGCTCTAGGACGACACATGGTTAGACTACAATGTAGTATGCACCATCCATAAAACCAAGCACGGAGGTGTGTTCTAAAAAGCGCAAAGTACAACACATGCACATACTCACCAAGCAGGCTGCTGCAGATGCTTGTAAATTGTGAGCAAACCATGCTGACGTCAGGGATATACCCTAAAACACACAATTACGTTTTACATTAATGTCCTTATTTAAAGTTTGTGAATCTAGCAAATAAACCAATGTGGTTAATTTCGGGATTTTACAAGGAAAGCAATGCTGCCTAACAGTACAAATTGGCAAAGCCAACGGGTCAGAGTACGATTTTTGTTAACCCCCAAAACAAATATTTCCCCTACATTAACAAAGGACAAATGATTTGACAATGAGGGTTCCATTTAGGGTGATTGCCTTGTAAGAACCTGAAATAAACAAACAATAATACCGATAAGATAAAGTTTTAAAAATTGCACCCCATTGTGCATTCCTCCTACTTTTTTATCACTATTATCCCATTTGAGGGTAATCACTCCATTTACAGATTTTGGAATTTAAAAAAATGGCTGCGTCGGCCGTGGCATAATTTTAACTTGCAAAGTCCAGGCTGGCCCCATGTCTGAGGCTTGAGTTGAACTAGTGAAAGGCCCTCCTTGAAATAAAACAAGCAAACGTTCTTCCCGAAAGAAATAAAATGGAAGCCACAATCACAGATCTTGGTGAGTTAGACAAATGAATGGCCGTACCAAAACTGTTAATCGGCCAGATGCCATGAGGAGCAACCTCACAGTTTTGGCGTTTGAGGCAACATCCCCTTGTGTGCTGTTAGTTGTACTTTTGTATTTGGCAGCTAAAGAAAAAGAATTGCAAATACAAGCTTAGTACTATGCCCATCTGTTTAGAGCTATAATGGCCTTTGGCGTTCCACCAGTCTTTTGCAGGAGTACCGTCATGGTATGCCAGATTATTTTACTGTAGACTGTAGCGAATGTAAATATTAGATTTCTCCTGTGTACGGTACTGAAACTGATCAAAGCACTGTGCCTATCTTCGGAACTGCACTTATCTTCTGGTTGATGATATTCTATTTAGGCCCACTGCTACTCGTCCCTTCCACCTTCAGCTTAGGCTCACTAATGTCTGCAAAGCCTGCCAGAGATCCCTGGGTACTTGAGCATGCAGATGCCTGTGATAGGGCCATTCTTTCTGTGGGGGGGGGGGGGGTGCATCAACAGTAGGACTATGGCTCCGATCACCCAACTTGGACCATTTGGTTTTGCAGGGCAAGTGGGCAAAAGCCGCAATCAGAGGGGAGTGGTACAGAGGGAAATGCAGCTGCCTTGAGTGCATCATCCCTTCCATGACTCACTTGACAACAACCACTTCTGCCAAAGGCACTAGAATGTTGCCAGCAAGTGTAGCCATGCAGAAGGTGAGACCAAGTAAGCCCCAGTTTGGAAGACTAAAAGGGGCTTCTGTTCTTTCGGACAGGGTGAGTTGGAGAGGAGTAGGAGAAGCATCTCCTTAAATAGTAAAAGTTCGAACTTAACCACTGTTCAATTATTTATTATCCTGAAACAAGGTTACATTTACTTGCAATTGCATTTTAGTGGAATAGCTGAAACAAAAAAAAAGATGCAAAATCTAAATGAATAGTTTGCAAGCTTCTAAAGCTTACGTCTGCTGACTCGCATCCACACACGCAGTTCCCGACTATGCCAAGCTCCAAGGATCCCCATGCCCATACACACCACAAAAGAAACTGAATTGTTCATTAGCTTAGCTAGCACTCAATTATCGGTTCGACAGATACTGAAGTATTCCATGTCTAGGAAAAAAAAGTTATTCACTGTAGTGACTACAGTACCCTTGGTATATATTCCCCTTTCCTCCATACTTACAGAATGGACAGCAAAACTGGGATGGAAAGCATGAGCCTGTTACCAAGCAATAGCTCGTTTTTATAGAACCTCACTCACGAAGGTGTGCATTTACAGGAATTGCCCCACTCGGGTCCTCCCTCATGCACACACACCTACCAACCATTAGTCCCTTTCATCCAGTCGGGTTTGGTAACTTTTGAAGAAGGGATGGTAGGAGGGCATATGGAGGAAGTGCACAATAGTACGTATGGCGAGTAACTTTCTTGACACGATTTCTGAGCACCCGTAAGGCGGGGAGAGGTTGGAATAATGAACTGTCCCATAACATTTACAGAAGCCTGCCTGACCAAAGCTGGCATCAGCCTGTGAGCTGAAATCAAGAGAATAATGTATGCAGAAAGCATATGGAGAACCACAGGTGGAAACTTTAAATCGGGAGGATGGCTCATAGGCAACACGCTCGTTTTGCCACCAAAAAGGCCATTATTATGGTCACCAATCTCAAATCAGTTGAAGCCATCTCTTCTAATAGTGATTTAATTACAATTGATAGAACCACATTTATGAGGTTTCCCTTCTTGGTGGAAACAATCTTGATAAACCATTAAGATGTCATTTGACAATCTGATTTAAGTGACAGATTTCAAACTGACATTTAAATATGCCCAGATAAATAGGTTCTGCAGTTATCCATGGATGTGCCAGATTCTGCCAAAAATGGGACAAATCGACGCTTCTAGTTGACTAATATCTTTGTCCAATGAATGACCAATAATAGAATCTAGTCAGTGTGCTAATATAATGTGAACTGGTGGATTTCTTTCTAGTAGCTTTAATAATGTCCAAATTCTTCTTTGATAGACCTTAATCCGAGAACACTAAATCCAAATCTGTTTCAGCCACTTTCGGGCTACCAAAATTAAATACCCTATTGAACACTCTAGAATGTACAAGACCTTTGGCAACAGTAGGAGTGGAGTAACGTAAATTCAGAACCACTCCCTTCCATGACACAGACAGAAGAAACGTATTGTTCCATTCATTTGTTATTAACTCTAAGACAGATGTCCCCTGTGATTTAAAAATTGGGTCCAACATCTCCCTGTGAAACTCCCATTTATGCGTAGCTTAAGATTGTCTGCTCAAAGGGGGCGTAGGTAACTGCCATGTAGAGCGGACGTGTCTCCTGTGAGCTCCGTGCCGATGTGCCATCATAAACTGTTTTTATGTATTTTTGCTAGCTTTCAAACGTTGCAACTTGCACCATTCGCCACCGGATCCCATCCGCAATCGTTTGATCCGTCTCTCAGACGGCTGGGGACAACTAACGCCGTCATATGCCGAGTGAGCAGTGCCGGAGCAGAGAACGAAAATGGCGGCTCCTGCGTCCTGAGTCTCGAGGGACCGGAGCGCGCCTGCACCGCAGAGGACGTTGCCCACCGGCGCGCATAGGGGAGCCGGAGCAGCCAGCCTGCGCCGGGTTCGAGGGAGAGGAGTGGAGCAGCTGTGCTCGCAGATGGAGCGGGCCAGCCCATGGGCCTCCATCCAGCAGCGTCCTGCCCGTGGAGTGCGGCAGAGCCCCGCGGAGCCCAGCGGAGCCCTGACGAGACCAGCGGCCGGCCGGTGCCGCGAAGGTAAGCGGGGCGGGGTAACCAGCCTTGACTCGCGCTTTGGGAGCGGAGCGATAGAGGACCCGCGGCCGCATAGTGCTCCGTCCCCCTGCTGCGGGGCTGGCCTCCCCGAGTTGCTGGGACCTCGGCCCCCTCCGCCCCTGCCAACGCGAATCTACATTAGGGAGAGTCGCAGGAGAGGGTCCCAGTAGTCCCCCATCGCCTGGAACCGCCTTGCGCCCTGCAGTCGACACCAAGGGCGGCCCATACCCGACGCACTGTGCGCCCACAAGAACTGGTGAGCCCACGGGCGGCCAGAGCTGATCCGCAGCCCAACATTGACAACACAAGCGCCTACACCCACAGGACGGGGTGTGGGCACTGCGCAACTCCCTGACCCCGCCATCTGGCACCTCGGATGTACGGGGCCCCACCTTGGCGCCCAGAAATCACTGCCTAAAGGCCCCACTGCTCACTCACCACGGAAAGGGGGTGCCAAACAATTATAATATGGCGAGGGATCGGAGCATGACCACCTTCGCGCAGCCTGCGCATTACCCCTTCCTTGACATCTGAAACTGGCGCTGTCTCCCGCCTCACTGGGCCGAAGCTTCTCCCCCCTCTACAGCGACCCCTGGGTTCCCTTGGGACACCCGAGCAGCCTCACACCTTCACTTCGGCCCCGGGCGGTACTGCCTTGTGGGCCCTGCAGCAACAGTGAGAAGCACCCCTCCGTGACTGTGACTAGCGGCCTACCACCTGCGCCCCCGGGGCCCTCGGCGTGAGTGGACTGTGTGCTCACAGGATAGCTGGTAAAAAGGGCAGGCCCAAGCAGCGACAGACCACCATGGACACTTACACAGCCAGCGAATCTCCGAACCTTGAGAGCTCGAATAGAGTGACCACAGATGTTCAATCAGACCCTACAGCAACGGCGACACCCGATCCCAGTAACACCCAGCTCCTCGAAGCCATCAGACTACTCCAAACAACGATGGAACATAAAATCGATGCCGTTGCCATAGACCTGGGCCTCCTGCGTCAGGATGTCCGCTCCTTAGCCGGCAGGACTGAGGTGCTCGAAACACAAGTCAAAGAAAATACTGAATCCAAAACGCACCTCCTCCGAGACGTCGACGAGCTCCAACAAAGGGTCAAGAACTTGGAAGATAGGGCAGAGGAGGCGGAGGGAAGAGCACGTCGTAATAATATTCGTCTCCTCGGGCTGCCGGAGGGTTCTGAGGGCTCCGACCCCACTAACTATGTAGAGAACCTCCTGCTACAGGAGGTGGGAGCTGGTAAACTCTCCCAAGGCTTCACCATTGAAAGGGCCCACAGATCCCTCGCTAAGAAACCCCCACCGGGCGCCTCACCCAGGCCGGTGATAGCAAAAGTTCTTAACTACAAGGACCAAGAGGTAATCCTGGCCTTTTCCCGAGCAGGTGGTCAAATCAAACAGGACTCCGCCACAATCGCTATCTACCCTGATTATACCTTCCAGGTTCAAATGAACAGAGCCCAGTTTATACACACGAAGGCCAGATTGAAGGCAGCTGTGTTGCGTTATATGCTCCTGTACCCTTCAAGACTTAAAGTGCTGCACAACAATAGGGCACACCTGTTCGACACTCCGGCACAGGCAAGAGACTGGATGGACGGACTGCAAATACCTGATGTCGAGGAAAGAAAGCGGAAACCGAGATAATGTTTCTCCCGCCATCTCGATAGGAATCATGCAGCCTCTACCCACCGCCGGCGGGCGAAATGAGCTTCCACACAGCTGATCAGATCCTTACATGGAGACACTGGAGTCAAGATTTCACTCCACCCCCTGGAAAGTTTCTTCCCTTTTTTTTGGGTGTACATACCCACCCGTAGGGCACCTGGAGACCTATGCACGGTCCTACGGAGCAGAAACGGGATTGTCATAACAAGGGTGACCTCGCTGGGCTAGTTCTATGTTTGGGTTGTTTGCAGTTAAAGGGGGGGGTGGGAAACAGGGAGTTATTATTACAGTTGGGAACTACAAACGGAAATTACCGAGACCACGGAAGCCCTCGATATGCATTGCTGCACTAACTAGATCCCGAGTCCTGCTGGCCCAACATGTCTGTCCACGTAACACCTATGGCTGACACAGTAAAGATCGTTACTTGGAACGTCAGAGGCCTGAACAGCTTCGTCAAACAACGACACGTCCAATCCTACTTGAAGAGATGCAGGGTCGGAATCGCCATGCTCCAAGAGACTCACCTAACTACCAAAAAGCTAGATGCCCTGGCCAAAACCTGGCGTGGCACCCTAGTGGGTTGCGCTTACTCCTCCTATGCCACAGGGGTCTTGATCTGGATTGCCCCGAGGGCCCCCTTCAGGCTTACTAGTACTAAATCGGACATCGGGGGGAGGATGGTTGTGGTTTGTGGCTCTATCGAGGGCAAAGAGCTATGCCTAGTTAGTATTTACGCACCCAACCACGACGCAACGGTCTTCTTCCACTCCCTCTATACACGGCTCACCCCATATATGGACAGAATTATGATATGGGGAGGCGACCATAACTGCACCCTTGACCCTCTACTGGATAGATCCGACAATAAACACGATCGCCCCTCCCCCCCGGCCAGAATACTTTCCAAACTGGTCCAACAATTGCAACTCAGTGATATTTGGAGGGACCAGCACCTGGAGCAACGTGAGTACTCCTACTCCCCACCACATGCCGTGCATACCAGGCTAGAATATGTTTTTCTCAGCCAAACACAACAGTCTGCATTTGTTGATGCGCACCATTTGCCGAGGGTACTGTCCGATCACTCTCTCCTGTTGGTCACCTGGAAGGTGTTCCCGCCAAAACCCCCCATTCCCACGTGGAGCTTGAGAGCTGAAGCCCTACTTGATACAGCATTCAGAGAGCGCATAAGGGACAGTACTGAAGAATATCGGCAGAACAACCTACATAGCGTTAAATACATGAGCACCACCTGGGAGGCATATAAGGTGGTCATGAGGGGTGAGATGATCGCAGCAGTTGGGGGTGCCCAGAGATCCATCACAACCCTGTTGGAACGAGCCGAGAGAGACCTGTGTGCCCTCGAGGGCAGGGCTGACCCATCCCCTGATCATTTACATAAAATTACCAAACTTAGACAAACCTGCCTAAAGCACTGGGAAGCCATAGGTAAACTAAGCTATGCCAAACACACGGAAAGAGTCCATGCCCTGGGGGACAAACCTGGGAAACTATTAGCCTGGCTCTATAAAAGGGAAACCCCCAGGCCACCCATTTGCCACATACTCACACCAGACGGCACTGCCGTGCATACCCAACAGGAAATTAATTCGGTTTTCTCTAACTTCTATCGCAACTTGTACTCCGAGACCCCCTCCTTCTGACAAAGGGATCGAAGACGCCCTTGACGTCATCAACTTGCCTAAATTAGACTCGCATATGGCCGAGACCCTTGACGAGCCCATCACTCCTGACGAGGTCAGGGTGGTAATTAGATAGCTTCCGGCTGGGAAAATCCCGGGTTCGGATGGCCTCCCCGGCGAGTTCTATAAAACCTATGAGGAAACACTCGCCCCTATATTGGCTCAGGTCTATAATGAGGCCTTCGAGCGTGGCGCCCTCCCGGATTCCCTGAGCGAGGCCGTGATAATACCCCTACTCAAACCAGGGAAGGACAGGGCAGATTGTGGCTCATACAGGCCCCTCCCTATGCTAAACGTAGACTGCAAGATCCTCACAGCACTGCTCGCTAACAGACTACGCAGAGTGATCCCACTGTTGATTCACCAAGACCAAACCGGATATGTCCCCGGACGATGCATCACTGAGAACCTGTGTAGGTTACATCACGTCATTTATAGTACCAAGGGAAGACCACAGAAACTTGCAGTGGCATCACTGGATGCCACCAAAGGTTTTGATTCCGTGAGGTGGGAATGGCTATATGCTACCATGGCAAAGATGGGAATAGGCCCCGTATTTCTGAAATGGACTCAGCTGGTTTATGCCAACCCCACTGCAAGGGTACGAACCAATAGAACCTTTTCCGCGAAATGGTCCCTACAAAGGGGCACCCGACAGGGTTGCCCTCTGTCCCCTATGTTGTACATCATTGCCGCTGAGCCTGTAGCAGCCTACCTGAGACAGGAATATGGAGATGCGGGCATTAAAATAGATGAAACGACTTACCTCGTCTCTATGCATGCTGATGACACCCTCTTGTACTTACAGGACCCTGAACATATACTTACCCTACATTCTTGAAACCCTGGACCGCTTTCACAAGCACACCGGGATCCAGATTAATAAGAGTAAATCTTGCCTCTACCCCCTAGCTGCACTACACAGTGAAGATTATGCATCTCACCCCCCCCCCTGAACCTCGAATGGCAGGTGACATCGTTCAAATATTTGGGGATAACTATACACCGAAACCCCAGTACGGAACATATTCTTAACACTGTTAGGGCCAAAGACTCTCTTAAAATCCATGGAGTTTTGGGGGCGGCTCCCGCTTTCGGTGGCCGGGAGGGCGGGCCCCTTTAAGATGGTCGCCCCACCCCCCCTATTGCATAACGTCACTAACATTCCCTTCTACATCCCCCCCGCGTTCTTTAAAGACCTCAACAAACTCTGTAGGGGCTTCCTCTGGCAGGGAGGCAGGCACAGGGTGGCATTGGAGACTCTGCAGAGACCATACGAGAGGGGTGGGCTGAAGATCCCCAATTTCGACCTCTACTTCCTGGCTAGCCAGTTAAGACACATTATGCGGTGGATGGCCGATGAAAACACAACAGACACTCGCCTCCTCCAGCCGGCCCTCCCCCAGCTGTTACTTAGGGATTTGCTGTGGACCAGAAAGAGTGCCCTCGAACATTGCCCTTACCTTGTTAAGTTGGGGATCCGACTCTGGAAAAGGGCCTGAAAGCTAGTCGGGTCCGAGGATCCGTACTCCCCACAGATCCCCATTGCAGCACTCATGTCCAATCATTCCTGGGGGGCAACTTGAGACTCGTACACAATGGGAGCCCTTCGGAGTGGCCACACTGGGGAACCTGATCCAAGAACAGGCGGTTTTGGCCTTCCCGGATCTCTGCGATGCCACAGGCCTCCCGGCCGGGCAATTTCTGTTGCACAGAGCGGTCATAAAGGCCTTGAATAGCAGATGGCCTGTCGAATGTCCCTTGCATCGAAACGATAATGAACGCTGCTGAGGGGGGCCACGAAACCTCACGTATCTACGAGGTCCTACTGTGGGGCTCCACCAAAGATGACCTCAAATGCCGGAACAAATGGGAGACCAAATTAAACCTTGTTTTTGAAGACAAAGCCTGGGGTGATATAACCCACTACCAAAAAAAAATCTCCCGAAACGCCCGCTTACAGCTCATCCAACTGTATATTATGAACAGAGCGTACCTTACCCCGGAAGATATATCAAGATTTACCGGCGCGGGCACCCAATCATGTCCCAAATGCAGTGAGCCCAAGCTGGGTATGACCCACAGGTTCTGGGGATGCCCAGTGATCAGAGAGTTCTGAACACAAGTGAAGGAAAGAGTGGCTGGTGCAGACATTGACATTGAAGCGGACGAACCCTCGGCATGTATCCTGGGCAGGTATCGGCGCAGCAGAAAGAATAAATCCCTCAATAAGCTTAGAGACCTTATATATATAACAGCCAAAAGGCGTATAGCCATGGGGTGGAAAAGCCCCAGAGGCCCGCTTATGCCCCTATGGTGGGAAGATCTTGCGAAGTGGATCAAAGCCGAAACCGCGGCATGGGAGACTGCGATCCAAGAGCAGAGACTCCTAGTGAGGAGCTACACCGTTGGGTGGCCTTAACAGTACCCCTGCTCCATCCAGAGTCACAGGAGGGTGAGACAATCGGGGAGGGCGACCCAGGCCCAGGCATGGACTCATGATGAACAAAGAACTAACCGTGGTCTTGGAAGGGATGGGTGGAGGGGAGTTGGGGACTTTATTTTTTGATATGCTTGACCTATTACCACTGATGCCAGTTTTGTTGTCTTATGTTATGAAACTAATAAAATATATTTTAAAAACAATATATATTGTCTGCTCAATGAGTATGCTCGTATATTTTCATCTCCAGCCAAATGATAAACATAGTTAGCTTGAGTGATCCAGGAAGCAGTTCCAAATCTTCATAGCCAGAAGAAAGCGGAATCAAGACTTCATTCCACCCAGTTTGTTCATTTGGTCTGTGTAGATTAGGACTCAAGGGTCCTTGAAAATAAGTCAAGAACGCCTTGATCACTAGATGAATTAACTTTAACTCTACATAGTTGATGTGAATGCCGTGAAGGCCAGATTCCTCTTTACATTTACAGAAGGTATTTTTATTTATTCAGTTCACTCAAATCTAAAGCTGGGCTTTCATATCTCCACCAAAAGCGTAAAAAGACAAGTAGTCCTGGATCAGTGCAATTGCTTGAGTACATACTAAAAACGAGCCAACATACTTCAGCAGCATGTTGGTAGTTCAGGGACCGAAAATGTTAATGTGCACAGTCCCCAATAGCCAATTTGATTCCTCCTAGGAGACTGATTCCAAGAGGAGAACTGGAGAACTCAGGCACTATGATCCCACTACGTGCCAAATTCAAAGTTCTGTGCCCTCTATGCAACCAATGCTTGCTTCCTTCTACAAGCTTTTGTATAGATTTCCATTAGATGGTAACTTTATCTTACGGTAAACATGTACTAGAGTAGTCTGGTTTTAATTCTCAACAAAGTAGTCTTGAGGTACTTCAGTTGAATACACTGCTCCTAAATGTGTGGCTAGCCACCACTCATCTGTCCCCTTCCCAACACAGTTTTGCCTGCATTTGCATTCCAAAGGGGAGTGTGCAAGAGCAGCATCAGCTGACTCAGTAAAGAGAGGAAACAGCAAGCTAAGACACCATAATCCCACAATATGTCAACATTCAAGCTTTCCAAGTCCATTCTCCTTTAGTTTACTCTGTCAAAGCGACTCTCCCTTATGGGACAAGAACTTCCATTCCTGTGAGGTACTCCCCAAGTCAATCACCATGGTGGCATACATGGGACTATCAGATGTAAAGAACAGTGTAAAACCCAGAGACTTGTCTGAAGACAAAACTAAAATATACTGTTACAAACAAGAAACAGGATCTGTCTCTGTAAACAGAGACCTCAATTTAACTGAGATGAGGAGACTGAAAGACGAATGACGAGCACACACGAAGTGAAGCAGAGATGCATACGCAAGTTGAGGAAGCCCTATGGCAGCGTAACACCTGAAAGAGGTGGAGTCAAGGAGAGCGCGGAGCCCGCGACTTTCAGAACTGCTCTGAGAGCGGGAGAAGAACGGTGGATGCCCAGCATCCATACGGAGAGAGAAACCGAGGAGAAGACTGTGGTGGCGTGACCACAACGACTTCATGGTGGGCAGTGCACTGTAAGGGTACAGAAGGAGTAGACCGACACACCGGTGACCTAGTAATTGCTATAGACTTATTTAAGATCAAAATAATGAGAAAACCTCCCTTTCCCTATATCTATGAGGACTTTCCCTGGCTGAACTAAAAGTGCTAATGGATCGGTTAGAATGTCTTTGCAAGTAAAGAGTCCACCGTCCTGTGTCAAACGTCCCGATCTCTGTCCCTTGCACTTCTAGCTAAACTAAAGTTGTACCAATGTTCTTGGTCCAGGGGAATGACTCCCTCCTCCTTGACTGGACGACAATTTTGTTTTCAAGTCTCTCACCAGGGGGAATGGCTCCCTTCCCCCGACTTCAATACTTCAAAACAAAGGATTGCTGTCTTTGCATCAAAAGTTTATTATTTCTTGCCTACAGGGGGAATGACTCCTTTCCCCTTGGTTACTGGTTTGATATTTCTTGTAAACTCAATTACCAGGAGAATCGCTCTCTTCTCCTGGTGTCTGGCTCTGGTTTTTTCCCCCCACACAAAGCCAGGGGGAATAACTCCCTTCACCTGGACTCTTTTCACTGGTTTCACGATTTCACAATGCCAGTGGAATGTCTCCCTTCCCCGGGCCTTTCGTGGCTTTACTTTCACAATTCACAATGCCAGGGGGAATGTCTCCCTTCCGCTGGCCTTTCTCACATATAAACTTGTTGGTGCTGGTCCCAGACCCGGGTTTCTTTAGAGCTTTGTCTGGGCATACCTGGTTCACTAGCTTGCTAGGTACTGCCACGAAGAAGATGGCTAGTGAGGATCTCTTGCTCAAGCTGCATGTCTCCAATCCCATTTTCTCCTCTGTATTTTGTTCACGATATAACTGGTTCATTCTCCTGCCAGGTACTATCGTATAGCCAATTGCTTACTATATTCTCCTTAGGTATATCTGGGTCCCATAACCTGGGTTTACATTTTCCCTTGCCCCTTTTCTTGATCCCGACAGCCCATCTACCTTCTGTGACTCTGCCGGTTCTTCTCTGTCAGTCCCATGCTTCTCCGACATCTTGTTTGGCTTCTTGCGTTCTAGTGTTGCTTCCGTGTCATCATGTAGCACATCTGCAGCACTTCTCTCTGGGCGGGATAAGCGTTTTGCCACAACCGTGCAGTCCGGTTACTGCTTTCATCCAGTTTTTCCTTGGTCTGCCTAGGCACAGCGGACCACTCAGGGACACCTCGGCTCCTCCTAATTCGTCTCAGTCAGCAGTAGCCTTTCTCTTCCACTTTGGACGTCGCCCAGAATTGCAGATCCTCCTAGGACGATCTGACAAAATGGCAAGTGCTTCCTCTCTCTTTAGCTGAATGAGAGATTACAGCTAGAATGCTCATTCGAGTTCTTAGGAGGGCTCTTCATTCGTCCCGCACTGCCTCCCAGTCTCAGTACCAGTCAAGGAGATCTTCATTTAATCATCCCTACTCTTCCTCGTCTCAGTAACTGTAGGGTGTTCAGTCTCACCTATATACATGAGATCAAGTCTGTATATATAAGTAGTTCATTGGGATTTCCTCCTCTTGTTGGCATTTTAACTACTTTGAGAATTACATATTTTAGTTGGACTATCAAGTGTCTGTTAGCTGGAAAGTGCACTTGGGGTACCACACATTATTTTACTTCCTGGCAAAGTGTCTTCAAGCCTGAGGTAGGCACTGCTACAGACAGTGATCTTTTAATGTAATAAGGCCATAATTATTATGATGAACAATCATGGTAACATACATATAACACAATAGGTGGAGCACCACTAATCAACTAACGTAGAATACCTTCAGACAACACTTTTATATGAAGAATTGATCACTCCCATGAGCCTTCATCAATGATTACGGTGATGTTGTATTGCACTTGATAATATCTGTTGAATTTAAATGCTATTATGGATCCAGCTAGAGACCTCAATTCTAAAAACATATTTCACTTACTATTTGTAGACACACAAAGCATGAAGAAAACTTGTTTCGAATTTAAGATTGCGTGCTCCTGATGAATGGACTTGTATCCCGAAACACGTCGAGCTCATTATTTGTATTATTAATGTTTATTGCTACTATTTCATGTATCACTAATTTAATTCTGACACTTGCCAGAGCATTTTTTAAAACCCTTACTAACTATATCATTTATCTATGACTGTATATAAACTTTGATGGCGTTCATCTCAGTGTTTATGGTGTGCAGGGGACGGGAGTGTCCACCAATTAGGACAATACTTTTCCTTGGTATATTTTCACTGCTACCAATATTGAAATTGTATTCGTCGAAAATAGTTCCGGCTTTAGCAAATGGTCTTAACATTATTCCTTTCCACATGGGTTTGTTTCTGAATTCTTTAGAGGGTACTCCATGCAAATAAACATTGGGTGTTACTCAATCGGGATCAAATTGCGTAAGAAGACATGAATTAGCCCAGATATCCCTGGAACTTATAGTCTTATCGAAAAAGTTATCCCTGTATGCAAAACTGTCCTGTCCCCCTACAAATTCACTCTTTATTTACCGCAAAAAGGGAATTAATGTTCAAACCGTGCCTTCCTTTGTTGAATTTGCAAAGACAAAAGAAGATCTATTGCTGGAAATTGGATTAGATATTCATGAATTAACAGACAATATTTCCAGGAGACTAAGTGAGATTGGAGACTCTCGATACAACAATTAAATACATATTCCTTGTATTTTGAATATTCAAAATTCTTTAGGAACGGGGCAATTTACCCAAATACATTCATCTTTTTCCTTGTAATATTGCAAGGACAGCTTACATGAGATTTAAATTGAATCAGGTTCCTACTTTGTAACATTTAGGGTTGAGATTGGACCTGGCCAAAGAGGAGACAATTTGTAGGATGTGCAGGGCAGTTGATGCGCTGGAATCAATGAAGCATCTTATTGACTGTACAGAAAATCTGAGACAGGTTTGCTTAGAAAGATTTTTCCTTTATCCATGCAGGTCAGAGATTATGGATCAAACCAGAGATCTCCAACCTTTTCGTTAGCTGGAGCTACTTGTAGTTGAGGGCCAATAGTCGGGAGCTACTAGCAGGCAATATCGGGGTGAGGATGATCATAAGCATCGGAATTAGTACTGACATTTTTTGGGTTGTTTACTAATTAATTTCTAATAATAGTTTCATATAAATACTGTCCGAATTTAGGAAACTGATCGGGACATTCGATGTGAATGCTGACACTGCATGCTATCCATCAGTGCTCTGTAATCTGGTGTGAAACATGAAACAGCAACTCGGAGTCACTCAGATGCTCATCTGTCAGACTGGTTAGAAACTTCGTTTTTAGGAAATTCATGTCTGAAAGAGCAGATTCACAGAGATAGGTGGAGCCAAAAAGAGAAGTAACCTTTAATTAGGGGCCAAGTCCTAAAAAAAGTGGGGGGACTCATTAACATACGCAATTAGATGTGACATCACCAGAAATTAGCATATCAAGGTGAAATATGCTAATGTCATTAAACTGGCTTTACATAAGTTAAAAAAAAAAGCCAGCAGGACATTTTTGCTTATTTTACACAGCCTTTAAAATACCCAGGGGCACTGCGCCCACCCTCTGAAAAAAGTGGGTTTACTCTGTCCACCCACGAGTACCCTCCACTTGACCCCTGCCTTTAACGCTGCTGTTCAAATGCTATTGTACTTCTTGTAATCAACAAGACTCCAAAAATTGGTGTGAGATTGTTTGCTTGTACAGCTCGCTCATTTGTTCTGCAAGTTCACCAACATGGACTTCCATGAAAGGGTTTGAGGTTAACAGCTCACAGGGTTCCAGCTTTTCAAAATCCCTGAACTTGTCACTGAACTCTTCCTCTCCTGCTCAGGCGATTGCTGTATTTTTCAATGTTCAAAAGATCAGCACTTCGCTGTATTCTCTGTCAGCATTTGGAGTACAGAAAGAAACTAATGCTGTACTTTCCCTTTCTCCGCTTTACTGCGCTTACCAGGTCAGCAATGGTCTTACGTTTGTCTTGTAGTTCACAGTAGTTCAAAGAGTTTAATTTCTCCATAACATCTGTCAGAAATGGCAAATCAAGAAGCCAAGAAATTATGCATAGCAGGCTATCTTAATTTCTCGACTCCATGAAAGCTTTGATTTCAGGCAAAAGTTAAAGAAATCGACTTATTGTTCCCCTGCTAAACCACTGAATTTCTGTGTGGAGCACAAGATCACCATGTGTGGCACACAGTTCCTCAAGGAATATTTTGAGCATTCTGTGCTGTTTGGCCTTTGCACAAATTGAATTAATAATTCTCACACCAGGGCCCATTACATTTTGCCAGTTGATGGATGATGCAGTGGTAGTGCAATAATGGAGGGAAATTAGGGTTTGCTTTAGAACATGCAACGAAACCAGAATGACGCCCGGTCATTGCTGGTGCACCATCCGTTGTTATTGCCAACAACTTGTTTAATGGCACTTTGTTTTCCAGAATAATTCTTGACCTTGTTGTAGATATCAACACCCAGGGTTGTGGTTTCAGAGGCTACAGTGTCAATAATTACTCCTTGTTGGTGAAGTCTTTAAACACCATTCGAACAAGCACTGCCAGCTGGGCAGTATCACTTGCATCAACTGATTAATCACATTGAATGGCAACAAAAGTGCACGTGCTCAAAGCAAGGATTTTAACCAACCAGCGCAAATATTTACATTTTGGATTTGAAGGCCTGCAATAACACGGTCTTGTAGAGTTAACTTCTAAAATACACATATTGCAGAAAACCGATAACCTGTAAATTCTTATATACACAGGATAAGCCAATTCACTATCATTGTATCTTTATTTTATACATCTTAAAGGGAAAACCTATTAGTCCCAGAATACAAAATCATGCAAGCCTGAAACATCTCTTCAACACCACTGCACCTTCCCCACTTTAAGACATACACAATGAAAGAAGTGTTTAATGCAGTCAGGTAGGTATGGTAGTTATGGTGATCGTCACAAACCTCTAGCTTGTTGCAAAGATTGATGTTAAGAATACTTTACTGTGGGCATAAAGCAAATATTTTATGTTAAGCCATCAACATTTTTTTGCAGCATAACAACTTTTATTATCTAAAGTCTATACATTTGTACAACCACAGTATAACAGCAACAATGTAATGCTATTTACATGTTGGTCACCTAAAAAAATGCAGTGTTGATTCTTTCCATGGTGCTATTTTCATGGCAAGCTAGCCATGGCAAAATAGCGCTCTCCATGCAGATGGCTCACATTACCCTGATCTCTAAGCCGGGAAAGAACCCACTGCTGAAACTATATACCAGGATACAGGCCGCCAGACTGGAGGGAGTATTACCATTCTTGATTTCACAGGACCAATCTGGGTTCCTCCAGAGGCAGAATACTTTTGACAACATAAGACTAAGTGCTGTATATTATTCAGGCCTCAACGGGGGCGGGAGGAGCCGGTTCCTACATGTCTATTAACGCTCGATGTCGAAAAGGCACTTGACCGGGTAAATGGAACTTCACCTTTAGTGCGCTACACACAATGGGAGTGGGACAGAACTTTTGAAAACGGTTTCAGCAAATTATCAACCCCGAAAGCAAGAGTGAAGGTGACTGGTGGGCTTCTCAATCAGTAGGGGAACCAAACAGAACTGCACCCTCTCCCCTGCTCTTTTCAGTGGTGATGGAGCCATTTGCTCAAAGAATAAGGGTGACAAAGAGGTACACATGGTCAAGTGGGCGGACATGCACCACAAAATTGGTTTGTTTGCGGACGTAATCCTAATGGTTTCCAAGCCACAGCGATCGCTCCAGGCGATCATGAAGGAAATAAGGGATTTCTCAAAAGTGTCAGGCAAGTAATAGAGTAACATAAAAACCGCCGAAGCTGCGGGCCTACCTTACTGAAACAGGCGCTGGAGGATAGCCCGTCCCACCTGCACATCTTCCACATGTTGCTGTCCCAGACAGTAGTGCCTTTTGAAGGTATGCGGCACCGCTCAGGAGGCCGCCTGGCAAATCGCCACAAGCGGCACACCAGACCATAGCTCCGCCAATGACGCTGTGGACCGTTTAGAATGAGCATTCGGTGTGCCCCTCAAAGGCTTGCCAACTTTCGTGTGACAAAAGGAAATTGAAGACGAGACCCACCGGGAAAGTCCTTGCTTCGAAATAGAATGCCCCTTGTTGGAGGGACCAAATGCCACAAACGGCTGCTTCGACTTCCGGAAGTCTTGAGTACGGTTCAGATAAAATTTCAGCGGCCTCTTAACGTCCAGAGAATGAAGGGCTTTTTCTCCCGGTGTGGATGCATTAGCAAAGAATGTGGGCAAGGCAATAGAAGACCACTTGTGAAACGCTGATGTAACTTTTGGAATAAAGTGCGGGTTAGTAGCCAGGATAACCTTGTCCTTCAGAAATGTCAGATAAGGCGGGTCAATGACCAGTGCTTGCAATTCCGACACCCATCTGGCCTAGGTAATCGCCACTAAAAAAGTCACCTTCCACAAGGGGAACTTCAAAGAAGCCATCGACAGGGGTTCAAACAGAGGTTTCATCAGAGCAGAGAGAACCACATTGAGGCGGCTCCACCCGCTTCTCTGGGGTGCCGGGGGGGGGGGGGGCAAGAGAACGTCAAAAACAGTCCATTCAGAAAATGTTTTACCTAGCGATCAATAAACAGAGGTGCAGCATGGCGCCTTCTCTCGAACCTAGAAATCGCTGCCAAATGCATTTTGATGGAGGATAACGCCATGCCCCCTTGCGCAAGGTTTAACACGTACGGGAGAACCTGGGCCGGAGAGACGTCCAACGGCTGCACCCCTGGATGGTCCTCACACCAGGCACAGAATCTCACCCATTTCCGAGCACACGATACATTGGTAGAAAGGGCCCTTGCCGCTTACAAGATCTGGAGACACTCTCAGGAGATACCTAGGTGACCGAACTCGGAGTGATCAGGAGCCACGCCGCCAGGCTGAATCGTAGTGCCACACTCTGCCGTCATCCTGAGATCTTGGTCCGCCCGAGACAAAACAGCTCTTCCACCGCTAGATGAAGGAGATCCGAAAACCACATCTGCCTGGGCCAGAACGGGGCCACCAGGATCACCCTGCACCATACTTTTCACCCACTGGATGGTCCTCCGAATCAGTGGAAAAGGGGGAAAGCGCATACGCGAAGAGGTCCGTCCACGGGAACGAGACCGCTTACCCCATGAGCCCTTCTGCTGGCAAATTCCAGACACTTGTTTTCCATCATAGCAGACAAGTCCATCGGCGGAGATACCCACCATCTGAAGATTTCTTCCACCTGCTGCATCTTCAACCTCCACTCGTGCAGCTGACTGGCGTCTCTGCTGAGCGCGTCTGCCTGAACATTTAGAACCCCTGGCAGACGGAAAGCTAAAATATGGATCCCTTGAGCCAGAGCCCAATGCCAAACCTACCGCGCCTCTTTTGACAGGACTCAGGAATGCCCCCCTGTTTCCGCAAGTAGAACATTGTGGTGGTTTGTCCGTCAACACCCTCACCACCGCTCCTCTGATGCCAGTGAACTACTCTCAATTCGAGCAATGCCATCTCCTCCCAATACCATAGGCCTCGTACCTGCAACTTGTCAAGATGCGCCCCCCACCTTGCCTGGGAAGCGTCTGCCATGATTCAGAACTGAAACTCTGATTCCAGCAGGGGAATACCCCTCACGATTGGTCGCACAAATCCACCACCAAAGGGCTTCCACCAACCCCTTGCCGACCACCAGCTTGTCTGACCATAACCCTAGACTCTGCGACATCCTGTCTGCGAGGCACTCCTGTACTGGTCTCATTAAGAGGCGGCAATTGGGAAGGAGCGGGATACATGACACCATGGCCCCCAACAGTGACATGTAGCTTCTGATCGAGACCACTGTACCCCTTCTCCACTCGCCTACTTTGGCTCGCAACTTCACCCTCTCGCCAGAGGGTTTCACCAGGTTGTCTTGGGTGGGAAACTGCACCCCACCCCCTGAGAAACACCAATTCCGTGGATGGCGTCAAATAGGATTTTTCGAAGTTGACAGCGAATCCCAGCTGTTATAACAGGCCCACAGTCGCCATGAGAGACTCCCTTGCCCTCTCCAGCGACCAACCCCTTACCAACCAGTCGTCCAGGTAGGGGTACACATGATGGCCCTCCCTGTGGAGGACAGCAGCTACCAGAGCCAGACACTTGGTAAACGTGCGGGGAGACTTCAGGCCAAACGGAAGGACCCGTAACTGGTAATGATCCTCGCCGACCACAAAACGCAGGAACTTGCAGAGCCTCTGCCTCATCAGGATGTGAAAATACGCATCTTGCAGATCCAACGATGTAAAGAACTTGCTCGGTTGCACGAACGGATCACATGCTGAAGTGTGAGCATCTTGAACTTCAGGTGCTGCAGATTCTTGTTGAGTGCCCGAAGATCCAGAATAGGCCTCCACTTGCCATTGGGCTTTTTTACGACAAAATACCAGGAGTACACCCCCTGGCCCCGCTCCGCCACCGGAACTGGTTCTATCGTCCCTTTTTCTAGCATGAGTACCACCTCCTGCTGCAAGACTGGAAGATGCAGCTGCGTCACATACTTCGGTGGGATCGGGACCAGAGAACGCCAAAACTCCAACAAGTGGCCTAGACGTACTGTGTCCAGCACCCAGCGATCTGATGTTAGAAGTCGCCACTTGTCGACACAGGTTGCCATCCTGCCCCCCCCCCAGCAGACTGCCCCCATGGCAGTCCTTGTTTAGACTTTGACTGTCTTCCTTTAGCAGCCGAGGACTGCAAACCTTTCTTGCTTTGAGCTTGAAAGTCGCTGCTCCTCTGCACCGACAAGCCGAGCGCCTATAGCCCTGTGACGAGTAGCCAGAGCACCCATAACTTCGATCTCTGGAGGTGGCAAACCGGGCATTACCTGCGGCTCCCCGAAAGGAACGAAAAGGACGGCCACTCTGCAAGGAACCTAAAGACTTGGCCGTCTCAGTATCCTCTTTCATCCCCTTCAACACCTCATCAATCTTCTCCCCGAACAAGTGTTCACCCTCACAGGGCATATAGACGACCTTGTACTGGACTTCTGGGTGAAAATCTGTACACTTCAGCCAGGCCTGCCGTCAGAGCACCACACATTATTGATCTGCTTAAAACCCGACTCGCCAGATCAACTGCGATATTGATGCTGTGGCTGGAGGCCTCCTCCCCTTCTCTAACCAACGGTGTTGCTCTGGGAGATGATCGAGAATCGGAACCAGCCTGTGCCACATTTCCCGGTCATATCTGGCCATAATGGCCAAGGAGTTCATAGCTTATACGGTAGTAGCCCCTAATGTCAGGACCTTCTTCCCAAACGTGTCCTGTTTCCTGGCTTCGCTGTCTGGGGGTGTTGCACATTTGTGTTGGCTTCTGGCCTTATGGCTCACCACCGCGGACACCACAAGATCTCGGGCGTGGGCTGAGACACTAGACATCTGGGTGTGGACTTAGGAGTCTTGAATTTGAGACGGTACTTCACCGCAGGCTCAGAAAACGGGTGGCGCATCGTGCGCAAGCCCCCCTGCCACACGTGGTTGAGAATCGGAACCGAGAAGACCACCTTCCAACGGTTTCCCATATGGTCGAAGAGAAAGCAGTTCTTACGCTCCTCCTCAGGGACTAGACCAAACTCCTGACACGCCTTCGCCATCATGGCGTGGAACGCCCCAAAATAATCCGGCAGGGATGGTGGTGCCAGGCTACTGGCCGGTTCTACCTCAGGATCTGTGTCTCAAGCATCGTCCCTCATCAGCGACAAAGACACCGTTGACAGGTTTTACGCTGAGCACTCTCCGGATGCTAATCAGACAATTCCCCCTCTTCAGGATGACTCTGGACGGTCCAAACCCACCGGCAACAGCAAAGGCAACCGTGCCGGAGGCGACTTCCTAGGGGCCTCACCAGGCAAACTTCCCACCACTGGAACCGATGGACACGGAGGCGGTGGCAGCCTTGCATCCAGTTGCCCCAACAATGACTAGAGCGTGTTGAGCACCTGCAAGGATAGCATGGATTGAGAATTAACCAACGGGTAAAGGGGCGGCCCAGCCCCTACCCCACTCGACGCAGACGGCCGTGCACTCTGCAGACCCAGAGCCGACAGATCAAAAAGTGGCTCATGTTCCTCCTCCATCCCCGAGGAAACAGAATACGCTGCCGGATCCTGCTGCATAATGTCCACCGGAAGCATGGGTTCAAAACTGACGACTGCCACGGCCCATCCATCGACAACAAACCTTCCGACTCCCTCTGCGTCGATGACAACAGCGGGCTACTGTCTTTCACAGTCATGGACAGAGCCGTCAACGGAAAAACAGACGTTTACTCCCATAATACAGCTATAAGATCAGGATATAAAAACAATTAATTTATGAAAAAAGTCGACGACGAGCGAACATCCTTCGACATGCTCGTCGTTGGAACCGCAGCCTCCACGGTCTTAGCCTTCAACGGTGACTCGAACTTTCTGGACGAAGAACCGGAATGGTGCTTCGAAGAATTCCGGCTGGGAAAGGACCTATGATGATCCTTAGATGACGAGTGCTTCAAGAAAGACTCTTTACAGCTTCGCCTGTCCTTTGTCTGACGACTTTGACTTCTCGGGCCTTCCACCCGACCCTTTGGATTTGTCAGGCCGATCTGACTTGGACAGTGAGGAACCACTCGCCCCCTTTGAATGATGCGACCTGGAGGTAGAAGACTTGCTACCTCTCCCAACTTCTGACGCAGGCAACTCCGTCTGCTGCTTCTTCGCGGGGGGGGGGGATTCCGCCGACACCGCTCGACGATGTTCAGGAGCCTTCTCTGCCCTCTGAAGACTGGCTACCCCAGGCCCAACCCACTTCCAAAGACGGGTAAGTGTCCTTGTTTAACCAACAGATGAGCAGGTGGTTACGGTCTTTCAAAGTCTTCTGTGAAAGCCCCTGGCATATCTCGCAGGATTCTGCCGAATGATGGGGGTAAAGACAGTAGAGACAGTCTGTATGACCATCCCCTTCGAAGACCTTCAGGCTGCAGGTAGCACAAGGCCTAAAGAAAGATTTTTCTGGGCCACAGATGACATAACACGATGAAACACGAGGCAATCCCAACAGTTTGGACACGGTTGAAATTTGAAGGGAAGTTGCGGGGCGGGCCATTTATATCAGAGGTACTATTGGTGTAGCCTAAAGCACCCAAAAAGAACGTCGATAGGACACTGAAGTGTCCAAGTTTTCCATAGGAAAACGGCAAGTTAAAGTTACAGAGCTTTGCCAACCTGACGGGGAATATTCACAGCATGTGAATCCATGAAAGATCCAATGCTGGAGAATCCGTGTTCAGTATTCACTTAGAAGCAGTGATAAACACCTAAAAAGAACAGCCATTGAAATTGACCCTGGGCGCCCCAAAAGAGGATGTACAGTTGGAAAAAATATATTGGCAGACGAGATAAAGCTCACACAACAATAAACAGAGCGCTGCAGTATAGATTGCTACATCAAACATATAACACACCCTTGAAGGTTACAAAATTTGACCCTAGAGCATCAGGTGCATGTCCCAAATGCAGGCACCTCGAAGCAGATTTCCTATACATGTCATGGTCGTGCTCCGGTGTGGCAGAATTCTGGCATGAAGTTATGGAAATGGTGGCAACCCGGGCACAAGTGGAGCCGAGAAGAGCATCCCCTAATGGGGAGCTTTATGTTATTAGCGTTCTTGTTGGCTCTTAAATACATTGCACTGAAATGGATGGACAAAAATCGCACCTATACGCAAACAATGGATGAATGAGCTGTCAAGGAAAGTGAACATGAAGGGATATATCGCCAACTGGCACATCCATGCTCCAGACCCAAAGATATATGGGTCTGTCTACAGCGATGCCTGATCGAAGAGATCAGGTGGGACACATACCCCCAATAGTTAAATTGACTATTAAACCCTGCTACAGGCATACCTGGTTGGAACAGTATCAAGATAGTGTTGTTGGTGCCCGGTATTGGACTCCTTTAAGTGTATAGTATTGATAGTGTTGACATTTAACAAATGGGAAGGATGTATACCCTGGCTGTTGTATATAAAGAAGCATGTTGGTTCAATAATGAGATATCTATTGCTGTAAAAAAAATGGCTAACGGAATGAAGAAGGTTTTTTAAAAAAAAAGAAAAAACTGCCGTTGAAATGAAGCTTAATAACTCATTGGCTCAGGGGTACTTTGTGAAGCACTGGCAAGCAACAGGAGTTTGCCATCCAACAAAGACATGCTTCTCAGAAAAAAGAACTTTGTAATTGAGGTATAAGATGAGCACTCCTCCTGGGTCTTGCTTATCCATAGAGATAATGGTGATTCATAGAACATATTTTGATATATACATTTCCCCTGTGTTCTTGATCTGGCCCAAGATACAGTAATTGGTAATATGTGAACAAAGGTTGCAGGTTGAAAGTGGCACAGATTCCTTGGGTAGATAAGGCAGGCCCAGAAAGTGTGTGGCACACATTGGATGCCTGCAGAACGACCACTAAATTAAATCAGAACTCTAACATGAGCCCACTGCTAAGACACCAGAGAGGCAAAAAGGGCATTAAAGAGAGCAAGGGAACCACCCACAAACAGAAAACCTTTTGAAAGCCACTGAACTATGCAGCCCTAATTGGAAAAGTAGGCTAAGAGCAACACTTTGGTACATCTTGGTCAACTAATAATTTTATTTTATGATTAAAAACATTCATCCCTTAATAACAAATACAATAATTACAATTTGAGAGAATTTAAAAGAAAAAAGAGAAAAGAAATAGAAAGAAAGGAAAAAAGAATTCCATTTAAAGTCGACAATCACTCAGCATCCACCTAATGAGGCATTTCATACAGTTTTTACAGTTTGTGCTAGTGATGGAGAATATGTATATGTCATGTGTTAGTGGTGAACGTACTGTATTTTTATCACTGCTTTCAAGCCCACCTGTGTTTGGTTTACGTGGCTTAATGTGCCTAAATGCTCCCTCCACTAATGAACATCTTTAGTATTGAACACACACGCATTTATTAATATTTTTCAGCTGGGACCAGAGCAGCGTGTAGGGGAATGTTGGCATGCTGCGGGCTTTAAGCTCTAGTATAGGGAGAGCAGGAATATTGTATTAATGCTGCTTAACCCGGACATAGTGGGAAGAGGCACAGCGGCCACGTGACACTTTTTCACCCCGTTATGCAGTGGTTTCCTACCGTGGGCCCTGATACATACAAGTGAGCGGACTGATGCATGGAATGCATTCTATCCAGGGTGGAAGTGTTTCTATGTCATCATCCACTACTGTTTGAAGGGTACTGTGAATGCTGGTGTTCCCATACTATAATACTGAATATTCGATGGAGTCATGCATTCTGAGGATCTTGCTTGACATGGTTCCCTTGATGAAAATATATATATGTGAATAGTGGACAAGGTGTGCACAGGCAGTGCTGAGTTTGCCTGCACATGGTGTTGTTGCACCTTTCTGATGTGCAGCGTCCATTGCTTCGCATTCTGGCTCTGCATGAAGGAAGTTGACACCTTTTGTGTTACAAAGTCAAGATGATAATGATGCGGTAAGGGATTAGTGTTCTTGCGCGTCACTTTGGGTGAAGGTCCCTTCCTATGGATCACTGAGATTACAGGATTTGCAGAATGAACTGCCAAGCAAAGGCAATTGATGGGGAATATGTGGTTGGGGGAACTGTTCTATAATATGGACTCGTTTACTGTGTACTAGGTATACTAGGGTCTGTTTCAGGTTTTGTGCTTGTTGGCCCGTTTGCCCATGTAGCTTTCGGTTGGTTATTGCTTGCTTTCTGCTGTTATGCTGGTGTTTACTGGAAGTGTACAGTGTTTATGCTTTTACATTCTATGTGGCATGATTACAATTTTTAAATGCTCTTGGGAGGGGGGGTGAGGGAGAAAGGGGAAAAGAGGGGAAAAAAAGGAAAAAAGAAGAAACATTATGAGGTTGTCTATTAGATTGTAGGGTGCATGTGGTTTAGGAATGGTTTGTGCATTATTTGGCAGGAGTCTTTACTTTGATGGCTCGTTATGGTTGGGTTAGATATGTTGTTCTATGTAATTTGGACTGTTTTTTGACTTGCAGGGAGGGTTTTAGGTTGGATGCCTTATGGATTATAGTGGAGGGTTTGATGCAGGGGATTGTTGGGTTTGGTGAGGATTCTGGGACTTGTTACTAAGGGATTTAGAGGAAGATCTATTAGTAAAATGTTAGGCATGGGATTCTGGGGAGATAGTTGGAATAGGTTATGATTTTGTACATAATGGTATTTTGTTGAAATTCAGGATATATTGGGTTTCTTATAATCAATGGTATTTTGTATGTGTGTATGTTGTCCTTTGTGTGATATGGGGTGGGGGGGTGATACGTGTGTTGCTCGACTCTATTTGACAGGTTTGATATTTGTCATAATGTTTAATGGATAGATTAATAATGATTAATAGTCTATGAGTGTGTGTGACAATATGGAGTGTATTGGAGTGCTATGAAAGGGCCTGTCTTGTTTTGCACTTGGAATGTGAAAGGGTTGAATTGTATACGAAAGAGAAAGAAGGTGCTGACTAAACTTTGACGGGCGAAAATTGATGTGGCAGTTTTGCAAGAAACGCATTTAATTGATGGCACTGGTGATTCTCTGATTAATTCAAGATATACGAACGTTTTCTTAAATTGCTACTCCTCCAACTCTCGGGGTGTTGGAATTGTGTTGAAAAAAGGATTGGATGCCTGTGTTGAAAAAGTGAGTATGGATGGTGAAGGACGTATCATACTTATTGATCTTAAAAGTGAGGGCATGTTGTTGACAGTTGGATCAGTATATGGGCCATGTGCGGGGGATAGGATCTTTTTTGACTCACTGAAGAAGATGCTTGGTGATATGGGAGGTAAAATGATCGTTTTGGGAGGGGATTTTAATTGTGTGATTGACCCCAAAATGGATAGGTCCTCGATGTGCAAATTTACTGGACAGAAATCAAGTAAGGAGTTTCGGGACTTCCTGGAAGTATATGATTTAGTAGATACATGGAGACATTTTCATTGGAGGGATAGGGAGTTCTCGTTTTATTCACCAGTGCATAATTCTTATTCTAGACTTGACTACATGTTGGTGTCGGATAGTTTAATTGAGAATGTAAATGAGGTGTCTATGGGAGAACGACACATTTCAGATCACTCAATGGTAATGGCTAAGTTGATGTTGCTCGCTGGAAGGCAAGGACCTAGTAGATGGAGGTTGAAACCTTTTGTGTTACAAAATCAAGATGCCACTGACGCATTAATGAACTTTATACCAAATTTCTTTGAGATGAATGAGGGCACGGCAGACAGCATGGTGGCGTGGGATGCTTTTAAGGCTTCTATTAGAGGGGAACTGATGAACTGGACTGCAAGAATGCGTAGGGTGGGTGATGCCAGACTGGTGGAGCTTGAAAAGGAACTTGGAGACTTACAACGAAATTATGCTTTCTCGAGAGAGGAGAATATTAGACTTAAGATCTTGGATGCTGAGGAATTACTAAAAAATGAGGTGGACTCACAAGTTGAGAAGGGATTGTATTACATGAAGCAAAAGTACTGGGAGCAGGGGGATAAAGCGGGGAAGTTGTTGGCAAGTAGATTGAAGAGTTGTTCGGAGAGGGTTTATGTCCAAAAAGTTGTTGATACGTCTGGAAATTTGGAGATTAAGAAAGGTAAAATTGGTGAATGTTTTTCGCTCCTTTTATGCTAAATTGTATACGGAAGATATTGCACCACAAATAGGTGATTTTGATAGATTCTTTGGTAAAATTGAACTCCCAGTGCTTTCTGAAGAAGGTAAATGTTTTATGGAGGCACCGATTACTATCCTAGAGGTTTTGTCAGTAATTGAGGAAATGAATAAGGGTAAATCTCCGGGGATGGATGGTTTGACAGTAGAATTTTATCAGAAATTTGGTGAAGTGTTGGTGCCGAGTTTGTGTGAATTATATAACTGTTTTTTGAGGGAGGGGAGGTTATGTGATTCCATGAAGGAGGCAATCATCACGGTGATCCCGAAACCTGGAAAGGATATTACTAAGTGCAATAATTATCGGCCTATCTCCTTACTTAATGTACACCTGAAGATTTTTACGAAAATACTGACAGTAAGGCTTAAAAAATATATGGGTGATTTAGTGGAGCGTTCTCAAACAGGATTCATGGAGTGAAGGTATGGATATGATAATATTCGAACACTGTTAGATATTTTGAGTTTGCCGGGCTCGGAAATAAAGGACATTTTGTTGATTTTTTTAGACGCCGAGAAGGCCTTTGATAGGGTGAATTGGGGCTTTCTGAACTATACGCTGTCGAAGTTGGGTTTTGGTCCTTTCTTTCTTAAGGCTATTCAAGCTCTTCAGAATGGCATTTCGGCAAAGGTGTGGGTGAATGGGAGGTTTTCTACATCATTTCCGTTGTTTAGAGGCACTCGCCAAGGTTGCCCCTGTTATTTAATTTAGTGTTGGAGCCCCTGTTGGCATATATACGTCAGATGAGATGTATCAGAGGGTTTGCAGTGGGAGAAGGGGGAAGTAAAGGCTCTGGCTTATGAGGATGATGTGGTGGTCGTCTTGAATGACCCTGTTGTAGGGGGTCAACTATTAAGGGAGGTCTTTGAAGAGGCGAGTAAGCTATCTGGGTATCGGATCAACTGGGATAAAACAGTGGTATTTCCGGTGAGGGCTTCACCTGGATGTGAACAGCTGCTGGGGTGGGATTGTAAATGGGAATATTCTAGTGTGAAATATTTGGGTATTCATATTACTCAAGATTTTGGAAAGTTAGTAAGTTATAATGTGGATAAAATCATTGAGGTCCTTAGGCGGGATATTATGAGATGGGGACGTGTTAATCTGACTCTTTGGGGCAAAATTAATGCTATTAAAATGATTTTGCTGCCAAAGATTCTGTATGTTGTTCAATCTCTGCCTTTACATTTTACAAAGGGACATTGGCACGTGCAGATAGATTGTTTCAGGATTTTTTGTGGGGATTTGGGAAGAGAGCCAAGATTCCCCGGTACATTATGGTCAGGAAAGTTACAGATGGGGGATTTGGGTACCCGGTATTGAAAAACTACTGTAGTGGTTTTTTGTTAAACAAAGTGTCTAATTACACTGGTGTAGACCTGAACGGGGTACCGTGGTGGGTACAAATTGAGAGGCAGCGGTTTTTGCCTTGTGATATTAAAGGTTTGTTTTCTTTTGGAAAGTTGCCTAAGAAGGTACGGTGTTTGAAATCGGTGTTAGCTACCAAAGAAGCGCTGTCGTCATGGATTATAGGTACTGGTCAGGGACTATATCTTTATGAAGAGGCTTCACTTTGGCATAATCCTGGTCTGCAGTATAATATTAAGGTACTGACTTGGAAGAGTTGGATTCAGAGGGGAGTTTTGATTATTGGCGATGTGTGGAATGATGCTGGGGTGGTACCTTTTGGGAGTTTAGTTGAGAAATTTGGTTTGAGGGACAGGGAATTGAGAAGATATGAAATTTCGGTAGCTTTACTCTTGGAACGGAGAGAAATGTTGGATGCTCCATTCTTGAAAAAGCCAGAGAATTTTGATATATTGGAAATGGGATTTCAAAAAGTGTCTACATTTATGTAGTTTATGCAACTGGATGGGCAATGGTTGGACTCGTGGGAAAAGTTGAGGTTATCGTGGACGGAGGAGTTGGGCAGGGAACTCACATTGAAAGAATGGGATAAGATTTGAAGAGTGCCGACGACAGCCAAAGTGGATTTGCAATTACGCTACATACATCAAAGGATATTGGGCAGAATATATTGGACTCCAACACGTATGTGCAAATTGGGTTTAGTTGATGATTTGTGTTGGGGTTGTGGAAAAGAACAGGGTACTCTGTAACATATGTTGTGGCATTGTGAAAGAGTGGTAAGATTTTGGAGGGAGGTAATTGACAGGATTGATCAGGTCTGGGACATTGTTTACCCACGCAATCCCTTAGCAGTTATATTCCTGTCGTATGGTGGTGGGCGTAATGTAAGTTGGGTGATATTGTGCAGGGTGCGTAAAGTTTTGTTGGTGGCGGTTAAACAAGTGTTGAAGGTCTAGAAGACACGAAAAAAGCCGACAGTGGAGGAGTGGATTTTGGATGTTAGAGCTTCATCAAGATTTGAAAAAACTATGTTTAGTAAACAAAACAAGGCAGAACTTTATGATGAAATGTGGGAGAGTTTTAATAACCTTTATGGATAATGCTAGGTTGAATTATAGAGTGGAGTGAAATGGTTTACTTTCAGGTACTTTGCATATAGGGGGCGGGGGGATTGTGTTGTTTATGTGGTTGTTTTGTGTAGTCTTGTTTGTCTGTTATTTGTTTGATATATCTGGTTTGGTTTTAAGTTAATTTTACATTTTGATATGGTGGGATATGGGGTTATGGTATGAAATTCTGCTGTATTGCTTCCTGCTATTGTATATTTTGCAGTTCAATGACTTATGATGATGATACTGCTTGTTGAATATTGTTGAAAATTAGAAATAAAGAGTTGAAAAAAAAAATAAATACAATAAAGTCGACAATTAAGACAGCTATCTACGTTTACTCCCATAATACAGCTATAAGATCAGGATATAAAAACAATTCATTTATGAAAAAAGTTCTAATACCCTAGCCTCACAACATGTACACATTTCATTCCATAAACCACGATTCGGATAAAACAGCAACATCGAATACACTAAAACATAATTAATCATAGTCTTACATTATGTTTTTTTTTAAAGAAGTTCTTGCTACCAATTCAAGAGATTTTATAAAACCCACTACAGAGATTACTACAGAAGTTGACCTCCCCGGCAAGCATGTGTGCCAAAATTGTTCCATATCCACAAATGGATTTAAGGGTAAGCATCACTCAAAATATAACAGTATGCAAAGACTTGCATTCAGTCAAAGTTTTGGAAGAACATGCTAGATTACAAAATCAGCACATGACCTGTTCTACGGGAATGTGGCCATATCGTAAGAAGATGGCCCTTGTTAACTTATCCAGGTAAATGCATTGAAAATGCGCTACAGTACCCAACGTCTTATGATCAGTGTACAAATGCCTTAGAGAATGATACGACTACAAAGCGTAAGTTGCTCTGATCCAATTATAATTGTACAATGATTGGGGGGCATGGCCAGCAGCCATGCAGTGAGGCTGCAAATCTGTGGAGCTGCCGCCTGATCCTCTAATAAAATAGTAACCGCAGCCAGATTTTGCCCATCTTAGCAAGAAAAAGGGGGTTGATAAACCACAGACCACTAGGGTGGGGGCCCTGCAGCCGACATCAGGAAGCAGAGGTGAAACAAGGTGCCAAGGGTCGGGACCACTGCATCCAAAATTGCACCTGCGATCCCTTGACGTGCTGGCGGAGTGCCGAGCTACCCAGCGCTGACAACAGAGACCACTTCCCGGCGAGCGGCAGTAATCCTGTGCCGAACTACCCAATACGACCTGCCAAATGGCAGGGCGGATTGGGCCTGAGCAGGAAGGAGAGCACATTGGCACGGCACTAAGGAGGTGGAGGGAGGACAGAGAGTGGTCCCCTGAAGAGGCAGACCGACTTGGCAGACCAAACCGCACCACGACAATGAGGTAGGAGAAACAGGGACGAAGCGTGAGGGGCAGTCTCACAGCTGGACGAGATACAACACCCCTGTGGGGGGAGCCTGTGCAGAGCGCACGCAGAGGGGCCTGGCGGCAGTGTGAAGTGTGCAAAGAGCGACTGAGGGGCGCTAACTTGCAGTACATGCCGATTTACCCTGCCAAATTGAAGGTACTACATAATGGAAGATAGTTTGTTTTTTACAACACAGTGGAGGCACAGTCCTGGATGGATGCAGGGAGTGCCGCAGCTGCCGAACTGGTGCAATAATGTGCCATAGCATGCCGATGTCAGCATAAGTTGGGGCTGCATCTCCTTGGTTTTTTCCAAAAGCTAAAAGGCAGAAGAGATAACAGTGAGACAGCAGGACGCACAGAACTGAGACACTGACTGAGAACAGGTGTCTTGGTGGCTGCCGCTGCGGTTGACTGCTATACGCCGCCGTTGTAAGTTAAGATGCCAGTTACGAGGCATCGAGCTGCTGCACAATAGTGGTTGAGACTGAGCAGACAGTTTACTGCTGGGCTGTTTGAAGATGGGGAATGTTTTAGGGTTGTTGGAGTCAAGGTTCTCTGGGTTGGGTGGGTGGTGGGGAGGGAGATTTGGTGAGCAGTTCTGCCAAAAGAGTGTGTTTGGTTTGCTGGCAGGTTCCCAAGTGTTCGATATGACATTGGTGTGTAGTTTGGGAGAGGAGTCAGTCCTTGGATAGTTCTGGAAGTTGGCTGGTTGGCTGGTGGGGTGGTGGGAAACACAGGCCCAAAAAGAGCCTCTGATGGCGAAGATGGAAAACAAACAGTCACCTGGAATGTAAGACTCAACAATTACATTAAAAGGTGACGAGTATGTGCGTGTCTGGACAGAATGGGGGCACGGGTTGCACTACTACAAGAAATGCATCTCACGAAGGATAGACAAGCCACGTTAGCCTAAAAATGGGGTGGCAAGATGTACGGCTCTCCTTTCTCAGCGCACACTAGGGAGGTCCTTATTTGGATCACTCCCACTGTCCCCTTCCATTTGTTAGAGTTAAAGACAAAGAGGGTAGACTAGTTGTGATACATGGGCTACTGGAAAATAAAGAAGTCTGCTTTGTGAACACTTACGCTCCAAATCACAATGATACAGGGTTCTCCCAGACATTGTATTAGAAGCTATCTGTCTATAGAGAGGCCGCATGGGCCTGCACTCTAGATAGATCAGATGGGAAATATAAGAAACCAGCGCCACCAACCAAAGCCCTTGGTGCACTCTCGGGTCACCTACACCTAGTAGTTGTTTGGAGGGAAAGGCATGGTGAGGCACGTAGCTACTCCCACTTTTCGGCCCCACATGGAGTACACAAACGGATCAATTATATTTTCTCTGAGCGAGTTTGTGGAGATAGACTATAAAGCCAGAATTCGCTCTGACCATGCTCCACTGATGGTAGTATGGCAGGGCACCACACAAAGACCCCTGATACCCACTGGGCGGCTGAGAGCAGAATGATTTCAATAGTTACCTAGGGGACAAGATTGATGAGTATTTTAACATCAACACTGGTAGTGTTGCAGAAGCAAGCACCCTGTGGGACGCCTTTAAAGTAGTCATGCGTATGGTCAGCGATTGGAAAAATGGGAGGCCTCAGAAAGGATACATTACAAGCCCTTACAGATACTGAAACAGCTATTATGCAGAAAGAGCAAGCAGAAGAGATGGCCTGTGAGGAGTCGCCCAAACTGCTAGGATCGTGCCAAAGGTACATTAGGATATGGGAAAGGCTGGGCAGGTTTGATTTCGGAAAATACGCCCAGAGGTTACATGCAGAGGGAGATAAGCCTGGGAGATTACTGGCATGGCATGGCTATGCAATAGGGAGTTACCGAAGAACAAGATTAGTGCCATCATGGATGAAAAAGGCACCGTGCTTAGAACTCAGTGTGGGATCAATGAGGTATTCGAGGTTCTACCCATCCCTGTACTCGACAGGCATAGGGATGGATGACCGGAACATAAGGGAAGCCCTAGCCCAAATAAACTTACCCGAACTGGAGGAAGAACAAGTAGACATGATTGATACCCCACTGACACTGGAGGAGATTAAAGTGGTTATAAGTGAACTCCCGTCGGCCAAAACCGTGGGGCCAGACAGGCCTCCTGGAGAATTCCCAAACAAACACAGAAGTGCTAGCACCCAGGCTCCTATAATTGTATGGAGAAGCGCATGAACAGGGAGTGTTGCCCAAAAGTATGAGAGAATCCATCATAGTCCCAGTCCTTAAGCCAGGCAGACCCCCACAGTGCTGCAACTCACATAGGCCACTTTCCATCGTGAACCAGGACAGTAAGATCGTGACTGCAGTACTGACGAACAGCCCTGGGTCGCAGCACCACGTGGAACCTGAGAAGACTTCATCATGTAATTGACAGTACTAATTACATGGCAGTAGATTGTGCAGTGTCCTCCCTAGATGCAGAAAAAGCCTTCGACTCGGTCCGTTAGGACTTTCTGCTGGAGACCCTGGGGCAATTTGGGATAGGTGCAAGGTTTCTGAGGTGGGTGCGTTTGATTTATACCGCACCCCAAGATAGGGTGATAACAGGCAGGCAAATCTCTGAGTCGTGGGAGGTGGACAAGGGCATTAAACAGTGCTGACCACTGCCGGCAATGCTGTTTATATTGGCATTGGAACCGTTGGCAGCCTTTCTCCGACCGGAGTATGCGGAAGCTGGGATTGTGATAGATGGGAGTAGAACGTTTAATCTACATATATGTCAATAATATGCTACTGTACGTGAACCAACCCGAGCCCAACCAAGCGCACCAGCTGGAAATTATAGACCAATTCACCACCCTTTCAGGCATCCAGGTTAATAAGGGAAAATCCTGTCTGTTCCCGCTTGCGGGCCTTTGGGGGCTCACCATGGAGCAACTGCCCGTGCTGGGCTTAGGGTGGATGAGGGACACCTTTCGTTACTTGGGCGTCAATGTGTGGCACGACCGGGTCATATCACACAAGAATAATACGCAAAGAGTACTGGATGGAGTGGCCGCTTCCGTGTGTTTCTGGAAGAAGCTACCTCTAGGAGTACCAGATAGAGCAGCATTACTAAAAATGGTGGTACCTTCACGTCTTTTATATCACTTCATAAATATGCCTTATGATAGACCCAGAGGGGTTCTTCAGCACCTAACACATTGGTCAGAGCATTCTTATCGGGGGGAGGGAGAAATAGAATAGCACTGCGCACTCTACAGAAGGGCAACGGTGGGGGGGGGAGAGTTAGAATTAGGGTACTCCACTGAGTTCTATTATCTAGCAGGACAATTACAATTCATGTTGAATTGGCTAGGAGATGAGGCCTTGCAGAATACGCTGCTACTACAGCCAATGCTGGGGCAATACTTCTTGAGTTGTAGAGGGCCTCTGGGCTCCTGAAACTCGGGATAGACTTATGGGGCAGGGCCTGGAAACCCATAGGGACCCCTGATCCCTGCTCTTTGTGCGTTCCCCTTATTGGGGTGTTTGGTAATCAACAGGGTGTTACGCAACGGTTTAGAAGGCACTGGGAAAGCAAGGGAATAGCCATGGTGGGTGACCTATTCAGGACGGCAAATGGACAGACTTTGACCCTTGTCAGCGATCACGGAATACACAGGGGACAATTTGTACTGTATATGGGCATGATTGGGAGTATGGACAGAAGATGGCTGGGCTCCGAGAAGGAGCAGGGACAATTGCAGTGCTGAAGACCAAGTACGATGTAGCGGAAGGAGGCCACATGGTCTCCAGATATGATTTACTCCTAAATGGGCCTGATAGAACTGAATTGGCAGTGCGAAAGAACTAGGAGAGAGATCTTGGGAGGACTTTTCAGACGCGGAGTGGAAGAGGGTGCTGTCATATACTAAGGGTGCCTCAAAGAATGCAAGGTTAAAACTCACAATTATATGTCACGCATAGAGCATACCTAATCCCATACAGGATGTCATGAATAGGAGGAAAAGGGGAACAGACATGCCCAAGGTGTCCAAGAGAAAGTGGATATGATACACATGTTCCATAATTGGGAGGTTTTGGTGGGAGGTAGCAGAAAAGGTGGCTAAAGGGGGAATCCAGATGCATTCATGGCCCCCGGAATTCTGTTTGCTGGGACTGTTTCCGAGAGGTAGTAAACAAGCCACACACCTGCCCAGAATGAAAGATTTGATTTGCATATTGGCAAAACGTAGGGATCGCAATGGCCTGGAAATCGGCAGAAGGCCCCAAAATTGAGGCATGGTGGGCCGATCTGAAACGATGGTCCCTAGCTGAGACCACAGTATGGTTCCGAGTGTTGCAAAGGTGGATGCACCAGCAGAGCACACCGATCGAGGCATGGAAAGCACTGACACAGGTGCTGTTCAACTCTGAAGTAGAGGTACTAGCTTAACTTGAAGGGCGGCAAGAGACGTGCATGGCAAGGTACCCCAGCAGCAGAATACAGACTGAACCATATTAGACTGGAAAAGATGAAGGACCAGATGAATACGGAGCATGCTATGAGAGGCCATGATCTGGGAGGCAGCGGGAGAGCTAAACCAAGCTTGAGTAAGGTTCTTATTCAATGTATGACCACACCATAACAAAGTTTGTTGGTCTGTTTAAAAACTGAATAAAATGTGTTAAAAAAAATGTACAATAATTATTTAACTCTAGCAGGAATATGCACCAGATCTTCAGCAGCACAATTAATAGCATCTAAAATAGCCACGTCTCTTTCAAGGATCGAATTTATCCAAACACAGCCTTGAGTTTGAAGGATGGTCCACAAAAAGGGACCCCATAGTTGGACACAATATCATCCAAAGGAGAGAAAGAATTCTCCAGTCTGCTCTTGCCCTTAGGGATACGATACCAAACTTGTATCGAATAGCCACTAACGGCAGAAAGTTCAGAAGTCTAAGAGTTCTCCTCCAGAATACTGCCTCAAGGGACAGTAAACAGTTCACTACACACAGGCAGGATAGGTTTCAATACCATACAGCAGTTTGGGTACAAGTTTACCTTGCTGGTTTCAGGGAGAACTTGCAATATTTCTGGTGAACCCTTACCAGCTAGTTTCCTTATACTAGGCTTAGAATTAATCACAAAACCTAAATAGGTCATAGAAGAGACAATATCAATTTTTACATCACGTATCTTCCATCGATATCTCAGTCTAGAAAATTGCATCACCTTTGTCTTTTCTGGGTTGACCATCAGAGTGGGCCTCTATGAAGTTGACGAAAGAGTTAATTCGTCGCTGAAGGCCAACCACAGTGCAATCAATTAATAGAAAATCATCATTGTACGCCAACCAATTTAACCTTAGGTTACCCAATTTAGGTGAAATAAAGACAGAAGATTTCAACAAATCATCTATATCAGCAAGGTATAAATTAAATAAGCAGGCCACCAAAACACACCCCTCCCTAACCCCACATGCAGTAGAAATAGGTCTGTACAGGCCACCGGAACGATTCAGGCAGCTTATATCTTCATTTCAGTGTACAATCCCACAAGAAGTCTCACTAAGCCTGAAGGAATACCCCACGCCTGGAGTTTCGACCACAGCCTATTGCGGTCGACCATCAAATGCAGAAGCCAGATCAAGCGATGCACAACAAAAATATAGTCATAGGGCCCCCCCACCCTCCCCAGGCCAGTTGTTGTAAGCAGATTACTATGAGTCCATTTAGGGAGGTCCCCAGGTTTTGCCTAAACCGCAGTTTGCCATTTGCTCAATTTCTGAAAATCTGCAATCCAAGATTTGAGATGTTTCAGTAAAACCGAGGCAAATACCTTGCTTTCGGCGTCTTGGATTGAAATTGGTCGGTAATTCAATGGACACTATCTGTTCCCTCTTTTGTAGATTAGAATTACAAAAGCAGAGGACCAAGATTCTGGCATTTCCTCCATTATAACAACATTCTGAAACAAGGTAGATTGTGCTCAGACCATAGATCGGGATTACTCCTAAATAAAGCGTTAGCAAGCCCACTGGGGCCATGGGCTCGGGAAGAGCGAAGATGTAGGAGCCCGAAATACCACATCAGGCACAAAATCATCAGGATTCATCCCAATGGTGCTTTCATCAGGTAATACCAAGGAGCAAGATTCAGGTTCATCTTTAACAGAATAAATACTTTTAAAGTGAGCGACCCACACCTTTTCAGTTACTGCATTCATTTGCATACTAGGTTGTGAGAGGTCGATGCTATTAAGCAGCCTCAAAAATGCGCTAGTCTTCGTTTTTTAGACAGGCTAACAAAGCTTCAGAATCCACCTGTAATCTTTTGGTTCGTCCATTCCGCATCCAGTTTTTGTAGGAGTGATTAGCCTTACTGATATGCACAAGGGTGTCTTCCCAAGGATGCCCCGAATGGAGTTTAAGATGTCTTATCCTCTTCCTCATATCTCGTCTTCAAATTACCACTTCTTCACTATAGGAGTGGGGATGGCCTTCACTTTCGCCTTTAGACAACCTACCACCACTCCTAATAGCGCCAGAAATCTTTATAAGAGATTTTACAAAAGTACCAAATGTTCCAGAGGCCAGCATTTTGCACTACTGGTATTCCGAAGAGGAAGAGATAGTGAGAGAGTTGGTGATCCATAAGAACTACACTGCCAGCTTTCCAAAAGATCCTATTACCTGCCCCATGCAGGGTCAGGTCACAAGGTCCCATCTGTGAATCCCCTTCATATTTCAGTACAATGTTGAAAAATGTTTCCAACGTGGCATGAAATGAGAAGGCATAACCACAAACTTTGTACAGCAAGAGTACAACCAACTGTTAACAAAAATATAGTCGAGAATTGGGGATCTAGACCCATCCAACCATGTTGGTTCTACCATAGTTGCAGAGGAAAAACAATCATTCAGAATCTCCAGTCCGAGTCCATTCAAACACCTAAACTAACGGCTACAATTTCCTCTTTTATTAGAGCCCCGGGTTCCCATCGTCCCCACCTCTTCAAGCAATTCTGGAGTAATACAATCAGAATTCAAATCTCCACCTAGGACTGTATGGCCTCCCAAAACAATAGAGGACCATTGCAACAGATAACTGTTACACAATAATTTACAATAATACAATAATTTCAAAGTGACATCCAAGTCCCCCATTTTATCATGCTAATACATATTGAAAATCAGGTAATATGCCATGCCCTGATTCATCAACTGTATGTGGGTGCCCAAAATTCCATAGCATACCTCATTTGACCCAATCCTGAATTGAAGGAGTGCAACGTACACCTATTAGCAAACCACCAAAGGGGCGACCAACAACCCCCCGCTTGGCCAACTGGCAGGAGATATGGTAGCTGTCCATAGCTGGTGCCTCCAACAACCAAGTCTTCTGAAGAGCAATATCTGTAAAAGTTTGAAGCTTAGTAACTAGCTCAGCATTTGAAAAAAGTTGCCTGTGACCCTTTGTTTCTAAGTGATCACGGTAAAACCCAATTTCTTGTTTGTGTCTTGAACACATGTGGTTGACTTTTGTTGGGATGCTTCCAATAGCCATGACCAGTCATTAGTCTGTTCGGAAGTCTGAATAATGTTTTTCAAACACTGAATTTCCGTCCTTGGATCTGACTCCCATGCCCCCACGCATGTATCATTATGTCTCGCATTGGGCCACAAATACTGAAAAAAGTTCTCTCTCTCATTCATAATGCATTCAAACACAAACTTGAATTTAACAAAAACCATGGAACGATCTACTCTCGAACAATCAATGAAATCCACCAGTAGCAAATCATTTGGAGAGATTCCAGCTAGAGTAGGAATTAGAGAGCAACTGCAAGATTACAGTTCTTCTCAAAATCAAAAATGTTTCCAGTAATATTCCTACAAATATAACACCGTACAACAGTTCATCAGGAATATCTCTCATTTACACGCCATCCTAATTGGGACAAATTTGAATATTTTCCTCGTGCTCTTACAGCGTCTTGGGCTAATGGGAGCCTAGACACGGAGTCTCTGATACTCAGATCAGTAACATCATTGTTTCTTTGATTTTTACTCTGAGCCCTAATTGGGAAACCCTTAGCGGATTTTGAGTTAAGAGGTGGCAGGTGCATTATTTTGGCTGCTCCCTTCTGACTAAATCCACAGACTACAGTAGAGGACTTCCCTAACATTTACCCACCCACTCATACTATGCCATGGTCAGCCACAATATTAGCATGCTCACACATCTTCCACGCCCATTAAACCATCACAGCGGGGAGGAGTTTGACCCAACAACCATGAAGAAAGGTCTTGACGCATAACCACATGGCTGCTTTCTAATTCACTGTTAGGATTTAAAATCTACAGTTTCTTTCACCATGCACTCCTAGGGTCAATAGTTTTTCTAATATAGATAGGTTAATCTTGGAAACAAACCTTGTTTTAAAGAGTGTTTAAAGTGCAGGGGAGATAAGTCAGCCCTGGCATATGGGTTGTGAAATACATACAAACAGAATAAGTTCCTATACGAGGACGACCAATTGGGTCGAAACACGTGTCGGCTGATCTAAGGACAATAAATACAAATTTGAAAAGCTTTGAGGACAAAAGCTTATTTTGAAACCATTTGATAATATCTCATTACCTCACTAGATTTGTAATTATTCCACTGGTAGAGCGCAGGTCACCCTCCCAAATACTTGATAACTTATGTTAAACTAATCCAAACTTTGTGGCAAGTTTGTTTGGACTTGGGGCAACCGGCTGCCACCTTCAACAAAATTGTATAACATTCCATATGTCAAAAGTGGAGACAAAAGCATAACCACTAGATCGTTCCCGCATACTTTCTTCTATAATTCAATCTAAACACTGCAAGTTCTCCCTAATGCCAGTTATCGATTTTTTTTTAATTTTTTTTTTTTTTAAACAGAATGAAAGTGGCACTGATCCTGATTTACGGAGCAGAGGCTTCTTTCACCCTCTCGGCATTGATATGGTCCAAACTGGAGGGCTTATTCTGGAGATCTGTACTTTCACTGCCATCATGTTTACCCATCCACTTAAGAGTTGGGCTTGTTTTGTTATATTCTATTACCTTATGGGAAACCCTAGCATTCTTCTGCAAGTGCTTGCTGGGATCCCCAGAGTGTGGCTTCAAAGTGTTGAATAAAGCGCTACAACACAAAACCGAAGTGGTTCTCCTGGCATGGAAAACCTATTGCCTAGCCATTTTGCAAGATCTGTGCTCATCAGAAGACATCTTAATGAGGAATCCGGCAAAGGTGAAACGTAAATTGTTTGGCCAAGACTGGATCAACACCCGGGAAAATGTGAGAAAACTGAAACGTTTCGAACATCAGGGGCTGGAACACAGACCTAGCGGAAAACTAAGATATTTGGCAGCATTTCCCAGTTGATTCCTCAGAACCCAATTTATGCACTTCCTGTTGAATCTGATGCTCACCCGAGAAATAACAGAAGCAAGAAAAGTAGAAATGCCAGAAACTATGAATGTAGACTGTGCAAAGGACAGCGGGAAACACTGTTCCTTTTGACATTATTGTGCATGGTGTTGAAACTGCAAAGAACGAGGTGGCTTGGCAAATTCTTTCTGCATTCTACTACGCGGACTGTCGAATGGTGGAGTATTCTACTTCAAGGAGAGGGAGTCTCGGTAACACTGGCCTTACTATCATTCCTGAGGGAAGTATTTTTGATAATGGACAAAATGCCAAAATCCTAGTCAGACAATACACATTTCGTCTCTTTGTATCGAGGAGGTATCTTTTACAAAATTGCTTATGGTGGGGACAAGGACCCCTGTGAAGTTGTTGAGAAATTTTATTCTTTTTTCCCTTATTTCTTTTTTCAGTTTTTTATTTGTATTTTACTTGGGTTATGTCAACTAGCTGAAAGGTTTCATTTTTAAACTAAATGCTAATAAAAAGTAACATTTTTAAAAAAGGTACTATACATGGAATGGCTAAATCATTTTCTGTGAGGTCTGGAATAAATGCAGGAATAGATGACCAAACTCAGTATGTCCAACAAGCAGCTTCACTTTATACAAGCATACCTAGTGGCGTACCCTTTCGAAGGGTCCACTTAGATGGGAGAGGGTGGTGATGTAAAGTTGGCTCCTAATAGTGAATTAGAACAAACAGAATAAGTTCCTATATGAAGGAACTCCCGTCCCCTGCACACTATCACAGGCTCCTCTAAAGGAGCAAAACAATTAGGATGACTTGTATTCACCTGTTGTTTCAGTATATGGGTAGACAGTACATTTAGGATTTCTTAATGACAAGCATCAATACAATTTTCTTTGATTTCTTCATAAGTTGTTTTATTCAAAAAATGGCCCAACGCGTTTCGAGAAAAACATCTCTTCTCCAGGGGTATGTACATTCAAAATATCAGTTCAATCTAAGAAAGAATTACAGAAAACATCAAGTTACTGAAGTTAGTTGAATTTTCCCATTCAATGGAGATTCAAAGCAAAATACTTTAGTGTACATAAGGACCGGGTCCTCAATTTCCCAAGGCGTCTATTGTGAACATTCATATGTCTAGCTAGTACAACTCAATGTCACTTTTTCTTAATCATCATTATTGTATTGGTTCACCAAAAAGAAATTATGAAATCTATATTGTGAATGATCACTCAAAAAAGAAAAAAAGAAAACTCAAAGTCTGCAATGCCATTTGTCTAAGCATTAAAAAGAGGTCCGCAAGTGAGTACATTCAGAAAGATCAGAAGTTAGCCCTATATTGGTAAGTATATTAACCAGTGCCAATTATTCTCTCCAGTATCTCAAGGGTCTCTCAGAATGAATGAAGAAAATCAGGTAAGTATAAATCCATTTGAATTATAAAAGGTAAGAAATCCTACCAGGTGGAGTGAGTCTATGTTCACATTCTCTGTTAGATCTGATGCAGGTTAGCTGCACGGATAAAATTCTGGAAAGTTGGCACCCCTCAGAGGGTATCTCAGAACAGGTTAATCAAAATCTATAAATACAAGAATGAGGTGCTTACAATGTATGCTCAGAGGCTAAAGTAGGCTGGATAATGATTCTGTCATAAAGAGGAGAGACCTAGGTCTAATCAAAGCTTACCCAAAGTGTGGATTAGTGATGGTGCTCCTTCCTCACTGGTCCGTGCATATATAGTTTTGAAAAAATGGCAGTCATTTATAGTGGCGCCTACTAGCGAAGAGGAGGCAAATCGGATCCTTGGCCTAATTAAAGATACAGATAAAGAGAACATGGGTGATGACAACCCCGAGAGACTGTTATTTAAATTGGAAAAACTCATTCGAAGAGAGATTTCTCAAAAACTCCACGCCTTAACATTGGCACAATATTATAAGAGCAAGCGTATACCAAGAGGTCTACGGGTATACCTAAGACCGACACTTTGTAAGGAAAATCAAACATTTGTCAAAAGATGGGAGCAAATACTTAATAAATGCTCACTAGACCTTATATAATTGACCATCGAAGAATTATCAAAATCTTTATCAACAATGAATCAGGAAATTGAGGAGGTGACATTGCAACTGTCGAAACTAAAAACAGGAGAACAACTGAAGACCATATTAGAAGACACCAATAACAAATTGGATTCATACAAAAAAGATATAGAACAACGCAAGATAAGGAAGTTCCGTAGAGACACCTTGGACTACGCGGGGGACATAGTATACTCGTGGCAGGAATTTTACCAAAACTCAAGACCCTATACATCTAGACCAACAAGACCGCAAGGACCCACAAATAGCTCGGATAGCAGCGATCCCACAAGTGGAGAAAGAGAAAACATGGATAGGACCACAGTCGGAAGTCCAGTGAGATCAAGACCCACAGAAGGTATAACACCACCAATAATACCAACACAACCAGGACCCGCGACAGCAAATCCACCTGAGGTTCCTTTTTTAGGAGGAGACGGACCCGTAGAGGGAAAAAGAAAACAAAGACAGAAGCACAAGTAACCGGCTCTATAATTCTGAACATTTCTAAAAAGATACTCACAAAAAGTCAGATGGACACTTTGAATCTAGGCATCTCCTTCATACCCACAAATAACACAAGCAACTTCAAAGAAGAGGTGAACCTTTTTAAACTCATCAGAAAGATGGAACTCCAAGTATTCTTCGACGGCCTCACAGAGATAGGTGTACAGAGACCTAAAACAGATTTCTAGAGATGAGAAACAAAAGCACACTCCACCCTCAGATTAACCATCCTGTGATAAATCTTTTTAATCTAAAAACTAAGAAGGATCTCAAATGGTTGAAGTATAGTAAATACAAGAAAATGAACATCAGGAGCCATCAATTTAAAGTGATTAAAGAATTATCCCAGGATACTACAGTAACACTTAAACCAGCGGACAAAGGGGGAGCTTTAGTCCTAATGGACACTGACTTCTACAATGAAGGATGTCTCAAACTACTTGAAGACCAACGAACATATCTAAAATTAGACAACGATCCCATTATGTCTATCAGTACCTTAATGAAGGATACAATTGAAAAAGCTTATGATTCAGATTGGATATCGGAACACACAAGAGACTTTCTAATCAAAAAATGTCCAATAACTCCAATCTTCTATGCACTCTCAAAGGTCCACAAGAATCTCAGAAATCCACCATTCCAACCAACAGTAGCAGGTACTGATAGTATCTTTCACCCACTAGCCATCTACCTGGACAAGGCTCTACAACCTTTAGTACAAAAAACTACCACGTAGCTAAAGCATACAGCGCATTTTTTACGATTACTTAATGAAACAAAAATCAACGACACTGAACTGATATTATTTACACTTGATGTCAACAGCTTGTACACATCGATACCACACCAGAGTGGCATCCAAGCGTTGGAGTGGTTTCTCCTCTGACAAGATACCACACTCATACATAAGGTCTTTGCAATTGAACTTATCAGGATTATCCTTTACAATAACTATCTCAGATTCAATAGCAAATATTACCTTCAAATATCAGGAACCTCTATGGGCTCTCCGGTAACACCATCCTATGCAAACATCTTCATGTTTCATTTTCAACACAATTTTGTATTGAATCAAGAACCATGGAAGAATAAGATAAAATTCTGGAAGCGATTTATCGACGATATTTTTGGAATATGGCAAGGATCCCCTGACGAATTACAAGAATTCCTGATATACCTTAAAACTCGCCAGGAGGACATCACTTTTACGTTAGAGATTGGAAACCCAGGTGTCAGTTTCCTAGATGTCCAAGTGGAAAGAATGAACACAGAATTCAGTGCAAACATCTACAGAAAACCTACTGATGTCAACAGTGCCTTATATTTTGGAAGCTTTCATCCTCTTCACTTAAAAGACAACCTACCATACAGCCAATTTCTTCGGTTAAAAAAGATTACATCGGACCCTCAAATATTACTATCCGAACAAGGAAACATGAAAGGAAGATTCAAAGCAAGAGGTTTTCCAGACAAAACCATAGAGAAAGCCATAGTGCGCTCCAACACAGTGAGTAGAGAGGAGCTACTTCATGAGAGACCTAAAAAAGAAACAAGGCTAATACATACCCTCAAATATTCTAGCCAGAGTTATCAAGTCAAACGAGTGATCAACAAGAATTGGGACTTGATTAAATCTGACCCCAATCTCAACAGACTGTTTCCAGAACCGCCGATGCTAGCCTATAAGAGGGGCAAAAATTTCAAAGACAGCCTAATCAGGGCTCAGAGAACAAAAAAACCCACACAAACTACTCTAAGTAAACAGAAGAAGGGCTCCTTTGCCTGCCTTAATTGTCAACATTGTTCTAATCCCATCAAGGGTGATCATATAAAACACCCCAATAGTGGCAAGAAGATATTGTTGAAGGACTTCGCCACCTGCGAAAGCAAAAATGTGGTCTACGCTCTCAAATGCCCATGTGGCAAATTCTATGTGTGGAAAACCATAAGAAAAGCACGCGAACGTTGAACCGAACACAAGTCCAATATTGGAACAGGGAACATTAAATCCCCAGTAGCCAGACATTTCAAAGAAAATGGCCACACCATAGCCCAACTACGGGTTGTGATACTGGAAGTGGTCAGGACATCCCCAAGAGGAGGAGACTTGGCCAAAAGATTGGCACAAAGAGAGCTCTGTTGGATACATAAATTAGACTCATTGACACCCTTGGCCCTAAATGAGACCTTCTACCTGGGGCCATTTCTGTAGACATACGAGGGACCCCTAACACGACTGATTGACCGAGAGGTCAGGACAAACAATATCTCCAACCACTTTTCTTCTATGACTAGAGGACCCACAAAGATTGATAGTCCCCTTAGGAGAGACAGTGATACAGAGGCTTCGACCTCCTACCCTTATGGTTGGGACACATGAGGTGCTGTATAAACACTTCTGTTGCATACTGACTTTGTCATATCCAGTAAAAGCCATTAAATCAGGTGTATCCACTTGTAAGACTAGAGCACTCCACTACACACGTGTGCGCAGTCATCAGGACTGTAAGTCCCACAAAGATTGTAAGTCTCCTTAAGGGAGACAGAGGTACTTCTACTTGTATGTTCCACACATGTTATGACTGTTAAACATGATTTTTAATTTTTCAATCATGGCTAAACAATTTGTACATATCCAAACGTGACCTACACAGTAAGTCTCCTCAACAGAGACAGATATCTCATTTAAGCCTTGAACGGGATTCGTTTAGAATGTTGATGAGGTTACCGCATTTCTTACAATATTGCTAACTGTCACACTTACCCTTATTCAGAGGGGTTATTCAGTGTATTTATTCTTATGATTGAGGTGGCATAGCAACACCACGCTATTTTACTCCAAATTACTAGTTTTTCCAAAAAAGTAAACATTGGTGACATCAGCACACGCATTAACGTGATGCCGTCACATATATAAACAATAGCCCCAAGGGGTTACACAATTACAGGGGTACATATACACGTTTAACCCCTAGAACAGAGGCCTCTTTAAATACATTTAGCTTTTCTAGCTTCATTTCCGATTTATACCAATTTTCCCCGAAAGTGTAAACATTTGTGACGTCAGCGCACGCATTAACGTGATGACGTCACACACATCAACATGAGCCCCGATGTTTTACACAATCACAGGAGTATATACACACGTATAATCCTTATACCACAGGCCTCTTTAGTTACATTTGGCTATTGTATAGCCTTACTTCCGATTTAATTAATTAATATTTATGCACACTCGCATGGTCGAGTCCAGTGACGTCACGGCACGCATGCGACGTGGTGACGTCACTAGTAGGCGCCACTATAAATGACCGCCATTTTTTCAAAACTCCACATCCACGGACCAGTGAGGAAGGAGCACCATCACTAATCCACACTTTTGGGAAAGCTTTGCTTAGACCTAGGTCTCTCCTCTTTATGACAGAATCATTCTACAGCCTACTTTAGCCTCTGAGCATACATTGTAAGCAACTCATTCTTTTATTTATAGATTTTGATCAACCTGTTCTGAGCCTCTGAGAGGTACCAACTTTCCAGAATTTATCCGTGCAGCTAACCTGCATCAGATCTAACAGAGAATGTGAACATAGACTCACTCCACCTGGTAGGATTTCTTACCTTTATAATTCAAATGGATTTATACTTACCTGATTTTCTTCATTCATTCTGAGAGACTCTTGAGATACTGGAGAGAATAATTGGCACTGGTTAATATACTTACCAATATAGGGCTAACTTCTGATCTTTCTGAATGTACTCACTTGCGGACCTGTTTTTAATGCTTAGACAAATGGCATTGCAGACTTTGAGTTTTCTTTTTTTCTTTTTTGAGTGATCATTCACAATATAGATTTCATAATTTCTTTTTGGTGAACCAATACAATAATGATGATTAAGAAAAAGTGACATTGAGTTGTACTAGCTAGACATATGAATGTTCACAATAGACGCCTTGGGAAATTGAGGACCCGGTCCTTATGTACACTAAAAAGTATTTTGCTTTGAATCTTCATTGAATGGGAAAATTCAACTAACTTCAGTAACTTGATGTTTTCTGTAATTCTTTCTTAGATTGAACTGATATTTTGAATGTACATACCCCTGAAGAAGAGATGTTTTTCTCAAAACGCGTTGGGCCATTTTTTGAATAAAACAACTTATGAAGAAATCAAAGAAAATTGTATTGATGCTTGTCATTAAGAAATCCTAAATGTACTGTCTACCCATATACTGAAACAACAGGTGAATACAAGTCATCCTAATTGTTTTGCTCCTTTAGAGGAGCCAGTGATAGTGTGCAGGGGACGGGAGTTCCTTCAAATAGGAACTTATTCTGTTTGTTCTAATTCACTGTTAGGAGCCAACTTTACATCACCACCCTCTCCCATCTATGTGGACCCTTCGAAAGGGTACGCCCCTAGGTATGCTTGTATAAAGTGAAGCTGCTTGTTGGACATACTGAGTTTGGTCATCTATTCCTGCATTTATTCCAGACCTCACAGAACATGATTTAGCCATTCCATGTATAGTACCTTTTTTAAAAATGTTACTTTTTATTACCATTTAGTTTAAAAATGAAACCTTTCAGCTAGTTGACATAACCCAAGTAAAATACAAATAAAAAACTGAAAAAAGAAATAAGGGAAAAAAGAATAAAATTTCTCAACTTCACAGGGGGTCCTTGTCCCCACCATAAGCAATTTTGTAAAAAAGATACCTCTTCGATACAAAGAGACGAAATGTGTATTGTCTGACTAGGATTTTGGCATTTTGTCCATTATCAAAAATTCTTCCCTCAGGAATGATAGTAAGGCCAGTGTTACCGAGACTCCCTCTCCTTGAAGTAGAATACTCCACCATTCATCGACAGTCAGCGTAGTAGAATGCAGAAAGAATTTGCCAAGCCACCTCGTTCTTTGCAGTTTCAACACCATGCACAATAATGTCAAAAGGAACAGTGTTTCCCGCTGTCCTTTGCACAGTCTACATTCATAGTTTCTGGCATTTCTACTTTTCTTGCTTCTGTTATTTCTCGGGTGAGCATCAGATTCAACCGGAAGCGCATAAATTGGGTTCTGAGGAATCAACTGGGAAATTGCCAAATATCTTAGTTTTCCGCTAGGTCTGTGTTCCAGCCCCTGAGGTTCGAAACGTTTCAGTTTTCTCACATTTTCCCAGGTGTTGATCCAGTCTTGGCCAAATAATTTATGTTTCACCTTTGCCGGATTCCTAATTAACATGTCTTCTGATGAGCACAGATCTTGCAAAATGGCTAGGCAAGAGGTTTTCCAGGCCAGGAGAACCACTTCGGTTTTGTGTTGTAGCGCTTTTGTCAACACTTTGAAGCCACACTCTGGGGATCCCAGCAAGCACTTGCAGAAGAATGCTAGGGTTTCCCATAAGGTAATAGAATATAACAAAACAAGCCCAACTCTTAAGTGGATGGGTAAACATGATGGCAGTGAAAGTACAGATCTCCAGAATAAGCCCTCCAGTTTGTGCCATATCAATGCCAAGAGGGTGAAAGAAGCCTCTGCTCCGCAAATCAGGATCAGTGCCACTTTCATTCAAAAAAAATAATTAAAATAAATAAATAAAAAATCGATAACTGGCGTTAGGGAGAACTTGCAGTGTTTAGATTGAATTATGGAAGAAAGTATGCGGGAACAATCTAGTGGTTATGCGTTTGTCTCCACTTTTGACATATGGAATGTTATACAATTTTGTTGAAGGTGGCAGCCGGTTGCCCCAAGTCCCAACAAACTTGCCACAAAGTTTGGATTAGTTTAACATAAGGTATCAAGTATTTGGGAGGGTGACCTGCGCTCTACCAGTGGAATAATTACAAATCTAGTGAGGTAATGAGATATTATCAAATGGTTTCAAAATAAGCTTTTGTCCTCAAAGCTTTTCAAATTTGTATTTATTGTCCTTCGATCAGCCGACATGTGTTTCGACCCAATTGGTCGTCCTCAAGGCGCTTGTAAAGATTTGATCATTCCAATCCTGAAGTTTTTTAAAAAAACAATTTTATTGATTTTATCACAACAACCAACAAAAACTTGCAGTACATGTCATAATTATACCGGAATTTACATATATCATTCTGTGTCTACTGCCTACCCCTTTTTCTCCCCCCCCCCCAAACTCGAGCTTACTCCACTGCATAGTCCACATTTAAATCTCTGGGGGGAGTGCCCCATTTGGAGTCTTCAGCGGAATCCTGGTCACTCAACCAGTCTTGGGTGGGCCCGTACAATGTGGCTACTAAATGTTTCCAGGCCCTCAGGGTTTCTGCTTCTTCTTCCCCTCCTCTATCACCCACCTCTTGCCACACTACCGTTTCTGCTACCGTCCATTTCTGGAGATCTTTCCACCAAACTTCTATCTTTGGTCTATTACATGCCTTCCAGCCCATAGCAATTCTACGCTTGGCAATTATGTATGCCAAGTCCTTTAGTTTACTGATATGTTTTAATTTACGTGGTCTAGGGAACCCTCCTATCAGACATGCCCACACAGATTCAACATTTATCTTGACCCCTTTTTCTCCTAGTATGTGAGCATTTCGTCCCAGAACTTCCCAATTTCTGGACATGCCCAGCTTCCTCCCCACATTTAGGGCATGTTTGCTGCTCTACGTTCTTAAATTTGGCTATTTTCTGGGGAGTCATATATGCTCTATGGGTGATATATAGTTGTATTTGCTGAAGCCTCACATTTCTGGAAACTTTCTTATGGTAACCTGGGCCTGTTCCCTCATCCCGTCACTCATGGGTTCCCTGACCTCTTCCTCGCAATCTTGCCTTAGGTGTGCTACTTCCTTTCCCACTCTGGACATCAATAACTATAGTCTGGAAATCTCGTGGCCACCTTCTGCTATATCGTATATTGTTTCTATGGCCTCGTCGGGTTGCTCCGACAGTATTATTTCCAACCATGTTTCTCTGACCCGCTGTATCAATCTGTTATATGTAATATATTGCCCACCATGTAGCCCCGTTTCCTCTATCAACGTCCCAAATTCTTTTTTTTCCCCCTCGTGCCATATGTCTCCCATTGTTACAATCCCCATTGGTTCCCAGTGCTTCTGAATAGTTTTCCTTAGTTGCCCATCACCTCCCGTCAGTGTAACCAGCGGCACCTGCGTGGAACATGGGGTTGGGTTTCCCATGACCTGGCAGGCCTTACGCCATACTTTCCATCCCAATACCATCATCTTTGGGCTCTCTTTCATTTCCGAGTTGGGTAACTATATTACCTCTTTCAAGAAGTACGGGGAACACTCGTGTCCCAGCAATCTCATTTCAGAGGTCGGGTCTTCTGATAGCCACTTGGCCACGTATTGTAATTGGATAGCTAAGTAATATATCTCATAGTTTGGTAGCTTTATACCTCCTTTATCGTATGTATTCTGCAGCTTCCACATGGCGATTCTGTTTCTAGTCCCGTGCCATAGGAATCCCCTACATATGCTCTGTAACTTAGTAAAGAATCACCTTGGTATCAGGTACGGTATGTTCCCGAAGAAGTGTAACAATCCCGTCAACACCACCATCTTCAGCATTACCCCCCCTACCCATCATCGCCAGGGGGAGTTTGTCCAAAACCTCATGCTATTTTCTATGTTCCTCACCGCCTGCTTGGTATTATGCTGGTGTTCTGCTTTCACTGTATGATAAATGTCAATACCCAGGTAGCTAAACTTTTTAATCTCCCATGGTATTTGTAAGATTGGTAATCGGTCGCATGGGACCCCCACATACCTTCCCAGTGGAAATATAAGAGACTTCCGGGGTTCACCGCTATACCCAATAGCGATGCAAATTGCTCCAGCACTTCCAGGATGTATTGGAGGTTCTCTTCAGGGTATCTTAGGTACGACAGCATGGCATTTGCATATAATGAAACTAGATGTGATTCCCCTTTCATATTAATCCCTATTGTCTCGTACTGTTGCCTCAGGTATATTGACAGGGGCTGCAGTGCTAAGATGTACAGCATCTGGGACCATGGGCACCCTTGCCTGGTGCCCCTACTGAGCTGCCACCTTTCGGAGATGATCGCTCCTATTTTGATCCTGGCTAGCGGCCTCCTATACAGTAATTTGACCCATTTATTTAAGGTACCTAGGTCCTATCCCATAGTTATCCCATAGTTAACCAGGGCTGCAATCAGCCAGGGCCATTTCGAGTCAAAAGCTTTTATTGCATCCAGTGATACTATAGCGATATTCACCCGGATCTTCTTTCGTATGTTCTATGACCCAGTGGAGTCTTCAAAGTTTATCGGATATGTTCCTTTGTGGGACGTATCTGGTCTGGTCGGGGAGTATTAATTGGTTTATGGCTCGTTTCATTCTATTTGCTAGAACTGCCGTGATCATTTTACTATCTTGATTTAGCATCGACAATGGCCTAAACGATCCACAATCTTTGCCTGGTTTTTGGGTTTGGGGAGCGGGACAATTATTGCCTCCCTTAGGGATTCTGGTAATCTCCCGGTTTCAAATGACTCATTTAACGTTGCTAGCAACGGGAGAAGCGTTTTCTTTCCTATACATTTTGTAGAACTCACTGGGGAGTCCATCTGTCCCCGGAGTCTTACTAGTGGGTAACTGCACTACCACTTCTTCCAGTTCTTCAAGAGTAATTGGGGCATCCAAGTCTTCTCGTTCTTCCGCACTTATTCGTGGGACACCTATGTCTTCCAAGATTTCCATTATTTCCCTGCTATCACTACGCTCCTCGTCCCCATACAATCGTTTGTAGTAGTCTAGGAACTCCCGATTTACTCCTTCTTGGGTATCCACTATTTGGCCTTTTTCCCCAGTTATTGCTCTAATGGCGATTCTAGGGGTCTCGCTTTTGTACAACCAAGCCAGAAACCTCCCTGGTTTGTCTCCACCTGCATGTTGCTTCTCTATATACTTTTTATAGTTTAAGTTGCAGTCTCTCCCAGGGTGTCTCACACTCCTGTCATACTTGATTTACCTCTTATTCCAATCCTGAAGTTATGATATCCCGTACGGATTTGTTGTTGGTAGTTAGATGTCAGTAAATTGTTATAATATCAGGTAGTTCTGAAGATTAATCCATTTTGATGTCTTCAAAAAGACTCACAAATTCAAAATGCCAAAAACTTCTGTGATGATGGCGTGATGCATGAGGTATATGAACATATACTTGAACTGCAGCAGTGATTGATCCCATTTACTATACTTCAGGCATCACACCATACTCGCAGAAGTATTTGGCATTTTTAATTTGTGAGTCTCTTTGAAGACATCAAAATTGATTAATCTTCAGAACCACCTGATATTATAATATCAGACTTCACGCTGAAGTATTCTGTTAAAGACAACAACTTAACGCCGCATTTATCGTACCTTCCTGTCTTATGACTCCAATTTGTAAAAGCTCTCAGTATTAAAGCACCAAAGATTTTACCGATTACATACAAGAGGGTGATAGGCCTATAGGTACCTGGATTAGACCCATCACCCTTCTTGAAAATGGGAATAATAATGGAAGTGCACCATGAATCAGGAATCATCTGTGTTTTCTTGATGTTTGTAAACAGATTGTACATCACACTGGACCATTTTTCCAGATCTGTCTTTAGTATACAGTTCGTAATACCATCTGGCCCTGCCGCCATTGATTTACTGGTGGTTTTAATAAGATTATCAGTATCAGACATCTCTCGGGAACAACCATCCGCTCTCCATCATTCTTTCTGCATCCTTCACACCCTCTTCTGTAGCAAACAGAGTGCTGAAGTGTTTCCGCCAGACCTCTGACGGCACTCAGTTGAAGATCAAAGATGCCGGCGGGGCAGTTAAGTTGTTGAACACCCTCCACATTTCGGAAGTATTTTTTGTTGACGCTATGTGCAACATAATTTCCGCATCTCGTTGATGTAAGATCCACTTGTTTCCTCGAAGCCAACTTTTATAGTGCGGTTTTAGTTTTTTCACAGAGTAGATGTCTTTAGGATCTTTTTTAAGGATAGCTCTTTTCCTTTTCATCTCTTTCTTTTTTGAAGTTGAGTAATGTTTTACAAAGCCAGGAGGGCGTCCCCTCTCCCCAATCTCCTAAAATGCTGTAAGCTTTGTGACCTTCTCTATTTCTCCCACTAGTTTCTTACAAATTTTGAGTCAATTACGACCTGCTTCTACTTGGAGTTCCGCTTGCCCCTTAGTCGAGTTCATCCCTGTCCATGTTTTAATTATCACAGACAAGATGCTATAGTTCGTCATGTATAGTAACTTCAGTCACACTGTCCTTGTAATCCTAGGCCATCAAGCAAGTTTGCCCCGACCCGACTTTAACCGACCCCTTAGTTGAAGTATGGGAAATTGAAGTTGCATCCAATTTAACTTGAGTGTGGTGTGGTTTAGAGGTAGTAAAGGCAGCTTTCAAGAGAACTGCCTTAACCTTGGGCTGAACAAGAAAAGATGGAGAAATTGCCTTGATGACTGATTATTACCTTTCTTTTGAATGGGTAAATTCTTAGTTTTTTTGCTGTTGCTGAACATTTTTCAGTTTAGATTTCTTCTCATAGATCTTCATGGTTACAATAGGCATAGAAGAGACATAAGATACAGAACAGGAAGCATCTGTTTCAGAATCAATATTAACAATAGACATTGCCTGCAGTGGTGCTGTAGTAGCCACATCTTCATCAGGCACGGAGTCTGATAATACCACTGGTAAGGTATCCTTACAAGATGTGGTAGAGGGGACCTGCCTAGAAATTCCACCTTCAATTGAAGGATGAGCTACACATTCTTCCACACCGGTACCCACCTCCTGGGGATTTGCCACATTCTGACAGTCCTTCAAATTAGTCGATTCAACCCCTCCATCCCCCCACCTCAAATAAATCGGCAACCAATACTTGCTCGACCTCGATCTTAAAAACAGGACCACCGCCTTGTTGAAAAAGACACTATTGCTGTTATGTTTATTTTTATATTATCAAGAGATTCCAGTGCTGCTGAATTTGACTCAACTTCAAACCTTCAAAGAGAGAAACCAAGATTCATAGGTCCCGATTTATCTCAATCAAGGTTTGATTGAATGGAGAATTCCATCGACAGTTCTTTCCAGGAATCAATGTGGAGAGACGTTTCAGTTGCGCTGGCACTGAGGGTGATTAAATAAAAGTTTTTTAGCTGAGGTGCAGTTAATTACAATGTCCGAAGGAGAAGGGAGTAGTTTCTTACCTGTAACTCCATTTCTCCAGCGTTGGTATCTTTCATGGATTCACATGCTTAGAATATTCCCCGTCATCAGACTGGGAACCCTCGGTACACATATATAGTCGTTTCCAATAGGAGAAAACTTCCGACACTTGTGTGTCCTATCCCCGTCTACGTCCTCTCCGGGGCCGCCCACGCACGCCCCGTTGGACGCAATGGTATACAAGCCACGCCCCCGCGGGCCTCGTCAGATTTCGGCCCCTCCAAAGAGAAAACGGGGGGGGGGGAGGGCCAGCTTACATACATATCTTGCACATTGCATTCCGGGGAGGCCGGTGGGCGCATGTGAATCCATGAAAGATACCAACGCTGGAGAAATGGAGTTACAGGTAAGAAACTACTCCCTTCTCCAGCATTGGATCTTTCATGGATTCACATGCTTAGAATAGATTATATAGCAGTATCATCGAAGGAGGTGAGAGTGCAACGTAATTTACATTCACAAAGACAAAAAACACCCCCAGTTCAAATACGTATGTAAGCCGCAACTTATTTTCTGATATAAGCATTTCCATAATACATAGTTATGCATCTATACACAATTATCCACCCACCCACCTATATATATATATAATAGGCAAAGTAAGCGACAACAGTTTCACCGTACTTGGCTTACCTCATTGAAACAGATGGCTTAGCACTGCCCGTCCCATCTGTACCTCATCCACGTGCTGCCTTTCCAGGCAGTAATGGCGTGTAAACGTGTGTGGGACAGACCATGCCGCCGCCTGGCAGATGTCTGTCAGAGGAATTCCTGCCCATAGAGCCGCGGAGGAGGCCGTCGATCTCGTGGAATGGGCTCTAGGGCGTCCTTGTAGGGGTCTCCCAGCCTTGGAGTGACTAAAAGTAATTGCCGAAGAGACCCAACGAGCCAGGCCTTGCTTGGAGATTGCCCTTCCTCTCGTCGACGGACCGTAGGCAATGAACAACTGTCTGGTAGTTCTGATATCTTGCGTCCTTTGCAGGTAAAATTTTAACGCCCTTTTGACGTCCAGAGTATGAAGGGCTTTTTCCGCCGTCGACGACGGGGATGCAAAGAAAGTAGGAAGGACCAGGGTCGAGTGCTTGTGATAGACTGTCGGTACTTTCGGGATGAAAGTAGGGTTAGTTGATAAAATGACTTTGTCCTTAAAGAATCTCATATATGGAGGATCTATGACCAATGCCTGTAATTCTGACATTCTTCTAGCCGATGTGATGGCAATTAAGAAAGCCAGTTTCCAAGATAGGAACTGCATGGATGAAGAGGACATTGGCTCAAATGGAGGCTTCATTAAGGCAGCCAACACCACATTTAAACTCCACGACGGTGGGAACCGTTTCGTAGGGGGGAAAGTTCTAAAGAGACCCCTCATGAAATGTTTCACCAGTCTGTCACTGAATAATGGTGAAGACTGTCTCCTCCTCGTAAACCTTGAAATGGCCGCCAAGTGCACTTTGATGGACGATGATGACAGCCCACTCTCAGCTAGGTGAAGAAGATACGGAAGAATTTGTTCAGGGGTTACTTCTAAAGGCTGAATTTCGTGCTGTGTTTGACACCACGTACAGAACCTTCGCCATTTGCATATGTATGATTTGTTAGTCGAAGGGGCCCTAGCCGCCAGCAGAATTCTCCGGCAATCCGACGAGACTTTCAAGCTGCCAAACTCTGAAAAGTCAGGAGCCATGCTGTTAAGTTGAGGCTGTCCGGATTGTGGTGCCACACCGTTCCCTTGTCCCTGGACAGTAGGTTCGGCACTTTCTGGAGAGTTATAGGCTGTTCCAACGACAGATGTAGGAGGTCGGAAAACCATGGTTGTCTCGGCCAATACGGTGCCACTAGAATGACCCTGCATTTGTACCTGCGAATCCCCTGGATTGTCCTCCGTATAAGGGGGAACGGAGGGAAAGCGTACAGGAATTTGTTCGTCCAAGGAAAAGAGAACGCTTCCCCCAGGGATCCTTTTTGAGGCCATCTGCTCACGAACTGTTTGCATTTCCTGTTTTCTTTCGTTGCGAAGAGGTCGATTGAGGGGGTCCCCCACCTTTCGAAGATTATTTGTAGCTGACCGGTGTCCAGCTCCCAATCGTGTATTTGAGCCATTGTCCTGCTCAGCGAATCCGCTTGCACATTCTTCACACCCGGGAGATGGTAAGCCACTAAGGATATGTTGCGTTTCAACGCCCAGTGCCAGATCTTTTGAGCTTCCGCCGAAAGGGTCCTGGATCTGGTGCCGCCTTGCTTTATCAAGTAGAACATGGCTGTCGTGTTGTCTGTCAGCACTCTTACTTTTGATCCTTTGATATGTGGAAGGAATGATTTCAAGACCCATCTCACTGCCCTCAGTTCCAGCACGTTGATGTGTAGGTGCGATTCGGTCGAAGACCATCTGCCCTGGGTTTGATGATCGTTCATGTGTGATCCCCAGCCCGTCAGGGAGGCATCCGTGATGATGGTGTTCTGAAATTCCGGCTCTTGTAGAGGAACCCCTCTGTCCAGGTTGTGAAAGATTTTCCACCATTGGAGGGATCTGATGACACCCTCGTCGTCGACGGTTATCCTGTCTGACCACCGGTCCGTGGCCTGCTTCCATCTGTCCGACAGGAACTCCTGTAGAGGCCTCATGAACAATCGGCAGTTTGCTACTAGGTGGATGCACGAAGCCATGGAACCCAGGATTGCCACATATTTTCTCACGGAAAATGTGCTCTTTAGGCGAAGTTGACTCGTCAGTTGTTCGATCTTCAATATTCTGTCTAGGGACGGTTTCACTATTCCCGAGTGGGTTTCGAATTGATCTCCCAAGAACTTCAAGCTCCTTGAGGGCTTTAGAGAAGACTTTTCGAAGTTAACTGCGAACCCCAGTCGTTGCAGAAGTTGTAAGGTGGCTTGTACGCGGTCGTTGGTCGACGCTGGGGAGGATCCCCTCACAAGCCAGTCGTCGAGGTACGGGTATACATGATGCCCTCCCTTTCGCAGCCAGGCTGCCACAGGTGCCAAACATTTTGTAAACGTTCTTAGGGAGGACTTTAGACCAAATGGGAGCACTGCAAATTGGTAGTGTGTCTGACCTACCATGAACCTCAGAAACCTCCTGTGTTTTTGACACACCGGAATGTGGAAGTACGCGTCCTGTAGATCTAGTGACGCCAAAAATGTGTCCCTTTGGACGGATTTGATCACCTCCTGCAGTGTAAGCATTTTGAATTTTTGACTCTGTAGGGTCTTGTTGAGGTCTCGCAGGTCGAGAATAGGGCGCCATTTTCCGTTTGGCTTCTTTACCACAAAACACCGTGAGTATACCCCTAGGCCTTTCTGCGATGCAGGGACTAATTCGATGGCGCCTTTCTGTAACATGAGTGTTACTTCCTGCCGCAAGATGTTTAGATGTGGCTGGGATAGGTGTATTGGTGGACATTTTGGAGGTTTGCATTTGAATAGTAGGGAATGTCCGTACCTCACAGTGTCCAAAACCCACTGATCTGTTGTGATGGTCTCCCATTCCTCGATGCAGCTTGACACTCTTCCTCCCAGAACAGTACGCTTCCCGTCATTGCTGGTCTTTGTTTGCTCGTCGACGACGAATAAGTTGGTCGTCTCTTGGAAGACTGGAAGTTTCTGCGCCGGCTTGAGGTCTGAGAGGCGCGTCTATATCCTTGGGAAGGATACGCTGATTTACCAAAAGATCTATCCCTGGTTGCTGAGAATCTTGAGTTTCCAGATGCTTTTCTAAAGGGACGAAAAGAACTAAAGGGCTTACCACTCTGGAGAGAACCCAACGAGCGTGCTGTATCTGAGTCCTCCTTCATGCCCTTCAAGGCCTCGTCCACCTTTTCTCCGAAAAGAAGATCACCTTCGAAGGGCATGTCCAAAACTTTATACTGTACTTCGGGTCTGAAGTTGGTGCACTTAAGCCAAGCCTGGCGTCTTAGAACAACTCCATTATTTATTTGTTTAAAACCCGAATCTGCCAGGTCCACCGCTATGTTAATAGCATGATTCGATGCTTCTTCGCCTTCTCGAACCAGGGACATCGCCGTTCTTCTATGTTCTTCCGGGAGGTGGTCCAGGATAGGTGCCAGTCTGTGCCACATCTCCCTGTCATATCTGGCCACAATCGCCAGGGAGTTAGCTGCTTTCACCGTTGAGGCCCCCACAGAAAGAACCTTCTTACCAAACACGTCTTGGCGCCTCGCCTCATTATCTGGAGGGGTAGAGCATTTATGTTGGGCCTTTGCTTTTCTCGTCGACGCCGACGACACCACCGAGTCCGGTGTAGGTTGAGCCGAAAGACACTTCGGTGTAGAGTCTGGTACTTTAAATTTCTTTTCAATGCGGCCTTTGACAGCCGGCTCAGAAAATGGGTGACGCATGGTTTGAACACCTTCTTTCCAGACATGGTCTAAAATGGGTATTGAGAATATTGAGCGTCTACTCTTGCCCATATGGTCAAAAAGAAAACAGTCCTTTTTCTCCTCCTGTTGGACCAGGCCAAACTCCTTGCACGCTTTTTCCATCATAGAATGAAAGGCACCTATATCGTCCGGTGGTGACGGGTGAGTGGGACTCTTTGATGTTTCCATTTCCACATCCGACACCCAGGATGGATCCCTAGATGGTGAGAGGGATATATCTGACGCTGACCCGTGGTCAGATAGGGAGTCCGAAAGCTCACCTTCCTCCTGGACTGCTGGAGTAGTTGGAACCCCGATCGATCTGGTCGGGCGGTGTGAAGGGCCGGGCTCGTCGATGGGGGGTGTCGACGGTACAGGTGGAAGCCTTTCATCCAGCGATTTCAGCAGCGAGTGTAAGGAGGACAGTACCTCCATGGACAGGGTCACCTGAGAGCAGGTTGCTCCTGATGGAAACCTGGCTCGTAGACCGAGGTCCTCCGGGCTCACAATTCTGAAGCCGTCGTCTTCTTTCGAGGCAATTGACGGTGCCTGTTCCTGTAGCAATGTGTCAGGCAACCCCATATCAAATACTTCTGGTCTCCAGGCCAGAACTTCCGTCGACGAGGACATCGTCGCCGAGGTCGTCGCTGGGTTGATGACGGGTGAAATCGACTGCGTCAGCGGCAGTGAGGACACCGACTGGTTCGTCGTCGTCGACGTACGGGCCTGCAGGTGGTTTAGGCGGTCCCGCCTTCACAGCGCTCTCCCTGCGTTTATCCGAATCTCTACTCGTGGCTGATCTGTGTTGATCGCCCGAGGAGGATTTAGGCCTCTCCTTTCCTTTCTTCGACGAAGTTGACGAAGATGCCTTTCTTGCAGAGTCTTTAGAAGAGTCCTTAGAAGAGTGACTTCGTGGAATGTCCTTTTCCGCAGGTCGTGACTTCTTAGCCGGAGGTTCCGACGAAGTTGAGCGTCGAGGGGCTCCTGATGTTTTCGCAGAGGCCACGCTGCGCACAGAGCCCACCTCTGACTGAGGGTACGCTCCCGCACCGTCATTTAACCAGGATACCAGCCGTCCATTTCGATCCTTCAGGGTTTTCTAGGAAAAACCTTTACATATTTCACACTGGTCTGCCGAGTGGTGAGGGTGGAGGCAATAAATACAGTCTAAATGGCCGTCCCCCTCGTAAACCTTCTTCAATCCGCACTTGGCACACGGGCGAAATAGAGGTTTTCCCGACATTCCGATAAAATTAACAAACTCACAGGAGTTCGACAATTCGACAAAATCTAGCAGTAGAGACTACGCGAGGAGATCCCACTATCTTTGGAGACGGTTGAAATCTGACGGGACCCGCGGGGGCCTGGCTTGTATACCATTGCGTCCAACGGGGCGTGCGTGGGCGGCCCCGGAGAGGACGTAGACGGGGATAGGACACACAAGTGTCGGAAGTTTTTTCCTATTGGAAACGACTATATATGTGTACCGAGGGTTCCCAGTCTGACGACGGGGAATATTCTAAGCATGTGAATCCATGAAAGATCCATTGCTGGAGAATCAACAAAACTGGGCTCCACAGAGTCATCACAGTCACACATCAATCTCTTTCTCCAATAGTTTGAGGACTCCCTTGTATCTGCGTTTGCGGAGGAGATGAGGGTGGGTGAATCATGTATCAAATTGACCCGTCTTAATTTTCCCTTGAGAAGGAAAGAAAGGAGGTGATCAGTTTGTTAATTTTGTTCTCAGTCGGGATATGTAGGTGGCTTGAACATGATGGAACTGTCACAGTCTCACTCAAAGCTATGGCAGTCTCAAAGTTGGAATATGAGACCAGATTGTCCTGTCCCGTATTTGGGGAGGATGGAAGAGGCAGATAAATTGCAGCGAGCATTTTTAAATCTGATACATACTGGACTGTCTTATTTGAAAGAATCAAAGTTTTTCCACTGGGTAGTTCATACATAATAGTAAGATGGACTTGCTTCCATTATTAAAAAAGCAGCGCTTCAGTTCAAAACTGGTCGTATTTCACAATCCAAAGGTGTTTTGCAAACTCTGTTAAAGGAGAGAGGGCTATGAGCTTTTTTACCAAGAGCTCACATTCCCCGACCCCCAATATTGTGGCTAGCATATAAAGGCTATGAAACCGAGTTCCACACTCACACTCCCGGATATGAAAATACAGAAACAGGACCCAAGCGCGCAGATGCTATGTAATGCAGTGTTCTGAGCAAACTCCAATCTGAAACTGTTTCGCACTCCAAACAGGTTATCGTCTCAGTGTCAGTTGAAGTACTCTGCGCCTCTGCTCCCCCCCTCCCCCCCCAAGTTCCAATCTCCAACTGCCAGAGCAGGGATATGCGGGGATGTAGGCGCTGCCTCGGTGCAGCAGGTCCCAAAAGGAAAACTCTGCTGCAATCCGAGGCAGCCCCAGTCCCCGCAAACCCTGCTGAACACTTTAGCCCCACTTCTGCTGCCGTCAGGGATTTTAAAAGCACCGGGATGCTTCTGGGTAACACTGTTAAAGGCAAAGTCAGCGAACACTGCAGAACACTTTAGTCCCACATTGGGGCAACACTTTGGTACATCTTAGTCAACTAATTCAAAGCTGATGGGTGATGCATAAAGTGGAGGAATAGAAGGAAGGTCTGGGATTCACAGAAGGACAAAGTATGTATGTATGGTATCTCTACATTTCAGATTTGGCAAATCGAGGCTCATTAGGAGTCTGGCGGTATATGGTAAAGGTGGCAGTAACAGAATTACCACAACTTTTACCATACTGTCGAATTAGAAGTCAGTGCTAATTTTGCCGGCGGAATTAACCCTGGTGGAATTAGCGCCAACATCTGCTGGAATTAGCCCCAGCACTAATTCCGCCAGCGGAATTAGCATTACTCCGGTGGTGTGTGCACACTCCCAACACAGCAGTAATTCCACCGGACACCACAGCGGTAACAGTAATTCTGCAGAGGCAGAATTACCGACGTATTACGTTCCACCTCATAATGAGCCCCTGGAACAGTCCTCTAATGGGAGTTTTCCCATGTTAAGAGAGGGCAAAAGCACAACATGCAAATGACAACATAATATGTTAAATTGGATTCACCTACCAGCTGCCCATAACGTACGATTGGTAGTACTCTGAAGGGAAAATCTCCAGTACCACGGAAACACAATCCCCCTGTCTAAAATAAAGAATGACTAATTACAGACAGTTTAGAAGTATTTGAAATTTTGAGCACGCTTTTTGAAAATGTACAAGTCATGTATATGAAATGCATTTGGTAACACTCACCAAAATATTAGGCTCGGCACAGCTGCAGGATCTGGTGACATTGATGAACGATTCTTCACATCTAACACACCTATAGAGGTTACAAACCGCAAATCTGAGTAAGCCCAGTCAATTCTAAAGAATATACATGTATTACATTTCTGCCCAGGTAGAAAGAAAAATCGTGCAATATAAGGCAAGGAAAGTAATGTGGCATATTTACCGGTTTCCCAAGGTGTCTGCAGAAGAGAAAGACGGACCATCACTATTGCAGCTGGAACATTCTGCTGTCTCGAGGAGCGTACCATTGACATCTCGCTCAACTGAATGACAAAGGAATAAAAACAACATGCTAACACTCCTAGTCAACTTTGTATGTAGTGTTGAAATCCGACTAAGTGTCCAAAGACAGAAACATAAAACAAGTCAAATGCACAGCTCCTGCTATATCAATTCATATTACCTGTATGGAGGACACACTTAGATTGTCTTCATATTATGCATCAACCTTCTGTACCAGAGAGGTCAACCATAAGAAAAGGAACATTACAAAATCCCATGAGTGTATAGAAAACAAGATAAACAGTAGATGATTGAAATGCACCATTGGCAGCCCTACACACTTTTACCCTTATGAACATTGTTGAACATGCTGCTACAAATGCCACAAAGGTAATGTAAGTAGGAGCACATTTGGCACATTATAGAGCCCTAATGATCTCAAATTCGGTTTACATCCTGCTGCATAATGTACAAAGCAGGGATAACCAAAATCCCTCCTAACCAGAAACAGCAAGACTAAGTGAGGGTCAAGCCCAATTGAGATTTTGAAACTGCAACAAAAAAGAAATGATTATGTACAAGTCACTTTAATTTAATCCCTGGAACGACATACATTCACAGATCGGAAAGGATCTCCAGAGGAACCTAATCAGGAAACCAGCTTCACCAAGGACAAATGTACTAATCTGATCTGACCCGCTAATGGAGCCTCCACTTCAAACCCCCCCAAAAACTAACTGCAAATCTGTTTCCAGAAAATGATATAGGGAGAGAGTATTTTCACAATGGCTACTTTTTCTTTGCTGCTGAGAACAGTTTGAAAAATAAGGCAATATAAATCTAGGCTGGTCATAAACACCCTTTGGCTAAGCCATGACGATTTTTTATCTTTAAGATGCTTAAAAAGGTTTCCAGAGACTGGTTCCTCAACTTCCCAACAGCCTGCATGAACCAAGATTCAAACTCCACTTGCTTCTCATCTCGTCAGCTAAAACACATGTCCTGGCAGATTATCTGGGTGTGTGCTTAACCCCACCGCTTTAACAGAATGCAATCACTTGAATCAAGGACTCAGGGCTGCCTCATACAAGATGTAATTACAACATCAGTTTAGGCTCAGTGAATTTGCTGGTGCATGTGGAACTAAGGTGCTGCCAACACCACCCTTTGAAAGCCAAGGAAAGAGCTGACGAAGTACAGATCCTACAGAACAGTGTTGCATATCAACACTGACGAGTAAATCTTAAGAAATTGTGATTATATATGGAAAGTTGTGAACATAGATAGCAATTTGTGGGACTATGGTGCCCGATTTAAACAAGGGTGTGGTGGTGGAAAAGTTAATCTCTTTATTTACATTGTGTCTAATGTTTCATAATTTGTTATACTGAGATAAGATGATCAAAATAACATAAAATGTGATGATTATGTGATTATATTGTATATATTTTTCAAATAATAAAAACAGCTTTAAAAAAGTATCTCTCAGAAAAAGTGTTTTAGCAGACTCCTGGGAGCACTGTCCAGTCTGATCCAACCTGAAAACCTTTTTTTCCAGCGGGGCCTCTCAATCACACATAACACCAGGAGGTTGCTCCAGGTTATGCGGTGTAGAACAGATGTAGAAGACAGCTATTGCTGCCGACGGGGGAGAGGGTGGGTGAGGAGGGGAGAGATGTACTTAGAAAAAGGTGCGTTTTCAGTTTAAACAACAAATTGCAGTAATATTGGGGTGAGGCTTATCTGTGCCAGGATGGTAGATTATAGATGTACAGCAGGGGCATGCTGAGTTGTTGTTTCCTGTTTAGATGTTTTGGTTTCCAGTGGTGTGTCAGGACCTATATTGGTCTTCTGAGATTGGCAGTTTCTCTATTAGGTAGGGCAAGGCTGTAATTGGTACCACCCTGTAATTGATGAAGGAATTCTTGAAGAAGATGCATGCCTGTAAGGGGAGCCAGAGAACAACTCTCGCAAAGAGGGTGATTTGGTCAAACATCTTTTGATTGGGGCAGGAAGTGGTGTGGAATAAAATATGGCAATAAGGGTATTTCCTCTGTCTAGGTGCCATGGCCAGGCATGGACTATTGAACTGAAGAGCCAGGTAGGTAAAATTCTATTTTTAGTATGGAGAGCTAATAACAGACTAATAATTCCTGCTAAAGACAAAATGATGGTCAATACTGAATCCTTGTGATTTGGCATTGTCATACAGAGGAAAGAAGATATCCAGTCCAGGATAAGGGCTGGTATTGCCTCATCTTCTAAGAGGACATTTTATTTTTATAGGGTTGAGTTTTAAAAAGTTCTAAACATCAACACATAGACGTAGGCAAGGCATTCCTGGAGTGGATGCGTAGACAGGTACATGCAGGCAGAGTTATTGGTATAGCTGCACGTCACCATCGTATTGGTGGATTTATTTACCATGGCTGAGAGCAGGCCTCAATAGGGCTCCCTGAAAGAAGGTAAAAATCTAACATCAGACAGATCCCTTGAAGACTTGACAGTTCACAGACTGACACAGATCTAGATTGGCCATCTGAACAAAGCGTTGTTTGCATAATTTGGAAGCAAACCATTATAGAACGGTTTTGATGTGGCTCACAAGTGTTCATATTATGCAGCGTATTTGGTGGTTGAAGGTATCAAAAACTGCCAATAGATTGTTTAGGAAGCAGGGGTCACCATTGTCTGTCAGGTGGAAGTTATCAATAACCTCGATTGTTACTGTTTTGGGGCTGCAGTGTGGTCTTAAACTAGGCTAGATTGTGCAGTTGGATGGTGAAGGTTTTTAACATGATCTTTCCAACGAGGCTAGTGTGATGGGTTACTAATTGGCCCAGTAAGCTAGTTCCACAATTGTCTTTTTCAGTAAGGGGAGGCTTCTTTCATTTTTGAGTTCCCCAGATAAAATGCCTTTGGTGAGGGGCATATTATTGACTTTGATGCATGTGCAGCCCCGTCACATGGATTTGTGAGCTGCTTGCTTCACCTTGGGAGTCATATGCGGAAGGAAAAAATAAATAAATACCTATGTTCTTAAATCGAAGGAGACTAACCTTCCTTTGCCCAAGCTCAACAGAAAGTTGCGTTAATGAGTGTAGGCAGAGCAGCCTGTTGAGCTTGGGCGAAAAATGTGCATGTCGATAGATGGTAGGTGTGCAGGAAGGGGTGACCCCATGAAAAGAGTGAGGAGAGTCAGAAAAGGCACCTCAAGGAATGGGATGTTGTGGTGGGCAGCAGCCAGTGATGAATTAAGTGGCAAACTGGCCATGTGGCGATATCAGATAATGGGGAAATGAATGGGGACAGGGGTGCAGATGGGGGAAGCAGCATGAAGGGGCAAGGGAGTGGCAAAATTAGTGGACTAGGAATTGTGAACCAAGCTAGGTAGACATGAAAATTATAAGACTATGTAAAACTGCATGTTGCCGCTAGGGAAACAAATGCATCAGTTCTAACGCTGATGGGAAAACCTGGGAACTTTGAAAATGTGTCTGGTTTTAAAATCTACATGCACAAATCAGAGGCTTTTGACCTCACTCTCAGTAGGGGAATAGTGGATGGGTTGAGAAGGTGACTGTTTTCCATTGGGCAATCAAGAGCATTCAATACAGACTTACAAATAAGCAGTGTACCACTCACTTTCCATCCCTTAAAAAAGGCAAATATGCAGAATAACAAAAAATATAGGAAAAAAAAGCAGCTTACTCACTGTAATGACTATTTTAATCCTGGTCCATAGTCTCTTCGCCCATACTTGTGGATCTTTATATCTTACAAGGATAGGGTGGAAGTGTTTTTGTAGCACCAAAGACTTTAGTCCTTTTGTTTCGAGCGAAGCATGGCACATGGCCTCTGCAGGCCTCCCGAGCTCTGCCTCAGGCCTCACACCTCAGTATTTTTCCATCCGCTTAGGCCTAAACCTGACTGTTGGCTACGCTTTAGACAGAAAGGAGGGTCGGCATATCGAGGAAAGGGACTATGGCAGGGCTCAAAATTAAGATTGGATAAACAGGAGCTAAAAACAGCTCTTTGATATCCAGCATTAACCAGTGACCAGGAGTTACCATTGGGGAACAAGGCGTTACTACAGAGTGTTCGCAAATCTAAAGTCAACATATAATGTCATACTGATGTGTCCTAAAGTTTGTTGTCCCAAATACGCCAAGTTAATTTAACTTAGGTGTGTTTGTTCAGCATCTGTTGGCCTGGGGAGCCAAAAGGTAGCTCCTGGTAGCTGTTGGTGTCAAGCTAACCAGGCTCTACTAGGCAACAAGTAGGAAGATGAACAGTTCTGAACTCCCCTCAATTTCGAAACCCGGACTATGGACTAAGAGTACAGTAGTCCCTAAGGTGAGTAACTTGCTCTTACTCTTACATCCTGTCCATTTTCTGTCATACTTGAGTAGGCTGATGATCACGTGACTAAGCCCTGCCAGTCTGTTGCTCCATCCACCTTGAGTTTTTGCGCCTTGCAAGCCTCTACTTAAGGACTCTAGGCCAGCTCCAGGCAGACAGCATTGAGTAGGTATTTAATCAGTCCTTCTGAGGCATCCTCATTGCGGGCATCCTCATTGCCGGCATCCTCAGCAAAGGACGGGCAAAGATCAGGACCTCACCAGTTTCTTCCTGTTCGAGCCGGATAGGGCCAAAGGCCTGGCCCGCTAAACTGCGTTTCACCTACAAACTAATTGCTACTACTGCTACTCGCCAAAAGGCATCACAATGTATCTCCCCCCTTATGATATATGATATGATTGATTATTTATATAGCGCCTATACACAGAAGTGTTTCAAAGCGCTTCAAGGAGGGAGGGAACATAGGAAATACAGTACATTCAGTAAAGTCCTTGAGCAATATAGAATGTGGAAAATAACTACCATAATAGGCCTGACGACATTTCTGATGCAAGTGCCAAAAAAAAAAAACAAGTAGGGTAGGAGGGAATGGAGAAGGAGAACAAAGCAAGCAGTAACATTACTATGTCTGTCGACAATTTACGCAGTGCAGGAGGAATACAAGAGGAGGCGGGTTGGGAGGGGGGGGCAGGGATAGAGGGGGTGAGGAGGAACAAGACAACTGCTGAGCCAAATTCATCAGATAAATTTAGAAGCAGGGGAAGGGGAATGGAGAACAAAGGGTAAGAGGGGGGACAGACAAGCTACTATCATCGGTCAAGGAACAGATGATAGGAGTAAGTGCAAGGAGGGAAGACCTCGAGGAAGAGTTTAGGTTCCCATAGGAGGGGGAGATGCAGGCAAGTGAGAGTAGGAAGTAGAGTGGCAAGTAGAAGAGGGTGGGTTTGAGGTGCATAGGACAGGGTAGGCACCTCAAGAGCGTGCGTAGGGACAGCGCAGAGCAGGGGTAGGGAGGTCATGAAGGTCCGGAGGCAGGGGCAAGAAGTGGACAAGCAAATGGCTTTGTCAGGCCATAACGGGACCAAGTCTCGACAGAGGCGGGCACGCTTAGGCATTTAAGGAATGGGAAGAGAGAGGGAGGGAGACGACCAGAGGGAGAGGGAATGGGGCAGGGGGCAGGGGGGGAAAAGGGGGGAGGGGGAGAGAGGTGGAAGGGTCAGAGCAGGTGTACAAGGCACACGTATGCAGAAGTAGGCAATCAAGGCAAGTTAAAAACAGTGAATGCAACACAGGAACATGCAAAGATAATGGATCAAGCATATGCAGTGCGTTTGTTTAGAGGAAGGGTGAAACATGAATGAGGTTCGGGTAAATACCCCAAAGCAATGGACGGCAGACTGTGGTATACGAAATTAGTGCAAAGACCACTACAAGCAGTATTAACAGTGTTAAGTTACAATATTCCACTGCGGTGGAATTAGAGACTGTAGATGATGGCATGCAAAATAAGATGTGCCCAAAATGCAAATGATTGTAGTGGCACTGAGGGTTAGGGTCCACTGACAGGTAGGCCGAAACAAAAGTCAACTGGTGATGGAGGGCAGTGAAGAGTCACGTTGGTGCTGCAAAGTCAAGATCACAACGGTGCTGGGTTATTCGGTAGGTTCTGAGGGGCAGGCGGAGGTGCGTGCACACCTTACCTTTGTGCCGTGACTCTGCAACAAGGTGTTGCAAAGAACGCTGGGTGACCAGGAGGGAAGGATGCAGGCAAGTCCATAGACATGTCCATAGACATGTCCATGGAACGGACAGGGAAAAGACAGGAAGGAGCCCTTAAGCGCTGCCCTTAAATGCGCGGACCCGGCTTCGCCTCACGGCTAGGTCGGGTCTCTGCATTTAAGGAGGGCAGGGGCCAATCAGGAGGCAATAGAGGGGGACGTGCCCCCTTCACAGCCAATCGACACACTCATTAGGGTTTGAATGGCCAAGTGCCCGGGGCATCCCCTGCAAACTACCATAGCCAACCTCATCAATATTGCCCTAAGCCCATCCAACACACACAGACTACATGCACACACACTGTCATGTTAATCAATGCTCGCTCAGCAGTCGCTCACGCTGCAGAGATAGTTGACCTCATCTCGTACAACAATCGTGATGTCCTGTTCATCACTGAAACATGATTTACCCCATCCTCCCCACATGTTTGACGTCCTCCTACCCCAAGGCTACTGCATCCAACATGCCGACTGGCCAGGAAGAGCACGAGGCAGAGTGGCAATCATTCACAGGAGCGACTGGCCATGCTCCATCACCTCTCCCAGAACAAGCTCATTTGAATCACTCGCCTGCCGGTGCCTTCTATCGGACAAGGAATCCATCACCTCCCACCTAATCTATAGAACAACACAAAAAAGCAACTATTTCATTGCAGACATCTCCAACTTACTCTCCTCTGCCAAGTTGGCACATTCTAGTAATGTCTTTCTTGGTGATTTTAACATCTCCGAGTCACAGGCCTCAACCACATTCAAAGCACGTTTTTTGCACTGATCGCTTCCATGGACCTTAAGCAAATTGTGCTCCCCCCCACACACCAAAGGCAACACCCTACACTTAGTCTTCACATTATCCCCCTGCATCACCTGTGCAGCCCCTATCCCACTTGGTCTGACTACGCCGCCATTCTATCATCAGTCAACCACTCGACTACTCACAAAGGTCAGGTTAAACGCCCCCTCACTCAACGCCGCTCATTCAAAACCTTTCTGGTCAATGAGCTAGAACCTAACTTTGCAGACTTTCCCCCACCACAGCGAATGCCTCGCGAGTCCTGAAATTATTCAGCAACTCTGCGATGAAACGGGTGGAAACTCATGCCCCCCGCCCCCTAAAATCCAGCCGGCCAAAGACCAAACCATCTGCCCCATGAGACACCCCCATGCTAGCATCCAACAAACCATAACTTGGCAGACCTCCCCAACCTCAAATCTCTCCAAGCAAACTGTAGATTCTGATTACCGAGGCCAAAGCTGCTTACTACAACACCACCATTACGGCAGCCTCCAACAGAAGCAAAGCCCTCTTTGGAGTAGTAGCCTCTTTGGAGGCACCAAAGCCTCACCTGACCCAGAGGTATCAGCAACTCTAGAAAAATGCTATGGAATCAACACTTTTTTTATTGAAAAATAGACACAATCTGAGAGATCATCGAATTAACCTCTCACAGCTGTGACAAATCCAGCTAAGTCGTCACCAATTTCCCCGGGAGAGCCTCCCTTCAAGTGGCAGGAGGAAGGGCAGAAGCTACCTGATATCAACCCTGGGGGTGGCTGTTGGCTGGAGGACCACTTTAGGGGGCCAGCGAGAGGGGGGGATTCAGGGGTGTAGGGGATAAAACATGTCATTACCCTCTTTCCCTAAAGAGCAATGATGACAACAATAATAATAATCTGTCACCCTCCCACCTTTGTATGGCATACTGTGATGTAAGAATAGAACATACAAGTATGAATAATAATCCCCTCCATACACATTCCCATTGAAATACTAAGACTGGAAACAGGGCTAGAGCAATGAAGACCGCAAAGACCGAGAAGCACGTCATGTGCTCTAGTTGTTATGGGCATGTGATACAGGCCTGGCTATTCAAAAGTCCTGACCAGCAAGAAGGATGGAGACTGACTCTTTCCTGACACAGGCCAGGAAAGCAGAGGAGGGATCCTCTTGGTGCTGACCGAGACTGGAACAGGCAGCTTACCGGGTAGCAGAGAAGGAGCGGAGACAACATCCTAGGGTACAGCACGTCCGAAGAAGTCCCACAGGGGCGGAAGCGAATGGAGAAGGAGCGAAGAAGCTTCTCGCAACCGGGGAGACCGGAGCGCCACAGAGACGCTAGCTGCCCGTCAGAGAATGCCACAGAGCTGCAGGGAAGCGACAAGGAAGCCCAAAGTCACTGAACAAAACCGTTGAGGCTGTGAGAGGGAGCAGGGAGACCAGGGCACATTTGGAGAAGTCGCAAACCTATGAAAACAGGGACTGAGCCCCAATGTGAATCATGAGTGATTACAGACATCTCCCTCATCACAGTACTTATCAGAAATGGAATAGTAAATGAATAAAGAAACAAGTGCAAAGATTTTGAAATACTAAAATGGTTGATAAAGAAACTCATGAAAAATGTAAAAAATCCCCTGCATGTGAATTGGTGAACTGAATATAAAAAGTCCTGACAGGAGAATAAACCAGGCACTGAAGGAAAAGGGGAAGAGTCCCCCACATGTGAACTGAAGGTGAAAGTCTCAAAGGGAAGAATCATACCCCTTTGAAGTGTGAACATTGTTGAACTGAATGTAAAAAGCCCTGGCAGGAGAGTAAACTAGGCATTGGAGGAAAAGGGGAAGAGTACACAGCATGTGAACTGTTGATCTGAAAGTGAAGGTCTCAAAAGGGAAGAACCATACCCCTTTGGATTGTGAACATTGTTGAATTGTGAAACTGAAGAAAACTAAGGGGAGGGTTGTCCCCCTTGAGATTGTGAAATATTTTATGGTGACATTGATAAGCCGGAGAAATCTTTGGAAAGAGAAGAACCCTTTCTGACGGAAACGTATTGGTTTTCTTTTCTGCACTTTAAGAACTTTGGAAAGAAGCTGCAGGTGCTCAGCTAAAAGACATCCCCATGTTCACGTTATATTGAACTTAGTGTGTGAGGGTTAACTTACGATTTTGGACACAGGTCAGAGAACTCCCGATTTGGACATTCCGACAGACGTTCCTTAGTTTTGTTGAGGTTGAGGCAGGGAACCCCTCCTAGAGTTAGGGATAGGTAGTGATTCCCCAAACCCCTCTTTTATTATATTAATAAAAGTCTTTAACCAACATTAGCACCCGGCACAGAGGAACCAGCCAATCAGATGGCTAGAAATGTGGGCTGAAACCTATAATCTCAGCCCGCATTCTAAGCCACCTGACTGCTGGTTCCCCCAGCCGCCATCTCCGAACCACCCCCCCCCCAACCTCCTTCCACATGTTTTTTGGTCCATTTCCTATCCCCTTCTAGAACCCCACTTACCTGTGTGTTGGGGCGGAGCAGGCCTCCGCTGCGGCAGCAGCTTCCCAACTTCCATGGCCACTATGGAAAGGGAAGAGAGGCTCATTGCGGTGCCCCGCCTTCCCTTTCCATGGTGGCCATCTTAAGACAGTATTTTAAGTCATTAAGATCACTCCCCTGACCGTGGAGAGCGGCTGTTATCCTTTCTATAACCTATATATTTTTGGCCTATATATTTTTGGCCACACTGACCCATTCCCTCCTCACCGGCAAGGCCTCTCTTCCAGTGCATTGTCCGGCAAGCTCTAGCCGCCAAACAACAGTGTACCAGATGAGATACGTTGAGTCCCCCTCCACTTCCACGAGACCAAAAAGCACCAACACGGGAGTCCGTTCCTGTATCACCCCCATCCAAGTCCCTTATCCATGCCAGCACCTCCTCCCAATAGATCCGGACCTTATTGCATCCCCACCACATGCCAATAGTCTGCTCGCATTCCACAGCCATGCCAGCATAGGGGGCTCACTCCTGAGAACATCTTAGATAGGCAGACAGTGTCATATTGACAGAGCATAAAGTTTGTATTGACAAAATATGGACATCTTAAAGGTTTTCCTGCACATAGTCTGCCATAATCCATTGTCCACTGCCCGCCCTAGGTCTCTTTCCCCATCTACCCTGCAACTTCTCTGTATTTCTCTGGCCCGCTTCCACCAAGGCACTGTATATGAACGAGAGTGCACCCTTTATCTTGGTGTGTGTGTAGCCATACTTTTTCTCTGTGGGGGTCAACGCCCGCTGTATCTGCTCCCTCCACCTGTCTGCCCCAATCACTCCTTTCAGTTGTAAAAAAGAGAACACAGACAGGGATCCAATTCCCAAAGCTTCCTCCAAGTCCCCAATGGAAATAAACCGCCAATTCTTCCACAATTTACCCACTCTTGTCAAACATGCCTCAAACCAAGACTGGAATCTTTCTAAGTTCGGGATAAATTCCCTTACTGCGGGGGCCTAAATGTGGCTCAATGGTGAGGGCCAAGTAGTCACTGCCTTCATATCCACTCCCCTGGACCATACTTTCCAGATGGTATCCAGTATGGGATGCTCTGTGATCCTCCGGGGAATCCCCTCACTTGGTGCCCAAAGCCACTCCCCTACCGTACCTGGTTGAAAAAAATGATTGTCCATGCTTACCCACTGGTATTTCACCCATTCCCTTAAGTGTGGCAGTACCACTCGGATCTGTGCAGCAGTACAATTGGAGGTCTGGGAGACCTGCTCCTCCTCTGTCCTTTGGAAGTACCAACACATCATTTGCCACCCTTGCCTTTTTGTCCTGCCACAGGACCTTCCACAAGACGTCCCTTCACTTCCTTAAACATCGAGTCAGGGACGACCCCCGGGAGGACCGGAAATAGGTGCAGTAACCTCAGAAGGAGGTTTCTTCTTCACTGCGTTTAAGCAGCCCATCCAAGACATGGTTAACTTATCCCACTTGGTCATATCCTTGTATAACCATTCCAGAAGGGGTGGGTAGTTGGCCTCAAAGCCCCCACCCCTAAATCCCTACTAAGATTCACACCCAGGTATCACAGGGTGTCCTCTGCCAGCCCCATCCCTATATGGTTAAACCTCACCCTATCCTGTCCCGTTAATCTGTCAAGTGGAAACAGAATTGACTTGCCCTTGTTAACCTTGAATCCTGAATACACCCCAAACTGCTCCATTAACTCAAGCACTGCCGGGACTGACAGTAACGGGTTTCGAATACGTAGCAAAATTTCATCCACCTACGGCCCCACTTTATATTCCCACTCACCCATTCTCATGCCCCCCACCCGAGTATCTTCCCTCAACTTCTGGGCCAAAGGCTCCATTGACAGGGCAAAGAGAAGCGGGGAAAGAGGACAACCCTGTCTCGTGCCACTAGACAGACGGAACCACCTGGAACCACCCATTCACCAATACACATGAAGTGGGACCCGAGTACAGGGAGAAAATGCCCCTACGCAGCTTAGGACAGACCACATTTACACAACACTGCGTCTAAGAAAAAACAATCAACTCTGTCGAATGCCTTTTCCGCATCTATCGACAATAGGATAGGATCACCCCCCCTTATTCCTTGCCCAGTCAATTACATGTAATGTTTTTCTCATCGTGTCAGCCCCCTGTCGTCCCCTTCTAAAAACCCACTTGGTCCGAGTGTACCAATCTAGGTATGTGCCCTTCCAGTCCTGTTGCCATGATAGATGTACAGATCTTAGCATCTACATTAAGGAGGGAAATGGGTCTGTATGAGCTTGGGTATTACCGAAATAAGAGCCTGTACAAACGATTCCAGACCCCGCCCGGCCGATATAATATGGTTAAAACAGGTTCACCAAATGTGGCACCAGCAATGGGGTGAACGTTCTATAGAAACCCAACGTGTACCCATCCTCTCTGGGGTGCTCCCCAGTTGTAGGCGTCCCACAGAGTCCCGTAACGGGACTGTCTAAAGCTGTGCCTCCTCATGTTTCAGGGCCAGGCGGGAGATCCCAGCAAGGTAGGCCCTCCTCTCCTCAGCATCCAACTCCCCCTCTGTGGCATACAGAGTCTCATAAAAGGAGGTAAACCTCTCCGCTACGTCCTCCGCCTTTGTCATCACAGTCCGATCCGACCCCTCCACCGGGGTCAACCATCTATCGGCTCTCTGGCCCTGAACGCGTGCCGCCAACAATGAGTAAGCCTCATCTCCCTTTTCATAGTACCGCTTCTGCAAAAATTGAAGCATTCTCACAATCCCACCCTCCTCCAGCAATCCCAGTTCCTCCCTCTTGCCCTTAACTATTTCAACCAAATCCCCAACTCCTCCCCTCGAGGTCCGAATTCTCCTCTCCAAGGCCCCAATCGACCTCCATAGCGCAAGGTGGTACTCTCCCTCTTGCGCCTAGCTCCCTCCCTAATCAACAGATCCCTCCATGTCACCTTAGCGGCATCCCACACTATGCAAAAATCTACCTCCCAAAACCGCAGCCATCACCTTCACTCCTGGACTTGGAGGGCCCAATATCAGCGGAGGAGGTTAGCGAAAAGATGAATCACCTGAAAAACACAACGCCCGGGCCAGATAGGCAATCCTCAAAATTCTACAAGAAGTTTGCTCACTTGCTAGCTCTGCAGCTGGCAAACCTATTCAACCCCTTTCTCTCCACGGGTTCTACGACAGCGTCTATGAATGAATCAATAACAGTACTGATCCCAAAGCCGGGGAAAGACCGAACGCTATGTGCATCATACAGACCCATAACGCTGCTAAACAACGATGCGAAAATATTCGCCAAAATCCTGGCAAACCGTCTGGCCCCCTTCCTCCCAGAGATCATTCATCCAGATCAAGTGGGCTTCATCCCGGGTCGGGGCACCCAAGACAATATTCGCAGAACCATCAACATCAGAGTCAGCAAACGGACTGGGCTCAGGGCTAGCAGTCCTCTCCTTAGACGCGCACAAGGCTTTCGATAGGCTCGACTGGGGCTATGTAAAGGAAACCCTACGACATTTCGGCTTCGGCCCAAACTTCATTAAATGGGTCCTAGCCATCTATCAAAAGCCATCTACGGGCCTATGCCTCAACAGGGCCAAATCTGGCAGCATAAACATAACCCGGGGGACGAGGCAAGGATGTCCACTCTCCCCACTCATCCTCACCTTATCAATGGAGCCGTTCGCGGACAGGTTCCGCCGAAATCCATCCATACATGGCCTCACGTTCAAAAAAGAAACCTACAAAATCGCCCTATACGCAGACGATGTGCTCCTCACACTCACCCAATCAGCAGAATCAATAAAAGCCCTATGGCGAACCCTAGAAGAATTCAGAAGAGCCTCAGGGTTTACGATAAACATAGCCAAATCAGTAGCACTTGGCATCAACATCCCAAGGACGCACAAATCCAAGCTCGAGGAGGAGTTCGGAATTCCCTGGGCAAAAAGTAGCATCAGCTACCTGTGAGTCCAGATAGCCAACAAAACTGAGAAGCTGTATAAAGCAAACTTTCCGGCACTCTTCAGAGCCCTGAAAATGGACATCAACCGCTGGAAAACACAAGAAATCTCCTGGTTTGGCCGAATCATAGCAATAAAAATGAATCTGACCCCACGGCTGGTATACTATGCACAAGCACTGCCTTTGGCGATCCAAGAAAAGGCCCTGCGAAAGCTCCAAAGAGAGATCCTGAACCTCGTTTGGGAAGGAAAGAAGTCTCGTATTCCGAAACGCATCATGCTCTGAAGCTCAGCTCTGGGAGACTTGGGGGTCCCAGAAGTAGCAAGATACTGTCTAGCAGCCCAATTTGCCCCAGCTTTTGCCTGGAAGCTCAGCGCTAACCGCCCCAGGTGGTTACAACTGGAATAAGATTGGAGTAAGACCCCGCTACAAGCTCTGCCCCACTCCAAAGAACCCAATGGGACCCAAGACTTGGGCCCCCTACCAGCAACAAGGAACGCGGTTGCCAATTGGAAAAAGGCAGCCCGCCGGTGGAACTGCAGGGGCTCAATGGACACTGATCTGGGGAACCCGGACTTCTCCCCGGGAGTCTCACCAAACCAGTTTACGGAGTGGAGGGCCAGCAGCTTGGAAACTTCGCACTCCCTAAACTTTGAGGAGTGCAAAGTAAAATTCAAGATCCCGGAAACTGAAAGGTTTCGCTACGCGCAACTGAGGCACTGGCTGTCGAACCCACAAGTCAGGAAACAGGGCAGCAGAGAATTAACGGCATTAGAACTCACCCTCTCAGCAAATCCCCCAAAAGGGAAAATCTCACTGTACAAAATGCTGGACAGATCAGACCCTACTAAAAAAGAACTATACATGCTGAAATGGGAAGAAGACAATCGGAAGACCGAATGAACCAGAGGAATGGCAACATATATGGTCCCGAGCACAAAAAAGCTCAAACTGCTTAACAAACAAAGAAAGCGCATTTAAAGTCTGCTACAGATGGTACCGAACCCCAGCTATACTAAACAAGTGTAACCCATTGATCCCTGCTCAGTGCTGGAGAGGGTGCTCGGAATGAGAAACCTTGTTCCACCTCTTCTGGTCGTGCCCAAAAGCCGCCCTATTCTGGAAGAACATTTTAGAACTGATTAAAGCAAATCACCAGGCTCAACATCCCCTGGGACCCAGGAATCGTGCTACTAGTGGCCACAGGAGATGGCCAATTCCCCCTCACAGGCTGCCTGGCGGACCTAAGCTCTCCCTCCTTACAGCCGCCAAATTCGCCATCGCCAGACTTTGGAAAAATCCGGACGGCCCATCCACACACGTGTGGTGTGCCAAATGCTGGGAAATTGTGGCAGCTGAGAAAGTCAGGGCCATCAGACTAGGCAACAAGCCCAAATTTGAACGCATATGGGCCCCCTTCCTGGACTATGTTCAGTAATTCCCGGGGATGGCAAGACAGCCCCCAACTCTGCGCTGGATGGAAACTCAGGACTGAAAACAGCAAGTCTAAAACCAGGCTCGAGGCCCGACAGGGCTCCGCTACACCCTCGTGCCACTAGCAGCCAACTAATCCTGCCCCTAACTGGGCCGAGCCCACTTCCAAAATCCGAACCAAAACACAGCCGGAGAGCCACACTGACCCCCTGAAACAAACCCACTGTTGAACTAAGAAGTCTTCTGTTCCTATTGTGCATAAAGCTCCATACCCCCCTCCCCCGTTCCCCCTCCTCAGTTGTTATTTTCAATTTTGTTTTTGTAAGTTAATGCATAACTCGCTATGACGCTGTTACATCCAGTGCCGTTTTTCTTTAATTAATGCTATAACCAACCTACTAAGTATATAACATTCAGAGAGCCTATATAACTTGTTATGCCAAAAATAATAAAAATAATGTTGGAAAAAAAATATCTACCTCCCTGTATCATTAATGTCAAAGATTTTCCCTATGGCCCCCTCCAATTCCTCCTTAAATGGCTGGTCCTTACAAAGGGACTCATTACACCGCCACAAAGAATGGCCTACCGTCAAGCCCACCACCACCAAGTCCATTAACATCATATCATGGTCTGTCCAGCTTGTCGAGAGAATTTCATACCTCACACCACTGTCCCACATGTCCCTGGAAGTACAGAATTAGTCAATCTGCATGTACATTCAATGTAGAGGAGAATAAAAGGTGAAGCCCCTCTCCTGAGGATAGAGGGCCCTTCACTCATCCCTCAGATCGTAAAACTCAAGGCAGGCCTGCATCCCCCCCTGCCTTAGGGGCCCCTTCACCTTCCTCTCCCGGGGTCCATCGATCCAACAGAGGGTCCGTCCATGCATTGAAATACCCTCCCAGAATCAGGTGGCCCCTACTGGCACCAATCACTTTTCTCAGCATTGCCTTCATATATCTAATCTGCCCCTGATTGGGTGCGTAAATTGTCGCAAACGTTAACCTTGTACCAATCAGAAGCCCCGAGACCAGTAGGGCTCTACCATCCTCACTGCCATGTCTTGGTCTGCTCCAACCTAACCCGCTTGTGGAGGAGAACATCCACCCCTCCCTTCTTAACAATCCCAGATGCCCAATCAAACCACAAGGGATACGCCTTTCTTCACCTATCACTAAACATGTTTCCTGCACATAAAACACATCCATGTCCAACCTGCGGAATTCCTTCGCCACAAAGGACGTTTTGGTTGGCGAATTTAGCCCTTTAACATGCAACATTCTCGGGAGGATAGCTCAGTGGCAATGTACTTGCCTTGGAAGCAAGACCACACGGATAAACACAGGTTCGATTCCCGGGTCCGCGCTTAGAAACCGCTGGGTATAAAGAGCGTTATAAATAACGTATCATATCATAACGTGCAAATCTTCAGTCGGTTCGCCTTCTCCCTTTCAGTCAAATCCTGATGACATCAACCCGAGCGGGGCTCTGGCACCCTTCGCGTCTGTCTCCCCTTCTGACCTATTCGAAATAAATGTCCCATACGGGTCTCAACATTCCCTTGACCCCCTTCAATCCATGCCACCCCCTCTTCTACATCGTTCAGTCCCGTCCAGTTAAAAATCACTGGCCAAAGACAAAACCACCAGGTTCCCCTGATAAAACCAGGGGTCACAACATAAACCCCACATAACTGAGCGCTCAACCTCTTCCTCATAAACAACACCTTCCCCCATCCCCAGAGCTACCCACAACACCAATTAGAGTCCAAATCACTATCCCATAGCTCGAGGGAGCACCCGAACCCACCATCCATCCCAAAGATCCTTCCCTCAAATCCCTCCCCCCAGGTTTGTTCCCTGTCAGTTAAGCATATTGCCAGGAAAACTAACCAGGGACCCCAAGAAAAGTCTCCATTGTCCCCCAACCAAACTTTAAGAGAATGAGACAACAAAGAAAATCAGGTGGTTCCGGCTGGAGGGGTTCACAACCTCCTGAATTTTCTCGAACCAGGCACTCTGCTTTTGCTGGGCCCCTTTATGCGCCATTGCCCATCTCCAAACCCCTTTCATACAGCCTCCAGAGTAGATCCAGTCAGTACTCCTTCAGATGTTCCACAGCCCCCCCAACCCAAATCAATTCACCCATGACTTCCTGCATATCATCCTCGGTAACCAACACATAGTTATACCCTTCTACCTCAAAGGATATAGAAAAGGGAAACCCCCATCTGTATCTCACCCCCTTCTCAGTGAGCCATTTCGTGAGGGGCATACACAGACGTCTCTTAGCCAGAATGAGCAAGGGGAGGTCCTGGAGAAATCCCACCACCACCGACCCGCACATCTCGCTCGCTCTAAAATTCTCTGCCCGTCAGGGAAATCATAGAAGTGGGCCAGCACCAATCGCGGGCCTCGGCCAGCCCCTCCTGCTCTGTGCACCCTATCAATCGAATCATTCCAGAACCCAATTGTTGCCACCTCATGCATGCCCCTTTTCAAGTCACGTTCCGTCTCCCCCTCCTTCTCTGGTATTCCAAAGAATCTCATGTTAGACCTCGTCTCACCATTCTCAAAATCGTCCATCTTGAGTTATTTCGCTTTCCCTTCTCTCAGGTTTTGCCACCCTCATGTCCATCCAGGTTTCCAGTGTGTCCAAGGAAGTCTGGTCATATTCCACTGCCTGCAGCCCCTCCTCTATTTTATCGATCCTGACGTTTATTTTATCCACCTTTCTCCAATATCAGCCTTCATCGCCCAAATCTCCCGATTAACGATGTGATGTCTCGTTTGGTGGACACTGGGTCCTCACCCTCTTCCTGCATGATTCGTTCCGGAGCAACACTACCGAACCTGGGCCCCTGTTTGTATTCGAAGCGTTCCAATCTCTCTTTCCAGTCCTTAGAAGGTGGAGCAAGAAGAGGTCCACACAAGTATGACCCCCCCCTGCACTCCAAGATAAGGCCTCACCTCTCAACACCTAAAGGCCCCCCGATGCCAGGGCTTCCACACATAGTCTACCGCCTACGAGGACCAGCCGCCCCCACCCATTCTCACAGAGGGCCATGTGGGACTCGGCAACACCAGCCATGAGCAACCAACCACAAATCCCAATCATTTACCGAACAAGATGGGAACATGCCCTGGCTGTGGCCCGGGGTCCCACACCTTGTTGCCCGTGCTCCGATCCTGGGCACACACCCTCTCAGCGTCCTCCACCATGAGTCCCCCTGTCGCGGGGACCAGGGGACTCCTGGAACCACTGTAACCGCCACTCCTCTCCCCACACTCCTCAGGCCCCCATCCCAAGGCCCAAACGGCAGCGTGGGGTGGGCGGGGAACACACCACCAACTGCTCACCTGACACGCTGACGGTCCTGGGTCCCCTCCTCACTGCTGCCTCCCCACTTCCCAGCAGGCCAGTTAACTTCTCACAGGCCCGAGATCACTCTGCATCGGGAAAAGCACTCCCCTGCTCACCTCACCCCCTTACACCCAGCCTGGGGGGGATCGCTGGGTGGGCCTTCGGGCAGCGGCTCAGGGAGCGGGCAAGCCCCTCCTCTGTGGCCACACTGATGTGCCCTCCTCCTCATTACACCAGTGGTGTGGAGTCTCCGCCGGCACAGCCACCCACGATAGGGGACCCTCACCGTTGGGGTCTGCACCCACTCACCGGAGGTCTGACAGATCCCTGCAGGACTTGATCTCGAATGCAACCTGCGACTGGCGTCTCACAGCACTGTCTCCTTCAAGCTGCTGGCATGCCACTAGACGCACAGGCCCTGCAAGGCTTTTCGGCGAGGCTGATCAAACAGTGCCTCTATCTCCGGAGCCTGGTGTGGTTGGGCTCTGAAATTTCAGCAAGTTGTTCCTCAATCCTTTTCAGCTCCAACAGTCACTATCTGACCTTCCAGGGGAAGTGGGAGCTCACGCCACTTTTTACCCACTGGATACGGAGCTCCTCGTTCAGGCAACCGCCATGAATGCGCCCCCTGGTGGCCTCTTCAATCCTTTTTATCCTTTACATGGAGCCTTTGGGCTCTCTCCTCAAAGATTACAATATAGCCATCCACCAATACATGGACAACACTCAGTTGTACATGAGTAAATAGCACACAGGACATCATCTCTAAGATTACCTTGCCATCATCCAGTCCTGGATATCGTATGCTTACCTCAAACTAAACCCATCCAATACTGAATTCGTCCTGATCAGTCCACCTGCTAAAAAAACAATTTGTCCAATGATGGCTCAATGATATGTGCCTGAAGGATTTGATCCACAACTCTAAGACTCAGCAAAATTCTTAGGCTTCACCATTGGCAGCAGCCTGTCCTTCCAGAAAAACATAGCCAAAAAACCCTGACTAGCCTGGCTTAGAATATCTACCCTTCTAAAAATAAAAAATAAAAAATAAAACCCTTCATGTCACTGCAGGACGTGCGGACCGCAGTACAGGCCCTCGTGGTCTTGCACATCAATGGGGGAAAAACACTCTCCTGACAGGGCTCCCAGCTGCTCACTTGGCTGCCATAAAAGCAGTCCACCATGCTGCAGCACGTCTTATTAGAGGAGTACACAAATTTGACCGAATTACCCCCATCCTACGCAAACTACATAGGCTTCTTCGCCAAGTCATGCTACTGTTCAAGACTGCATATTTCATCTACAAAGCAGTCACGAGTAGCACACCAGTGTACCTGGCAGCTAAGCTCCACATATCTGGTGGCACATGCTTTTCGTGCAGCAAATTGACCAACCGTCTTGAATCACACCTAGTCCGCAAAGAGAGGACCTGCAAACAATCCTTTTCTTGTCATGCACCCCACCTCTGGAACTCTATCCTGGTGTTGACTCGGAATGCCCCCACAATTTTCCAATTTCGCAAATCTCTCAAAACATGGCTTTTTCAACACCAACTTGCCAAGGGCTAATTCCAATGAACAGACTTCACACTACTGCGCTAGTATTAAAAGATGGCAGCCCAAATGCTGGCTACCCACACTCTGTGCAGCCACCCGCTGCTCTCGAGCTAAGTTCCCGCTTTAAACAATAAAACGATCACAAAAAAAAATACTTCCCAAGAACTAAATCCAGAAGGGGGATGGAACCTAAAACTAGCTTAGTCAAATAAAGTATGCACAATGACCTATACGGAAAGGGCATTAATCCATGAACTGCCGTCAAAGCTGTAATGTTTGCAAAATTTGGATGGAGAGGCCAAAGTAGCTGTTGTAGCAAGAGCATGCCTTTAAAAAGGTTGCCCAATAGCCAACCCTGGACCATGTGCTTCTATACTGAGAGTATGTAGACCATTTCCTTGCTGCTCAAATTATTTTCCTGTTTTCTGTCGAAAGACATAGATGGCAGAGGTCCATGCCCTCAGGAACCAAGCTGATAACAAAATAGACCGAGGATGGATGTAGGATGAGACCCGCTTTCCGAGATAGGTGGTCCCTGCTGTTAGGGACATCAGGCCCGAAATCCTGAACCTGGCTGGTCACTAAGGGGCCACTAGGATAACAGAACAACTGACCTTGTGATGAAACCTTTAAATTATCCTGTGAATGTATGAGAGGATTAAAGGTATAGGCGGCTATCCCTTCCCATTCAATCTCTACAGCGCCCCCCAAAGATCCTCACGTAGGACATTGTTCAGATGAAACACATTTAGATCTACTTGTAGAGTTCCCCAGTTACCCAAGAGGTCTGCCAGGACATCTCTGGTTAAATGCTACTGAGAGATGGCTCCGAGTCTGCGACTGTTAGATACGCCCAGGAGTTAGAGAGCGATTATGCTACATACAATATAACCACAAATGAGCCGGTATATTTAAATTGCATCTTCATTTAATTCAGGTCCTTACAGCGGCCACACGCTCTTCAGCAGAGCAAACATTTCTATAATTCAAAGCCCAACATTCCTCCTGACCTTGCAAGGTTCTAATCCCATACTAGAACGCCATTACATCTTTATGCTTTGCAAGGTCAGTTATTGCCCAACACAGCAGAACTATTTACATTCCCAGAACAAGTATGGACACATATTTCCACTCTCAACTATGGTTGTTCCATCCTGTTGACGGCCAAACCTAAAACATTAATCTGTAAAGAAACAATAAGATCTGCTCGTCTGCATACATAACACACCTTTCCCATTCGGGTTGTGAAACTTTAAGCACCATCTTCACTACGTCTAGCAATTGCCACTCTCTCTTTACTCCATTTTTCTCCATTGATCAGTAGTACAGTATTCCCTAAATCCTTCACCACCTTTAAAGGAGTAGAATATTTCGAAGGTCCTTTGTCCACGCGCCTGCCCTTTTTAGTCTTAACTTACACACCCTCCTTCAACACACATTCCTTCACAATTTTTTTTTTCATAATATCTCTTTCGCCCTCCTTTGAGCTTCCAGAATCCTGACTTGCAGTGCCCCCACTTGCACTTCCTCCAGAACACCTGCACACTTCTTCACCGCAGGTTCCCAATCTCCACAAAATGCGATGGTGATCCTAATAGCAGCCATCAGCTTTCTGTTGAACCTTCCCACAGTGGCATTAACCTTAGGGTTGTACAAAGCAGTAGTGGAATGTCCAATGCCATTATCCTCCAAAATTCCTCCATCTCTCTCCTCACAAACTGGGGGCCGCTGCCCGACACAATTTCCAGGGGAATCCCTCTCCGCAGAAAACAGATTCCAAAAATTGTAAAATCCAGCGAGAACTAATATCCTAACAGCTCTCACAATGCGCACCTCCGCCCACTTAGATAATAAGTCTACCAACACAATCAAATACGGATTCAGAGTTCCCCTGACAAATATGGGATCCAAAATATCCATGGCCACCACATCCCAGACTGAACTAGGGGACTCAACAATCCTCATGGGAGGCACTCTGGTATTCAACACCTTATCACTGTCCTTACAGACCTCTCATTCCTTAAAAAATCTCAATATCATGCTCCATACCCAGCCACCAGAAATCTTGAGGTATGATACCCTTCATCTTGCTAACACTAAAAGCCAAACCCTGTGCACATTCGAAAGTCTTTGATGGTTGACGTTAATTGAAATTGGTCCGAGCCTGGCCAAGGGAGATTAATTGTGTTAAAAAGGGATCCGAGCCTGGCTGAGGGGGATCCGGGGTGAACCGCAAGTCACCCGAAAAGAATAACCTACAAACATTGTATTAAGAGGATCTGAGCCCAGCTGAGGGGGGTTCGGATTGAATAGTGAATCACCTACATTGAATACTTGTGAAAATCTTAAAGTGGAAAAGAACTTATCATTTATTTGGTTGGAATTCTGGTCGAAACTACCACTCGCAATGATGGGTCGAGCATCCATTACAAAGATGATAATTCTCCCCCGTTTCCTATACTTCTTTACAAATATCTGCCACGATATCTGTCCGTCCTTTTTTAAGAAGCTAGAAACAATAATCAGAGACTTCTTATGGGGCCCATCCAGACACAAACTACCCCCATTGATCCTCACATTACGTCACAAAGAAGGCGGAGTGCAGCTTCCTGACTTTCAAACGTACTACTTAGCTGCGCAACTCAGCCACGTGACTAGGTGGCTCCAGGATGAGCAGAACAGTGAGTCAGAACTACTAAAACAGATACCCTCCAATCTGTTCCCCAATGAGGCACTCTGGAACCCATTGAAACAGATACATGAAGTACCCATGATCGCGACTTTGGGCAGACAGATCTGGACCAGAACCCGCTCCATCCTACAGTTGAGTCATCCATACTCACCCAACACTCCCATCCTGGTGGACACATGCAAAACCACAGCAGACCTTAAGGTGACGAGAAGTTGGCAGAGAGCTGGGATCTACGTATGGGGGGATATGTTTGAAGAGAACAAATTCAGAGACTTTTTTATCATCGCCTCAAACAGATTGCAAAAAACAAATGGGACAACTGGCCTGAGGAACCCACTCCATACCCTCTACTACAGGAGATGTATGAGCTGGCTGATGGCTGGAAGCCGGTGTCCCGGGTCTACAGCCGACTGATTGACAAACCCAATCCTAAAAGCACAGCACTTAAAGAAAGGTGGGAAACCGACCTGGCCACTACACTATCGGACAAAGAATGGGAAAGAATACTACTATACCCCAAAGAGGTGTCTCGCAATGCCAGATTCAGGCAGATACAGATGAATGTCCTCTACAGGACGTACATGACCCTACAGTGGGTAGCTAGCTTCAACAAGAAAGCATCACCGAATTGCCCCTGGTGCGGCAACGACACTGCCGATCTGATCCACATGTTCTGGACCTGTAGTAGGACGGAGAAACTCTGGTCCAAGGTCAGGCAGACCTGTACGACCGCGGGCATCACTAGATATGAATGGAACCCGAAGGAATGCTTACTAGGAGCTCACCCCAGAATAGGTAAATACAAACATGTAGTTAAGCTGATGGACTTATCATGCATCCTAGCGAAGAGAACCATAGCAATGGCCTGGAAGTCCCCAGGGGGCCCGAGATATGAACGGTGGATTAAGGAGTTGGAAAGGTGGACCGAGGACGAGATTAGAGCATGGCAGGAAGGGGCCAACTCCAGAGCGGACGAAGCAAACAACACCCTCAAAGCGTGGAAGGCCCTCCTGAGAGACATACCTTTTACAGCAGATCACAAACCCCCCTGAAGGGAACCCCTAGATCAGCACAACGTTGGGAAGACACTCAACCAAACTCCCGAAGAGACCAGACATGGCCCATTCTTGACACCTAAATTTAGGATCCTAAATACCCTTGCCCCGGAACAGACGCTGAATACACCATAGCACCATGAAGACTATTTTGTTTATTTTGTTCACTTATGTTGTTTTCTTTTTCTTTTTTTCTTTTTGTTGATTGTCTTTACACATTAGAATCAGACGAATTGTCAAAATACTAATTTGTCGCATGACAATCTACACTAGTATGTTTAAATGCCAATAAAGTAGGTTTAAAAAAAAATCATTTATTTGGTTGCATCAGGCACCCTGAAGAGACTTTGAGAAGCAAAGAAGCTTGAGCACAGAAGGCCCTGATACTAATGATTGAACTGTATCCTTATGCTAAAGAAGACAGATACTGTGCTGCGCTTGAGTGAACCGCCTTGTCTGTGCAGAAAATGTGGAGAAGGGAGGCCCACGGCCTGAACATCCTGACATATTGTTTTGTGAACACCTCTTTCTTTTTTGTAACACTATTTCCCACATTATTTGTATTTAGATGAACGGATTGGCAATAGGTTTATTAGTATAGGCCCTTTTATTTCGACAAGACACGACCAGGACTGCATTATTATAATTTGATGGCCGTAGCTTGCTCCCATCTGTGGATTTAGGATTAGATGGGCGTTTACTGAACTTCAAAAAGGATTTGATAAACACCCTTGAACTGTGGTCACTTGTGTCTGTCTTACTGTTGATACCATGCCTTCCTTACATAATTGAAAGCCCAACATTCCTCCTGGCCCTGCAAGGTTCCAATTCCATACTAGAACACTATTACATATTTATGCTTTGCAAGGTCAGCTATTGCCCAACACAGCAGAACTATTTACATTCCCAGTACAACTATGTACACATATTCGCACTTCCAACTATGGTTGTTCCATCCTGTTGATGGCCCAACCTAAACATGAATCTGTAAAGAAACAATAAGATGTGCTTGTCTGCATACAGAAGAGCCTGTAGGGACACACCCTGGGATACCTCCCATTCCCACATCTCTACTGCCAGGAGAACTAGGCAAGGGGATATAGTATCTCGCACCCCTTCTTGATGATATGGAACAACGCAATGAATAAACCGCTTGAATCTGAACCACCTTGTTCTTGATTGATGGTACGAAGGCTTTCATTCACAGAGCATTGTTCCTCAGCTTTGGAACATTTATGTGGTGTTTACTTTGTTGAGTGGACCGAAGGGTGCATACCTGAAGGTCTCCCAGGGTGGCTTCCTCCGCAAAATGGAAGAGTCCCTAGTTATTTTATTTTGCATTCATTTTATTGCACAAAGCCCTGAGGCATCTAGGCGCTAGTTACAGAAAGTGCATGGTACATAGTATAGTTAATATAGTTCAATAGTTCACTTACAGGTTATAGCGTGTTTGTGTACATACTGGCACAGCCTCACCTCATGGTCCGGGGGGCTGCTTCTAGCATGCATACGAGCCACAATAGGTCGGAGAAAGGGTAATGTAGTGTAGTGCAACAAGCTAATCAGTGGTCTAAAGAACGAGCTTTGGTGTACGCACCGCTATAGAGAATAAATGGCTGCATATGAATCGTATTGCTGGGCAGATGAATAGTAGGTGGGGTAGCATGTGTTATGTGGTGCCAGCGTGGAGCGTGGTGATTCCCAGGCTTGGTGGAAATTGTGGTGTGGTTACGTTGTGTAGTAGGAACTGTGAGGAACCCAAGGGCATCATCACTTCTTTTCCCCCTGTATCCTCTTCTCTTCTGGGGTTGCCAGGGAAAGGCCATCACTTTTAGATCCCAACCCTGGGGGTGGATATGCGAGGGAGAAGACCTGGGGAGTGGGGAGAGGACGTCGTTGGGCGAGACATGGTATTCCCCATTTCCCTTTTGTAATTATTCCTCAACTCTTTGTAGGCTATTGTCAACCCTTTCCCTGTTCTTCCCCTAAGATTGTCACCAAGAAACACGAGTTTAATACTGGGACCAGGAAGAGACCATAGGGGAAGGCACATCCTCATTTTGTTAAGGCTAACATATATCAGCCTTATTCTGGTAATACAAACATATCAGCCTCAGCTGTGTACTGGGAAAAGGAGGAGGACAGCACGAGTATGGCAGAACTGCCGTTCTGATGGTGAGCTGTCTTGTTTTTCCTGGTCTCATTTTGATGGCAGGAGCTTTAAAACCCTGACACCCATTGAGAAATGGAGTCAGCTGTGGAGGGAGTGAAGCGGACTGCTACGTGCAGGCAGACCTCTCCAGACTTGCGGTGTAGTATGCAGAATGCTCAAGACCCTTTCACGATTGCAGAGTTTATGTTGCAGGAAGCAAAGCGGGAGAATGCTGGAAGCCGGTAACAGACTGCGGGTGGGAGACTGGCCTGACCGAGTGAAGCGGTCAGAAGAATACAGCGCTGCAGGTGGAGCGGGCCCACGAGAAGCCGCTGGGAGAAAGAGCTACCGCACGGTAGGAGAAACCCTGTGGCGGCCGAGGACCAAGCAGAAGAGCTGTAAAATCCAACCGGTGAGTGAAACCAGAACGGGGAACACTAGGCTGGCTGGCGCATATGACAAGCAATGAACTGAAAGTAAATACTTTTGAATATCGAATGAAATGAAAAGCAAAGCAAGTTCTTTTGAATATATCAAATTAAGTGAAAAGCAAAGCAAGTATTTTTGAATAACGAATGAGATAAAAAACAAACAAACCCGTGTGAATGCTGAAAAGAGCAGATGCAAGTATTGAGCATTCTTTAACATTGAGCAGAGTGAAAGAAAGATCGGGAATCTGCCTGATGCAAGGAACTGAGTATTATAGGAGTAAACAAGTATTGGCAAAAGCCAAAAACATTCAAGAAACTGTATTATATGAGGAATCAAGCATTGGCAACAGCCAGGAGAGTGTAAGGAAGTGTGACAAATGCACGGTGGCCAAACAAGCCACTACACACTTTCTGAAGTGTGACACAGATGAATTAAACAAATCTCACTGTCAAGTTAAAGCAGCGGCATAGAGTTGATGGAAAAGAAGTTAAGAAGGGGTATTGGTTGCCTGACCTGTGATGGGTGGACTGTTTGGTCCAGCAACTGTGTCTAGACCGAGTACACCTCTGTGTGGAAGAGCCACTGAAAGGAACTAAACTGCCTATACGACCTAGTGAAAAGGGATAATCTTCTTGAAAGCTGGGAAGTGTCCCAGGGAACTGTGTTGTTTAAAAAGCTGGAAGATCCGAATTCTTGGGGGAGAGAACCCCTGGGCCTTTTGAACTATTTTGAACCTGGGGAAGATGATTGCACGCCACAAGCTGGAAGACGCTCTGAACTTTACTTGAACACTTTTTTTTTTTGATGCGGACATCCCTACATATTGTATACAGTTAGACATGAGGGCAAGTATAGGTTTTGGACACAGACAGACTTTTGCTTGGACTTCCTGAAACAGACTATGCTTGGTTTATTCAGGTAGGGAAATCAAACCTTAGTATAGGGCAAGTCAGGCCTTATCCAACCCTGCTTCTTAAGTTAATAAAACGTGGATTAAAACTTGAACCTGTTGTATACATCTGCTTCACGATTCCTTCACAGAACGCAAAGAGCAGAGAGTCACACACCAGGGAGGTACCCGCCAGGGGTGCTGGAGCCAAACTGGTGGGGCAGTGCATCGTGTTGATTGAAGGTTGGTAGGATGGCCGCAGTGAAGTGAGGAAGATGGATATGCATCGGTGGGAAGGCGCAGGGGTATTTGGGTCGCCACAGCGTCAGAGAGCAGTGTATTACACAGATATAATGCGGCTGGAATCGGTTTGCGCCCATGGCCAGACAGGGCCAGACAGGGAGGCAATGAGAGCGGCGTAGGCCTTAAACTCGGGCCTTAAACGGGGCCAGTATTGCCTATTGGCTCTGGAGAGTTGAAAACAGAGCCGGCCAATGAATGGCTGGCAGAGGCAGGTCGATGAGGGGTCTCAACACCAGTGTGCCGGTCGTGGAAATGCCAGTGGCCATATTTATTATGGCCAACGTTGATGGGAGGGGTTGCGTGGAAGGAGACCCCATCAATTTATTGTCCGTATTCATCCACCATCTGAGAAACTGGAGAATTTCTTGAGGAACAAGCAGGATTTTAGACTCAGTGTCCAAAGAACAGAAGGCCCCAAAAATAACTGGGCACAGGTCAGTTTCAACTGGCTAGAGAGGTCACTAAAACAAGGCGCCATGAGTCCCACAACCCCTGACACCAACTGAGAGTACATTTTGATTCAGGAATACTGAGGCCAGGGACAGAATGTTGAAATCTCGATTTGTTTTAGGGAAAACTCTGGCCAAGGCTGTATTCCATTTGAAGACTGAAAATCAGCCCCTTAGCAAATATCAAAGACTTCCGAAGTTTCACAGAGAGGTCATGGTTGAATAGGAGGTGCGGCATAGTGAATGAACGGTTGCTTGAGAGGAATGAGCTCTGACCAACCAGTCATCCAGATAATAGTATACAGGACTCCAAGGTACAGATGACCCACCAGCACCACCACTATTTTGGTGAAGATGCATGGCGCCAAACTTCTACCATCTTGGTAGCACCTTGTATTGAAAAAGAGCCCTCACTGAAAAAGTGCACAAACACAAAATGGGTATGTGGAGTTATGCATCCTTCAGGTCCACCATACAAATGCAGTCATCCTGATGAACTCTGACTTGATCTGGAGCAGAATTCTTCTGACAGCAACTACAGAATGAGCTACGAAAAGTCCAGAATGGTATGCAAGTCCGCCAGGATTGGTTTCAGCACTGTGAAAAGACTGGGCTATAATCCTGAACCCTTCTCTTAAAGAGATATGGGTGTGATAGCCTCCATCTGTACCAGTTTCCTGATCTCTTTCTGAAGCGAGGCAGGCCAAATCTGTACTAAAGGATGATGTGAGGGAGGAGAAGATGGGAGCCAAAATGCCTGACTCACCACCAAAAGGACCCATAGACTCTGTGGTATGGGCCTCCATACACCCAAGTTAAATGGCAGTCAAACCCGCACTGGAGTAGCATGGGACCTGACTTGAAAGTCACGTTGCATTGTTTCTGCAAGGAGAAGCTAAGGCTGCAGAGGTAAAAGGTTGAGAAAAGAAACCTCAAGCTTCTCTGCTGCTGCTTGCGAGACAGACTTGGAGACCTATCAGGATGCACAGCGTTTTGGTCCAGATATCCCCAAAATACAACTAAAGAACAGGACCAAAATTCCTATCATGGAGTGATTGGAAAATACTTTGAGAGTTGGCGAGGCAAGATAGAGAATTTGCTCTCGGCCAACTAGTCATCTGTGAAATTGTGGAAAAGATCTATTCCATCAAAGGTGAGGTCACACCTTTGCCCTCCACCTCATTTGTAAATTTTGTGCCATCAGTACGAAGGATATAAATCTGGTCAAATTTCTAGATGAGGAGAACCTTGATAAAGTTGAAATACAGCTCATGAACCAGATAATTATGCAAGAAATCCTAAAAGCCGACAGCCAGTTACAATGTATTGGCTTCAAATGCATTTAGAAGGAGGACACGGACCAGAGGTCAACACGATCCATTGAAGCATAAAATAGATGACCAGCCACCATTCAGACGAGAATATGAGAAATCAGACCTGAACATCGCTTCAACAAGAAATAATGATTCATCATCAACAATCATGTCGCACAGCATGGAAGATGAAACCCATACTAACCAAGGACTGTCTACATCCAGACATATCCGAAGAGAATATACGTTTCAATCAAAAGAAAATGAAAGTAGCCTTTCCGTGTCCTCATAACGAAGAGTGGAAAAACAGAATGACCACATCTTACTGACCTCATGGAACACTAGAGGCCACGGTCATTTATTCCATCAAACTCACCCAAAGCTACAACAATCTCACATAAGAGACATGGTTGTCACATCCTCCCACGTGTGAAGGATACATCTTTACTAATCCAGCTATCACACAACAAAAAGGAAGACCAGCGTCAGGTCAGATTATGATGATAAAAATCACCTCCCTTTGGACCCAGATTGAAGCAAGAAATTTGAATCCATGGATCCAATACGTAGTGGTACAACAACAAAATAATCTCTTTTGTAATCAGTCACCACGGACCGTTATATTTAAGATATATTGGAACCCTTTAGAGGTTGATGAAACTTTACACCTAGATATATTCCTGACAGCTCTCGATAAACTTGTCAATAAGTTTCCAGCAATTGACATAATAATCTGCGGAGATCTAAACATACACATTTTTGATAAATCTGGAAATCAAAAAGAGAAGAAAGATCTGTCCCAGAAAGCCAAATCTTGGATGAAAGAAATGAAAACAAGAAATCTTACCCTTACTGGAACCTACCAGAACGCTAAACTTCAATTAAATCCTACATGGTCACAAGGCACATCGGAAGCAGTACTGGATTATATATATATTTCGGAGAACATTACGAAGGCACTGATGAAAACAGAGATCGCAGTGAATAACAATAGTAACCACCGCATGATATCAATGACATGGCAAAAACAAAACCTATTTCAAGAGAAAACTACACTCCCAGCCATGGAACTGAATGCTAAAGCCACAAGACTGAGACTTAAGACAGTTGATGTACTAGGTCTAAACCAGATTTTTCAAGAAACAGGATTGCAACAAAAAAAAGGGAGCTACTAAAACTATGCAGAGACCTAAATAAGTTAAGATCTAAAGAATCGCACCTTGCAATCAACTCTGGCAAACAAAAATACTGGAATTGGATAAAATCACACAAAAGCTCCATGTTGCAACAAGACTCAGAGCATATGCTAGCTTGCCTTAATAACCGGAACACTCGAGAACTATGGCGTTTGTTAAATCCAACACAAAGTGTCCAACACCGAAGGATACAAAATGTCACCGAAGCCCGTTGGCTGGAACATTTTGCTGCTCTATACAAGAAGGATACCCCCGAATTCCCAGTTCAAAGGAAAATGAACAAATGGCAAATCACAATTACCAGACAACAAATTCTACACATAATCATGAAATTGAATAATTCACGAGCAACAGGGCCAGACGGCTTACAAATGCCCAAATCAAAGCTTCTCCAGAGATATGGGCGGACATGATATTACAAATTATCATATTGATTAATCAATTGAATCACATACCCTCAACTTGGAAACTAGCGGTCCTGATTCCAATCTTTAAACAAGGAGACAAAGAGACAAAGAGTCCCACAAATTACAGGCCCATCTCATTATTAGATCCTTTGGGAAAAATATTTGCTACCATCTTATTGAGGGCACTAACGGCATGGGCCACAAAAAATAAACAAATTGCGACCCGACAAACTGGTTTTGTTTGTGCAGTCGGCACAAACATCAACCTATTTCTTCTGAACCTTGTAAAACATGAAGCAAAGTGCTCAAACCAACAGGTCTGGCTAGCTCTTGTGGACCTACACCTTGCTTTCGACTGTGTGAACCGACAATTGCTATGGAACAAATTGGAAAAGTGGAACTGCCCTCCTCATATACTGCAACCAATAAGGCTACTCTACTCTTCTACAAAAATACGAGTAAGGCTAACTGAAGATGGGCAAATGAGCACTTATATTGAGACCTGGAACGGGCTGAAACAGGGGTGCCCGCTCGCAGCCACCCTTTTCGATCTATTCACATCAGATCTTCCATGTGAAATGAAGTCGGACAGAACATTTCCCCCAAAAATAAACTCAGTAAAGATACCAATAATGATGTACGCAGGCGACATCGTACTACTTGACAAAACATTGAAAGGTCTACAGGAGAGTCTTCGATTGTTGGCCGACTACATGAAAAGAAACGACTTAAAAAAATAAACATAGCAAAAACCAAAATCATGGCTATTATGAAACCGAAACAAAATGAAAAGAAACCGGTGATACACATTAACAGCTGCCCAATCAATATTGTTTCATAATACAAGTACCTGGGAATTGTGATTAGTCAAACAATGGAAGAAAAAGAATGGGAGATGCATCTAAAAAAAAAAAAAAGTAATGGTATTGGCGAGACAAGGATATATACTCCATTTGGCAAATTCTCGTTCCGACCAATTACTACATTTTATAGGAGTAAGGTTATTCCAATCCTTACATACGGAAGTGAAACACTAATAAATATGTCTGAAAAAATACGGCCCTTTCTGGAAGCTACCTTCTGGCGGAAAATAATGAGGCTGCCTAAATCATTTCCAACAGCCAGAATTCGAGCTGAAAATCTGTGGTACGCTGGAAAAAATTTGATCTTTAACGAAAAATAGCATGGGAACAAAAAGTGCCAGCGCTAGAAATTTTTCTATCAAAATCTGATCCTATAAATGCTAGGAGTTTATTAAAATGGAAACAAATACTAATAGCATTAAGAAACGAAGATATAACAGAAGAAATTGTACAAATGAGGCCCCAACATGCCAAGAAACAAGTAATGTATAATGACTGGATAAATACAAATGAATTCATAACTCGATATAAAGAAAATATGATAAATAAAACAGAAACCAGAGCCATCAATGAACTGCCACTGTACTTGTTTATATTCCCCGATAAAGATATAAGAATGTTTTTTCTGAAATTTCGGATGATTATATTACCCACAAGAGAAAGATTAGTAAGAACTAAACCGCAAGAAAACCAAGAAATCTCTTGTCGGATATGCAAAAATCAGGTGGTAACAGATAGTTTGTATCATTTTATGATGTTATGTCCTGCCCTTGTCCAAGAAAGAAATGTATGTCGATCCTACTTTGAGTGTGCACATAAGACAATGACATGCTTGCCAACCCTACCGATTTAGGCGGTAGGATACCCCTTTTTAAGCAGTCCTTCCGCCTACCGATTTTTTGACAGCAAATACCGATTTTGTTTGTAAAAAAAAAAAAATTGTTTTTTTTTGGTTACATTTTTTTTTTTTGCCCATGCCAGCTCAGGGGAGTCTTTCAAGGGCTCCCCCGAGCTGGCGTACCGGGAGAATGCAAGGCATGCAGGCTTTTAATGTCAAAGGCACCCACGGAGGTGGGCTAAAGCGCCCCTCCGCCGCGGGTGCCTTTGGCAGAAAGCGCCATTAGTCCCTCACCACGCCAGCTTGGGGGAGTCTTTCAAGGACTTCCCCGACCTGGCGTAGTGGGAGAAGGCGTGGCATGCAGGCTGTTAATGTCAAAGGCACCCACAGCGGTGGGCTAAAAGCGCCCCTCCGCCGCAGGTGCCTTTGGCAAAAGGCGCCATTAGCCCCCCACCACGCCAACTCGGGGGAGTCTTTCAAGGACTTCCCCGAGCTGGCGTAGCGGGAGAAGGCGCAGCATGCAGGCCTTTGATGTAAAAGGCGCCCACGGCGGTGGGCTAAGGGCGCCCTTCCGCCGCGAGTGCCTTTCACAAAAGGCGCCATTAGCCCCCCACCACATCAACTCCGGCGAGTCTTTCAAGGGCTCCCCCGAGCTGGCGTAATGGCAGAAGGCGTGGCAGGCACCTCATTGTCATTGAATGCACCCGCGGCGGCGGGCTCATTCAATGACAATGGGCTGCTGACGCGCCCTATTCCTATCATTACCTCCTCGCCTGACTATTTTTGAAACTTTAAGATTCCTACAGATTTTTGGTCACAGAATGTTGGCATGTATGCAATGAGCTTGGAACAAAGATGGGCCTGGATATTGTCAGGGACTGAGAAACCAATGATCTACTAGATGATTATGGAAAGAATTGAAAATGTGAATTTATCGTAATGTATAACTTAAATGTAAGAAGTTTGATAAAATAAAAAGAAGTTTATTTTAAACTGAAACATTTTTAAATAAAAAAATTAATATTTCGTGCGTTGAAGTTAGGCCTCCATGCAGATGTGTACCCCCTAACCCATACCCTTTGTTGCTGTGCAACATGGTGTGCAGCTAATTCTAGCATATTCTGTGCAATATTTCTAACTTCTAGCCTTAGTCAAGCCAGCCTTCAATTGTTTTAGCTTGTCTGCAGGAAGGGAGTAGTTTCTTACCTGTAACTCCATTTCTCCAACGTTGGTATCGTTCACGGATTCATATGCTGTGACTATTTCCAGTCGTCAGGCTGGGAAACCTCTAACTTTAACCTAGCGTTTCCCTATGGAAAACTTCGACACCTAAGTGTCCTATCAACGTCCTTCTTGGGTACTTTAGGCTATCCAATAGGAGGTTCGGTATAAATACCCCGCCCATGTGGGTTCCCTTCAGATTTTAACCTCCAAAGTAGAGGAAACCCGAATCACTGTTTGCCTTCAGGGGGAGGCCGGCGGGCGCATGTGAATCCATGAACGATACCTACGCTGGAGAAATGGAGTTGCAGGTAAGAAACCACTCCCTTCTCTAGCATTGGATCTAGCATTGGATCCTTCATGGATTTACATGCTGTGAATAGATTACACAGCAGTACGAACAACCCTTGGAGGTACATGACAGGCAAACCAACCCCATGCCCCCAGGCCATAACCACGAACATACTTAAATAACATCCAACATCATGCATGATATCAGAACCAGCAAGTGATAGAGTAAAACACAAACCCCGGAAGCTGCATGGCTTACCTTATTGAATCAGGCGCTGAAGGACCGCCCGTCCCACCTGTACATCTTCCACATGTTGCTGACCCAGACAATAGTGTCTGGTGAAGGTATGCGGCACTGCCCAAAAAGCCACCTGGCAAATATCAATAAGCGGGATTCCAGCCCAGAGCGCTGCCGGCAACCTTGTAGAATGTGCTTTAGGTGTGCACCTCAAGGGCTTGCCAGCCTTTTCGTAACAAAATGAAATCGTGGTCGAGACCCAACGGGAAAGTCCTTGCTTGGAAATTGATCGTCCCTTGCTGGAGGGACCAAACGCCACAAACAGCTGTTTCAACTGCCTGAAGTCCTGAGTACAGGTTAGATAAAACTTTAGCGGCCTCTTAACGTCCAGAGAATGCAGGGCTCTTTCCGCTGGCATGGTCGCCTTAGCGAAGAACGAGGGCAATGCAATTGTAGCATATTTGTGAAACTCCGGAGGCACTTTTGGTATGAAGTGCAGATTAGTAGACAGGAGAACCTTGTCCCTCATGAATCGCAGGTACGCTGGGTCAATGACCAGCGCCTGAAGTTCTAAAATCCTCCTGGCAGATGTGATTGCCACTAGAAACGTGACTTTACATGAGAGGAACTTCAAGGACGCTGTTGACATTCGCTCATACAGTGGTTTCATGAGAGCAGCGAGAACCACATTAAGACTCCATACGGGAGCAAACTTTTTCTCCGGGGGAAATGTCCGAAAAAGTCCTTTCAGAAAATGCTTAACCAATCTGTGACTAAACAGAGGAGTAGCATGGCGCCGTCTGGTGAATCTGGAAATGGCCACCAAAGGCACCTTGACTGAAGACAACGCTAGGCCCCCCCCTGCACCAGATACAACAGGTATGGGAGAACATGTGCCGGTGTAACCTCCAATGGCCGCACTCCCGGCTGCTGTTCACACCAGGCACAGAATCTCGCCCATTTTCTACTCTAAGAGACATTTGTGGAAGGTGCCCTTGCTGCCTACAGGATCCAACGGCACTCCAGCGAAATACCTAAATGACCAAACTCGGAGTGCTCAGGAGCCAGGCAGCCAGGCTCAATGATGCCGGATTGTGGTGCCACTGTCTCTTCATCTTGCAATAGGAGATCCTGTTCTGCCCCCAGACAAAGCGGTTCTTCCACCGCTAGATGGAACTATGAGAACCACGTCTGACTGGGCCAGAATGGGGCGACTAAGATTATTCTGCACGAGTATCTGCGCACCCACTGGATGGTCCGCCGAAGCAGCGGAAACGGAGGAAACCCAAACCCGAAGATACCAGCCCATTGGAATGAGAACGCGTCTCCTTTTGAGTCTGCATGAGCCACTCTGCTGGCAAACAATGGGCACTGCTTGTTCTCTGGCATGACAAACAAGTCGAGAGGGGGGAAACCCCCACTTCCTGAAGATCTTCGTCACCTGCTCCTTCTTCAGTGTCCACTCGTGCAGCTGCCCCCTGTCTCTGCTGAGAGCGTCTGCCTGCACATTCTGGACCCCCAGCAGATGGTAAGCCGTAATGTGAATTCCCCGAGCAACGGCCCAATGTTACACCTCGTGAGCCTCTCTTGACAGGAGCCGAAAATGCGTGCCCCCCTTGCTTCCTCAAATAGAACATTGTGGTGGTATGGTCCAACACTCGACCCACTTCGCCTTGGATGCGGGGGAGGAAGGATTTTAGGGCCCAGTGCACTTCTCGCAACTCCAGTACATTGATGTGCAATCCTGCTTCCTCCCGGGACCACAGGCCCTGGACCTGCGACTGGTCGAGATGCACCCCCAACCCACCTGGGAGGCATCTGCCACCATCGTGAAATGAAAATCCAGCTCCAGCAGGGGCATGCCTTGGACCCAATTGTCTGTGCATGCCCACCATCGCAGGGCTTCACCAGCACCTTGGAGATGACCACCTTGTCCGACCATAACCCTCGACTTTGTGACCACCTGTTTGCGAGAAATTGCTGTCCCGGTCGCATGAACAAGCAACAGTTCGGGATAAGGCAGATGCAGGACGCTATGGACCCCAGCAGTCACATGTAACTGCGAACCGAGACCACAGTTCCTCGGCCCCATTCGTCCAATCTGGACTGTAACTTCACCACTCTCTCTTCCGACAGCTTCACCAGATTGTCCTGTGTGAGAAACTGGGCACCGAGGAAAAACTCCCTGGATGGCGTCAAAGGATTTTGCGAAGTTTACTGTGAAGCCCAGCCGTTATAACTGGTGCCTGGACGCCTGGCGAGACTCCAACGCCCTTTCCGGAGACAACCCCCGTACCAACCAGCCGTCCAGATACGGGTACACATGATGCCCCTCCCTGTGGAGGAAGGTAGCCACTGTAGCCAGGCAGTTTGTGAATGTTCTGGGTGCTGACTTCAGCCCAAACGGGAGGACACGAAACTGCTAATGGTCGTAACTGACCATAAATCGCAGTAACTTGCGATGGTTTGCCCTCATCGGGAAGTAAGCGTCCTACAAATCTAACAACGCCAGGCACTCCCCCGGCTGCACTGCCCGGATCACATCCTGCAGCATCAGCATCTTGAACTTCAGGCATTGCAGATTCTTGTTCAACGGCCGAAGATCTAGAATAGGCCTCCACTTTCCACTGGGCTTTTTGATGACAAAATACTGTGAGTACACAACCCCCCCCCCGACCCCTTTCCGACACCGGGACTGGTTCGATCGCCCCTTTCACCAGCAGGAGTTCGACCTCCTGCCGCAAGGCAGGCAGGTGCGGCTGCACCACATGCACAAGTGGAATTGGGAATTGAGGACGCCGAAACTCCAACGAGTGGCCAAGATGTACCGTATCCAGTAACCAGCAGCCCGTAGTAATAAGATTCCACTCGTCGACCTGTTGCGACAATCTGCCCCCAAGTTGACTGCCCGCATGGCAGTCATTGGTGAGACTTAGATTGCCATCCCTTTGCCGCTGAGGCAGGACCCTTCTTATGCTGCGCCTGGTAATCTTTATTTTTCTGCGCCGCTTGGAACGAGCGCCCGAAACCTTGGGAAGAGTAGCATGGGCGACGAACGTCGGTCGCGGAAAGGAGCAAATCTGGCATTACCAGAAGCCCCTCGAAACGCCCAAAAGGGGTGAAACAACGCCCCATTTGCAGAGCCCCCAGGGACTTCGTCATCTCAGTGTCTTCCTTCATGTCCTTGAGCGCCTCCCCGATCTTCTCTCCAAAGAGCTGCTCCCCCTCACAGGACATATGCACGACTTCATGCTGGACTTCCGGACGAAAGTCAGTGCGGCACAACCACGCCTGCCTCCGGAGAACAACACCGTTATTTATTTGTTTGAAGCCCGACTCCGCCAAGTCCACTGCAATGTTGATGCTGTGCTTGGAGGCCTCCTCCCCATCTCGAACCAGCAGCATAGCTTCCTCGCGTTGTTGTTCGGGAGATGTTCGAAGAACGGAGCCAACCAGTGCCACATCTCCCAGTCATACGTGGCAATAATGGCCAAGGGATTTGCCGCCTTCACTGTTGTGGCGCCCACCGTGAGGACTTTCTTCCCGGGAGCATCCTGTTTTGTGGCCTCACTGTCCAGTGGCGTTTGGCTCCTCGCCTTCCGACTCACCGTTGCTGAAACCACTGACTCTGGCGTAGGCTAAGACATGAGGCACTTGGGGATAGAATCAGGTGCCTTAAACTTCTTCTCCAGACGTCCCTTCACGGCTGGCTCTGAAAAAGGATGGCGCATTGTGCGCAGGCCCTCCTGCCACACATGGTCCAAAATGGGGGCCGAGAAGACTGCCTTCTGTTGCTTTGGAGCCAGGCCAAACTCTTGGCACACCTTCAGCATCATAGCGTGAAACACCCCAATACCGTCCAGCGGAGACAGCGGAGTAGGGCTTCTAGGCAGTTCCACCTCCGTGTCTGTATCCCACCCATCATCTCTCCTGGGCGACGAGCACACCGTCGACAACGTGTCCTCTGGATGACTTCTGGGAAGACCCAACCCCTCCGGTGACAGCAACGTCAGCCGCACCGTAGGCGAATTCCTGGGGAGACTCGGGCGAGGGGCCTCAACAGGCACACTACGCACCACTGGAGGCATCGGGCTCAGAGCCGCTGGAAGCCGTGCATCCAATTGTTCCAACAGAGACTGGAGCGTACTTAACACCCGCAAAGACAGCAGAGAGTGAGGGTTCACCAACTGGTACAGGGGCACGCCACTCAACATAGACGGACCTGCCTCCCGCAGACCCAGCGCCGATGGATGGAAACCTGGTTCATGCTCCTCCTCCAGACCCGAGGAGACGGATTACGAGGCTGGATCCTGTTGGGGAATGCCCACCGGGAGCAACAGCCCGAAGCCAGCTCCAGACTGCCACGGATCTCCCATCAGCAACAAACCACCATCCGCCTCTAGCTGCGTCGCCGACAGCAATTGCGGACCACTGACCGTCACGACCGTAGACAGAGCCGATGACACCCCCCTTGCCGAAGGGAGTGAGGATTGTACCACAATCGTCAATGACACCAAGGCCTCCACCGGCCTGGCCTTTTTTCCGGCAACGCCAGCCGCGTGCTCGAAGAGCCGGAACAGTGCTTGGATGAGTCTCAGCTGGAAGCAGACCTATGCCGGTCCTTAGACGAGTGCTTCGAAGAAGACTCTCACCTTCTTCCCCGACGCAGACTTGTTCGCCGACTTCTCGGCCTATCACTCGACCCCCTGGACTTGTCTGGTCTTGCCGACCTGGAGAGCGAAGAGCTACTCGCACCTCTAGACCTCAAGCACCAAAAAAGGACGTTGATAGGAAAATAAGGTGTTGAAAGTGTCAAGGTTTTCCACAGGAAAACGCTAGGTTAAAGTTACCATTAAATTTGCTGCTGCCAGATGGGCATCTGAATTTGCTTTCCTCGGGATGCAATGAGGAATTTGTGTAAACCTTCTACACTGTTGCCAGTATGTTATCTTCCTTACCGCAGTCTTCAAAAGATGAGGTTTTTGAATATGGAATAGTTGCAGCCACCAGCAAGGAGGTCTGTTGGCACGTCGGGCACACCGGTTCTGAGGCTACAGATCAGTATGGCGAATACATTTTTTTAAATGATTGGATGGACTGTTAAACCCACATTTTCCTGTCTTCTGCAAGGATATATTTTTGTAGGGAGATGCAAGCCTCTGGAGTATGCATGGACAAGGCCCCTGCCAGAATTCCAAGCCCCTTCTCTGGTATTTCTCACATAGGAATTTCTTAGGATTCCATTCAATTGAAGAACCGGTCATGGAAGGCACAGGTATAAGATGGCATGTTTTTTTACTTTCATCATGCTCAACCTTTCCTCCCTGCATGAGAGGCAGGTCCAAACCTGGATCAACAATAAGCGTCCAGTCTAGGTCCCTGAGCGAATATGGCAGGGGATGGGGAGGAAGAGGAGGAGGAGTATGGGGATGCTGAGGTGGCAGCAATGGAGTTTCTCTTGAAGGAGCCACCCATGGTAGAGTTTTAGATGGAACCTTTGGAGGGTCACAGCTATCTGTGCTGGTTTAGGAGGCAGAAGCTCTTTTATCAGATCCCTAAAATAGGCTTTTACATGCACAATTTGCATTAACGTCTCAAATATTGAAATAATTATCTGCAGCAGAAGGCTACAGTACTGGTTGAGGCACTGGCCAGGTCCATGATTCCACAGCAATCAGCTGCTCAGATGGCCTCCTCAACCAGGGGTCCACGTTAAGGTTATAGGGACAAGGAAGAGGGGGGAGAAAGCTTTGAGGCGAAAGACCTCCTCGTTGGCATCAACCATACAATCCGTGGCATAAAAAGTGCCCTGTCCAAAGAGGCACTCTGGGCTCTACAGTACTGAGGATCCGTAGGCCCAGTCATCCGGGCAACAGTTATTCAAATATCCACCTGAGTGACAGGGTGAGTGTGACATTTTGTGGTGTTTAAATAAATCCTGCGTCACAGGCACGAGTCCTGACGAGGAAGCCACCACAAAGTCTAGGATGACTTTTTGGTCACAGTATCAAAGTCTTTAGACATCCTTGTGATTACTGCCCTAGGTGCCTCACCAGAACAAGCAGGTTTAGCCCTCTAGAAGACAGACCCCTGGACGTCAGCCTGGTAGATGTTTCAGCCCCTTTTTGTGGAACTTGGGTAACATCAGTAAATGATTTAGCTTTCACACAGGGAACCTCATCTGCACTGGTACGAATCTTAGCCCCAGATCAGGGATCCTTGAAAAAGACCATTTTGGTCCCCGATCAGGGAATCTCAGCAATGCCAGTATTAGTGTTAGCTCCTCTCGGAGAAACCAAGCTCACACAGTTTAGGATAGTAGCAAAACAGAGATGGCTTTATTTGTCTTGCAAGACTAAGACCAGACATCAAATCTTCACAGCGTGGAACTGACAGCAGCAACCAAAAATGCTGTCCAGACCTCCCATTTTAGGTCAAGTTAGACAGACAAACTGAAACCTAACAGGAACCTTCAAGAAACCTTGGCCGCAGGCTTAACGGGGGAAAGATGGCTTGCTGCCTCCTCAAGCACATACATTTCTCTGTAACAGTCTGTAGTCGATGCAGATAACTGAATAGTAGATCACATGGCAAGCCCCTCTGAATGCTGCTGCCAGCGAGGCTTACGAGACCAGCACCCCCACCCCACAAAACACCTACTTGCATTATTTCCCAATGTCTAAAATTAAACATTCTGATTTTGTTTGCCAATGCCCTTGGCAAAAAAAGTGCTAGACAGTCTTAAAAAAAAATACTTTCAATTAATTTTTAACCGGTGAAAAACAGGTACAATAAACGTAAACCCCTCTACACCCCCCTCCCTGTTGCCCCCTTCAGCTCCCCCCTCAGGACCAATATAAGTGACCATCTAGTAGAAGGCATGTCTTGAGCATCCCATTTAGTAGAAGTCCAACAGTTTTAGGCTCTGGTGCACAACTGGGCTCTGTAAGCTTCCTTTAGGAATGGCAACACCTCCCCTCCGGGATCTAGCAAAATGATATACGTTATTGTTCATTGCATATGTTGCCCATTCCAGGGCCACCAGGCCCCAAACCTTACGGAGCCAGTCTTGAATAGTGGGGATGGCCACCCCCTTACATTGCTGTGTGATAAGCAGCCTAGCCACAATTGTGAGCAATGTTCGTGCCTTCATTCTCTGAGCTCGCCCTCTGTGCCCCCCCTCCAACTACAATAGTATTTCCTCCGGAGACACCTTTGCCCCGTGCCCAAAGACCTGAACCTGGGACTCCTGTATCTCCCTCCAAAACGGTTCAATTTTCAGGCATTTCCACCAAATGTGGGATCCTCCGCCCTCCGCCCCACACCCTCTCCAGCAATCCTGCGAAGTCCTGGGATAAATCCTGTGAAGGCGGCTAGTTTGTAATGTCACCTGAATAGTCATTTATACCAGAATTCTTGCAATTGGGATGCCTTGTCCACCTTTGGTATCAGCCTCCACACCCTCTCCCAGTCCTCTCCATTCAGTTCCCTCCCAATCATTCTCTCCCAGATTTCCATGTAGGGCCATGTTGCCCGGGGTGTGGTTTCATCCAAGATACTATAGAGGTTCGATATGAGGCCCTTTGCCCTGTCGTGTGTGGTGAGGAATTTTTGAAAGGGGGTAAACTGGCGGGTGGCCCCTGCCTTGATCTCTGTGTTTTGGACCCAGTGATATATCTGGAAATACTGCAACGTCTCCCACCTCAAAACATTGTTTGCACTCTGTGAATGGTCCAACGGTTGGGCCCTGGAGCATATCACATCATCTGTGACATCCTCCTTCTTGTCATTGTGTGAATGACCCTGATTCTATTCCCAGTGAAAAATATGGATTGTTAAAGATGGCGGTAAAGGGGGACGGGAAGGTTGTGATCCTGTAATTCCCTGCCAATTTGTCCCATGTGTCTGCCACTAATTTCGTTATAACATTCAGGTATAGGTGCTTTGGCCTCTACTGTCGAGGTAGCCACAGCACCCACCTCCCGCAGGTTATGCCTCACCACCGCCCAGTCCATAGCCACCCACTGTTTCCCCTTGGGTCCCGAAAACCATTCCTGTATAATCCGCAGTTGTAATGACTCACAGTATAGCTGGAAATTGTGGTGCCCCATACCACCCTCCCTGCTTGGGGACATCAGCAGGGAGCAACTAACCCTTGGCCTCTTGCCTTCCCATATGAAGTTATCTGTGATTTTCCATAACTCTCCAAAGAAGCTATTCGGGACCGCTAACGGAATGGCTTGGTAGAGCTAAAAGCAGCCAGGGGAGCGTCGCCATCTTTACTGCTGCCATTCGACCCACCCATGAGATCATAAGTATTTGATCCACCCAGGGCTCTATTTAAATGGTGAAGAGGCCTTCAACTCCGCCACTTCCCTTCCTCTCACTGTAAGATTCAGTATTTTCAACTTGGTAATGTTTATCTTGGTGACAGACCGCCCCGAAATACGATAGTAACTACCTACATGCCCGCAGAGACTCTCCCGGCCTTGTGAGTGAGAGGAGCATATCATCCACGAAAGCGGCTACTTTAGGTCGGGTGCCGCCAAAATTAATACCATCCACTTAGCCAAACATGCGCAAGGATTGCAGCAATAGCTACAAGTAGATTGCGCACAGCAGGGGGGAAAGGTGCACCCATGCTTAGTCCCTCTATGTAACTGGATAGCCCGGGACAAGGATCCATTACTGAGGAGGCGTGCCACTGGTGTATTGTAATTGGCCTTAACCATTTGTAAAAATGTCCCTCTCAGACCCATCCTTTCCATCACCTTGAACAGGAAAGACTACTCCACTCGTCGAAGGCCTTCTCGCCGTCAAGTGACAGGAGGACCAAAGGAGTTGAGGTTTTGTGTGCCTTTTCTATCAGGTGTGCCACCCTTAACATCTGCTGCCCTTGTACGAATCCCGACTGGTCTGGGTGAATCAGACTCGGGAGGAGTCGCTCTAGCCTTTTGGCAAGGATTTTGGTATATATGTTGGCATCCACGTTTATCAGCGCTATTGGACTGGACGCCGTTCACCTGGTGTGATCTTTGTTGGGCTTGGGAAGGATTGAACAAGCTTGTGAGATGAAGGACCAAGACTCTAGCGAATGCCTTGTAGTATGCCGCTGTAAAGCCATCTGGCCCGGGTGCTTTATTCGGGTGAAGGGCCGCTATAACCCTGCTAACCTCTTCTGCCACAATCTCCTGCCCCAATGCTTCCCTAACAACTGCTCCCACCAAGGGCAATTGGATCCTGTTCAGGAGGTCTATCTGCAGCTGACTCTGGCTCTGGCATGAGTACGGCTCCACATAGTAGCTGGTGAAACATTCCATTTCCTCCGTGAGGGAGTGGCGGATTCCGTGATCGTCTATTATAGCCGCTATAATGTTGCTACCCGCTGCTCCCCTCAGGAGTCGTGCCAGGAGCGAGTCTGCTTTATTGGCCTTTGCTTAGTACAGCTGGCGGATGAATTGCAATTACTTCTCCGCCCTCTGAGTTTGAAGGACATTACGTTAGCCCGCCGCTGGCGGTATTCCTTCATTGAGGGGCCCTCTGCGGCCCTTTCCCTGTTCTTCACCTCGGCCTCCAGTTGGGACTCAAGAAGCTTCATCTGCCTTTCCCTCTGTGCCTTTACAGCTATAAATTCCCCCCTCATTGTAGCTTTAAATGCGTCTCAACAGATGCTCTCCCCTTTATCCTCGGCTTTATTATTGTAGAAGAAGGCCCTGATCTTATCCTCCAGCTCGCCCTCATGACTGGGTCCCTTAGCAGCTCCCTCGGTACCCTCCAACCCCAGATCCCCGGCCTGCGTCCTGGTAGGTGCAGATCCATGGTAACCACTGCATGGTCCGCTATTCCTTGCGGGCCTAACTCAATGTCCTTGACTGCTCCCAGAAAGGGGGCCCAACACCCACAAATAATCAATCAATGTGGGATTGTGTTACGTGGACATTGGAGAGAAAAGTAAAACCTTCCCTGTCCCCCTTCACTCCCCTCCAAACGTCCCTTAGTCCCAGAGCTTCAAACCTATCCCATAACGAGGCAGAGGCCACCGCCTCCGTGAGAGATGCTCGACAAACTTCTGTCCAGCTCCCGGGACCAGGCCAAATTAAAGTCACCCATTAAAATTATGTGACCTTTAGCAAACCCCTCGAGAATAGCAAGTAGTTCCTTAAAGAAGGCCTCCTGCCCTGAATTAGGCACCTATAGAGGCCAGTGTGTATGTGACCCCCCCTATATAGTCCCCAACTACTATTATAAATCTGCCTCCTCTATCCGACCTTAAGAGTCTTTGATCCTAAGATCCATCTCATTCCAGTGCCACCCTGCTTTTTTTAGTAAGGCTAGAGCCGTGAAAGATTCAAAAATAGCCCTGTAGTTTAAGTCTTGCCTGATCTTTCTTTAAGAGGTGGGTCTTCTGTATCGTGAGTACATCTGGGCCTGATTTCCTAGTGAAATGCTCAACTTTTTTTCCTGCTAAGCGGGGAGATAAGCCCCCTAAAATTGTGTGTTAACCATTTCAATTGTTGTTCTTCTTTCGTGCCCCCTCCATTTCTCTCCCCCATGGTATCTCTCCCTCTCCCCTGCCCGGCAGCCCCTTCCTCCACCACCTTGCCTCGTTCTCCTGAGTCTCCCATTCCCCGGCCTCTCTAGACCCGGCCCCCAACCTCCAGTGCCTGCCCTCCCCTCTCCACCTGTCCATCCTGCCCCCCCCCCCCCCAACTCCGGGATGCCCCCCTGCCAAACTCCCCCTTCCTCACCATTTCACTGCCCCACCCAGATGACTCTGCCCTAACTGAAACCAAGATGGAGCGTCCTCCTGCACTGCCACAGCCCAATTTCCTACGTTCATGCCAGTCAGTCCAGCTCCCGACCCTCCTCTCACATCCCGACCGGCTTGGGGGGGGGGTCTTCAACCTCCAGAAGCCACTGGTTGTGGATCTCCTTGTAGGGCCTTTCAGGGGCACCGCTGCACCCGGAAGGTATATTATTTTGAGCCCCCTCCCAGCAGGGGCACACTCCCCTGGCGGGGCCTATGCCAGGCATACGCCCCCCCCCCCTGCTGCCTCGTCCTCACCTTTGGATCCTTGCTGGGCTCAATCATGCTCCCTGGCCAGCGGGCACCTGGACGCCAGCGGGCACCTGGACTCCACTCCTAACACTGCTGTGGCCCCAGCTCCTTCCCCCTTCAGTTCTTGCAGGAGCCTCCCCCACCTAGCTCCTGGTGGGGCCCCTGCATGCTGCCTTATCTCCCCAGTGTTCGGCTGTGCTGGGGAAATCAATGGGTGCCGTTTGCTACGCTCTGCCTCCTCCTCCAATGTCTTGACATGGGGACGCCGCTTCTCCTCACCATGGTCGTCTGCTTATTTATATGCAGCTGGAGCCTGCCTTCCTCCAAGCCACCTGAACTCCCTCTGCAATGATGCAAAACTTTCCAGCCAGGCAGTAGGGCGCGGGCTGCCCCATCTACCTTTCGTCGCTTTAGGGGCTCAATGTCCTTACGGCCCACCAAGCCGATGCTCGGAGGGCCCCCCGCACCATTAGGTGTGTAGACGTTCACCGCTGCAACCTGATACAATGTCAGGCACCCTGCTGACGCTCCGACACAGTCCGCGCCTCCACTTGCCGACAGACTGTCAGCTCCTTGCCCTGGCCATGGGCCGTGGCTTCCCTCAGCATTCGGAGGCTGACTGCAGGGCAGCGGGCTCCCTCATCTGCCCTCCGCTCCAGCAGCTCTGCCTAACCATCCATGGGCCCTCCTATCCTTGCAAGTCGCTGTTTGATATCGGCGAGCCTCCTCCCCCGGGGCTGTGCGCCTGCTGCTCGCTTCAGTTGGGGCAGCACAGCCCTGTTTCCATTCCTTCCTCCGGATTCCTGCCTGATCACTCACCGCCAGCACAGTCGGGTGAGGCCAGGGGTTACCCTTGTCTCTCCGCTAGTGGCTTCTCACAGCGTCAGGGTGATGGTAGAGCCTATGAAAAGCAACAAGGTTAAGCAGCTGCTGCCGACAAGACTATCTGGTGTAGGCAGTCATCTTGAATCATCAGTCATTCCTGAGTTCCAGTAAACACATGTCAATTAGACACAACATAAACAAGTATTACAAAAGTAAAGCAAAAGCAGTTTAAAAAGTGCAATAATAAAATTAGTTGCTACAAAAGAATAGCTGTTAATTAAAAGAAAACAGGTTTGCACACCTTGGGATTTCGTTCTGACATAATATACAGTCAAAGCATGAGCAAAACAATCTGCTCGACGCCCCTAAGCGGGGAACCTCGATTAAGCCAGAGAACTTTGGGCACGTGAGAACTTTGGGCACGTGCCCAGTTTTAGGCTGGAAACAGGGATCCTGAGGGTTACCTCCGATAGCCCCATTAGCCCCTTTAAAAGGATCATGTGGGTTTACTTAGGTAATAATAGAGTCCCTTCCAGAACTGGCAGCTGATGAAAAGAGCGTACTTATCTAAAAACTGGCCCCATTTTGGAATCACAATTACTTTACTCCAAAATATAGGGCGTGCAATACTTGCACTTCAAAACCCGACCTGGAGCCCTGATGAGGTCTGGGCATTAACAAAGTGCACAATCCCAATGAATACTATAAAATCAACTACCCATGCCTGTATAAAAACAATAATCAAGATTACAGAAAGTTGGAATGTCAATTAACCTCTTGGCTTTATTCAATACATGTTTTAAGACCAGTTTCCTGCCAAGATTATCATATTTCTTTCAGGCAGTAACAAAAGAGGTTTCCACAGCTAGAAAGTTACAGGCAAATATGCTCTCATTCACATGGCCATAAAAGAAATCGAGAGTCTTTAGTAAGGCCTTTATGCGCTATAAGGAAGCAGGGGTTTGGATTGTCCAAATGTTGTGAAATTGTTTTATGTGGGATCCTAACACGACAGAAGCCCCGTCTTTTGCTGGTCACAGTAACAGATGTAATAAGAAAGGATGGTGGTGTTGGTGCGATCATATCGTTAGGTAGCATTTAACACTAAAATGTCATCCACTTAGAAGAGCTGCACATACCGCGGATTTGACACAGAGCCCTTGCAAGAGTGCAATCCTTCTTAGAGGGCCACTCTTATCTGGAGTACTCACTCCCTCAGAACCCTTATTCCAAACAATGCCCTGTGGAGGGCTGCAGAGTTCAGTGCTCTCGCATCTTTTTAATAATATTTTATTATGCTCTTCGGTAAATCGAACCATCTCTAATGGACACGTATTTGTACGTATGTGTATGCTGAGGACCCAGAGTTCTCTCTCCAGTTTGAGGCAAAATAGTAATTATTAGTGGTCAATTTAACACATGTATGATCAAAGAAATTGTCTGGTTGCATCAAATATACTCCGATCATTTATCCATTTCAATTGTGGTTCAACACCTGGAGTGTCATGTTGTTTTGGGATTACAGCCTACTCCTTTGCAACTCGAAAGCACTGCAGCATTAACAGCTAGCGCAGGATCGGCAGGTCAATGCATGCAGAGTTGGAAAAGCATTTATGTCTTCATATTCTTCACTGCCTATTGTGCTTTTTCATTTTACAACAAAAAATACACTAACAAATGCTTTCAAGTCCACTACACCACATTAATGTAATTGGGTTTTTCACTAGGTCATCCAAAGTGCAGGATAGCTAAACATCAGACTCCAAAATGCTACAGCACACTTGGTACTAAGCACAGGTTGAAACATGTGCATTTCATTGACATCAATTGCAGCAGTAGATGCAAGTGGCCACACATAATTGCCACAATACTAAGAAATTAATTGTGCCAATAGTCTCCGCTTAAGAAATAACTCCAGTAGACGTTTCTCATGCAAAGAATATATATTCTATTGGGGACTAAGTCCAAGAACCCAATTGAATTAGAGTAAGCATCCTAAGCGTTTGCAATCGATGAATTAAGGTGTCTTTATCCTTTACAAAATCTTTGAAGGAACCCTAAACTCCTCTTGTGGAGAAATGCTCTTGAGAATAACACTCATCTTTTGCATGGAACAGTCAGCTGCCAGAAGAGTGATCAGAAATCTAGTCTATTTTATGTGGATTTCAAACAGAAACTGTTATTAGTCTTACCTAAAATATCACCAGGAGGACACCAGCATTTTCCTTGGACGGTTAGAACCGTTGGGCATCTAATGCAATTCCAGCCATCTGAAGAAACACCCTATGGAAACAGTCACAAAATGGAAACATCTTTTTGTATTATCCTTTTTGAATTTATAAAAATACATATTTTCTCAAATGTACAACATAAATACATTGTTTCAAATACATAATGCATCTACTCCATAATAAATGATTGACAAAAGGGTTCATAAAAAATTGTGGGCTAAGCAACAAGTCATCCTTTGTCAACAACACCCAAGACTAACCACTTTTATCATGTAGGGTCTATATCATATCAAAGTGTTTGATTGAAAAAGAAAACCAGTAACTGGGAACAATCTTTGTGTAACCTTTACAGAGATAACTATTGTTTTGTGGCGTTCTATCAGGGACACTTATTTTATACAAGGTCACAAATTACCAGATTATTACATATTGTTATCAGATTTAGAGTCCTGAACGCAACCTATGACGGGAGGATAGCTCTGTGTCAATGCAGGGGTCTTGGAAGCAAGACCACGCTGAGCAAACAGGTTCAAATCCCATACCCGTGCCTGGGAATGAATAAATAAATGTAAGAACAAAATAAACGAGCACGTTATAAATAACCTGCCCTTCTACAATGAAACTAGCGCCTAGATACCTACGGGTTATGTGCGGTGCAAATAAATGCAAATATACAAACCAATGGTACGCAGCTGTACTTGAGTAATAACGATGCTGGCAGGTCTGATTCATCATGTTATCTCAAAAGGTGTCGGGCACATTGTACTAGTAGAGGTTAAACGGCATGATTAGTTTCAGTGAGCACCCAATAGTATAAACACCTCAATAGAGTGGTTAAATCAGGTGGATGGAATGATTTACCACACTTTTAAGCACACAATCAAGAAATGCCGGAAATAGCACCTTCACTACTTACGTTGCATTGCACATAGTGTTCTTTTCTCTCTCTCTCGCTCTCTCTCTCTTATATGTCGTCTTAAATGTTGTATGTTCTGTGGCCTAATATTTATGAAACCATTAAAGAACTGTGGATATGGTATGGACTAACAATGCACTATTGATGACATTTTATATCAATTAATTCTGTGGACAACTTGTGTTTGTTTTACTTGGATAATGAAGATGATTTATGTACGCCCTGAAAAAGGACAGACAGTCCGAAATGCATCGGCAAAGGATGCATCTGCCTATGATTTTTCGATTAGATTTAGTACAAGCTGTTATTAATTAAATGTACTTGCTTCATCTTCCATCAAATTTGAATGAACTTTTTCTTTCTAATGACCTAACCAATTCTAACCACTGAGTGGATCTCGGGGTGTGCAGCCCACACCGAAGGCTGATTGGCCTTTATTCCTCCATTTCAAAATTACCAGATCATAGCACCTTCGACATGTCAATCACTGAAATCCAATGCCATTTGTACATCCACATGAAAACAAATGTTATAACAGTTAAACCCTGTAGACAAATGTAACAAGTGTGTGATTTTTAGGATGAACTTAAAATCAAAACCCTTAAGTCTGAAATGCCCAAACAAGCCTCCTACTAGACCATGGAGCCTACAGAAGCATGGTCAATACCATGTAAAGCGACTACACTAGTAACATGGCACTACAAACAATGTAACTTAACCTCTCTCATTGGGTGAGACTTGGGAATGAAACTTCAGTCTATCTATGAACAGACTTCCAAGATATCCCTCCAACAAACACGTCAACCCTTGCTTATTTTCCTGCCTCCTACCCTCCTCTGCCCTTCCGCCCTTTCTTTTGGCGCACAGAAATGTTTGAAAGGGCCTGTAACACATTCCTAATTAATACATTAAAAAGTTCCAGAACTAGTCAATCTCTCAGTGAGAACGTCTGCACACCTCGTAGACATTTCTCAGTCACCAGTGACTACTTTGCGGCCGAGGTGAATTAAAGAAAAGAGCCTTCATTGCTTTTGTAGATCACAATCTGGCAAGTTTGTCAAATATTTCGGGAGGCCCTGTCCAAATGCAGAATAAACCAGGTATTCTTATAACCAAATATATTAATCAGACTAAACATCAACAAGTGTCATATATATAATATGATTTTACAGTATGATAAAACTGGTTTTCTGAAAAATTGGGAAATCATTCAATTCTTACCATCTTGTCATTTGGTCATTATAGTTTTGGACAATGAAAATTCTGGACATGGGTAGGAAAATAAAAATACATCTAGCAATCCGATACTAGTCCCCTTCTGGGCCGTTATGGTTTTCTTTGGTCAAAAGTATTTTATTGATTTTGAAGTGATTTAACACATATTGAAATGTTCAATGTATACAGAGCACAATTATTACCTTTCAAAAGTAAGCAGTACATTCCAATCTAGCCTACCTCCCACCTCCACCCACCCCTTTTTCCTGGTCTGTAGTTTCTCATTTAACAGTCATTGTATTCTTATTAAAGCAAAATTACATCCGCTATCAAACTTCAAGATGCATGTATCGCTAAAATACATACATATAGAGAGCTTTCTGATCCCACAGCTCGACCAGTAGATTACTGGCCCCTCCTTTGATCACACTTGGCGAGCACCAGCTATCCTTAGAAAGTAGAATCATAATGTTTGCTGAAATGTGTGAACGCATTGAGGTCACACATTGAGATAAGTATCATGGAATCCCCTTACTGGACCTGTGAGAAAGTGTAGTTGTATATTGACTCCAGTTACCCAACTGCGGTTTGATGTGTAGGTTTTTTGGTCCAGTGAGCCAGTGGGGAGATGTTAGCCTTTAAGCGTATACACTTGGCAGAGAACGGTGCAAGGGGTGCAGAGAGTGATATATCCCTGGGCTCAGACTTTATGATCCGAGGATTATATCTGTCGTAAGATGTAAACCCAACAGTCACTTCATTTGCACTAGTTTGCCTGCACAACATTTATCCTACAGTGTATGCAACACTAAAAAATAAAACATTATTTTGACATTTTAAAGTATGTATCGCTCTGAAATCAAGGATATAATTGAGAACACACCAATAAATGGCACTAATGAAAAATGCTTAAGGCGTCCTTTGATTACTCACACTGATCGACTCATACTGGATTCCCCCCCGCACTCATACAGTGAATAAATTGAATAGGTATAATGTGTATTCATCGAAAGTAATTTTGGGTTTCCCTCCAAAGTATTTTAGACTAAGTGCACAAAACCATTGTGGGCATTCCCTGAATGCAACTTGACCGCAAATGCTGTTTGGCCATCTATCAAATCCATAAGATGTTTCTGCATTGTCAAAAGATGCCAAAGCTTCTGCCAGTATTTGGGCCTACAGGTTTCCTCGACATCATCTCTATAATCAATGTTGCTGTTACAATCTTCATTTGAAAACAGCAGGTGTCCACAACCTTTGTGGAACACTCCCGTCCCTTGCACACCCTGTAGTTGAAAACACAACCAAATTCTCTTGCGTAATTTAAAAGATAAGACTTTATAAAAGGATGATTTCGTCATCCATGAATTGTGTACCCTAGTTGGGGTTAATTTAGACAAACAAAAAATTCAACATTCAATTTGTATCAGTTCATAGCCAACATATATAACAAAGTAAACTGATTTTTACAGTACATGGTACAAATAGTAACTATTTTTTAAAGTCCAGACAACCAAAAACTTTCATTTACAATTCATGTGGCTTATAGTAGACAGTTTATACTTGATTTTAACTCCTAATCCAATGTACACAGTGATATGTGATATGTTACATGCATCTTAGCAGGCAGAGTCAAAATCTTCAAAGTACAGTATGCTTTACGCGTTTCGGAGCGAATAGATCCCCTTCTTCAGAAGATGTCTACTAGACGTGTTTTTTCTTCAGTTTATCTGTGTCGACAGTAAAAAGTATATTGTTATTTTAATCATAATGATACATCGTAATACCTGTCTGTCATGACTGGATTTTTCTTTATATATAATCACCTGTTAGTTTCTTAGTATTGTCTCAATTTGAAATTTAAGTCCCATCTTGATTAGTATATTCTTGTCAATCCTAAAAAAAATATATATAAAAAATATATAAAAAAGGGGTTGTAAATCCCTACCGTTGTGAGAAGTAAAGATGTTAGATATCAACAATCATGTTTGCATTCTCAAACATGTCCATTAGAAAAAGGATATTAGTAATTACCTGATCTGCAGGTCGTAGTCAGAATTATGGATAATCTCCCACTTCCTTTAAGCTATATAATCCTGTAGTGGGTCTTAGTAGCACAATCAGAGGTAATGTCGGCCCTGTAGACGGAAAGAGGTACCTCAGGGGCTATTCTTACCAGTTTAGAAAAACGCTATGAAATCATTCTATGTGGTGAGTATAAAGTTCTAACATAGTTTACCTGAAAAAGGGGACGCCCTTGTGCATGTATCCTGTGGTGAAGCTCGTTCCAACGGCAACTAAGAAAAATGGCCACCGTGATGTTTATATTGCGTAATGACGTAAATGCGTGTCAACGTCGTGACGTCGCAGTGTTTATTTTTGACGCGATACAATGTGTGGTATTTATAAAACAGGGTAGAGTCTAAAAGACTAGGTTGGAATCTCTATTTTTAACATATTTAATGGTGAGTAATGTAGGTCCATTGAGCTATTACATGGATTTAGAAGATATGGTATTTAAAATTATCGCAGTCTCGTGATTAGAGGAAAAATCCAGCACACTCACAGTCTATCTGTTATTAAAAATAAATGTATATCCTCTATGTCAATTAATTACAACCAGGTGGCATCAATGTGGGTGTGTATATCCATTTCATTGTTTTAAGTAAAAAATACAAAAAAGGTCCTATCAAGCATTGATAGTGTTGAGAACACAAACAATCTAATGGCCTGGATGTATTTGCAACTACAGTAACTATTCTTTAGATGGTCAAGGAGCAGTGAATATATATTTTATTGTTAGATATTTTTAAATGTCCACTTTAGAAATTTGTGTTAGTGCAGCTAGTCATTAAAAAATATATTCAAAAGTCTACCAGTAAACTTATAAGGAGACTTATAAGAAAACACCCAAATTAAATTCTTCATTCATTCCGTTGGGAGAAAGACTGTTCAGTTTTTCAATCCAATGTAATTCTCTCTGCCCCATGCGTCTGCCATGGTCCCCCCCCTCTAGGTAATTTTTTCACTTCCTCAAGAATAATGACTTTAAGTTGGGCTATTGTGCGTTTATTTTGAGAGAAGTGTCTAGCGACAGGAGATTTGATACTGTTGGTACGGATATTGCTCTTATGTTCATTCCATCTTTCTTTAGCTTTCCTGATGGTTTGCCCTACGTAGAAGATACCGCAGCGGCAACTGAGACCGTAGATGACTGATTTGGTGTTGCATGTGGTGTAATGATTCAATCGAATTTTTTGTCCACTGTTAGGGTGCCTCACATAGCTACCCTTCATCACATTATTGCAATTGCCGCAATTTAAGCACGGAAATGTGCCTGTCTTCTTCTTCTTCAAAGTTTGTTGTTTGTCTTGTTTGATTTTTTCTGCTTTCACCAGTTCGTCTTTGAAGTTTCTTCCCCTCTTATATGCAATTAGGGGAGGTTTTGAGAATAGTCTGTCCAGTTGTGGATCCATTTTGATAATATTCCAATTTTTCTTGAAGATCCTGGTATATGATGACTTTGGGCAGAATATCTCAAAGTATGGAGAAATGGAATATCCTTAGATTTGTTCTCATTAATAAGGAGATCCTTTCTTTCAAGTCTGTCGACTTTATCTTTAGCCTTTTCAATGGTGTCACTAGGGTAGCCTCTTTGTCTATATTTCTCGGCCAGCAGTTGATTTTCTTGTTGTAATGTCGCAGTGTCTGACGTTATTCTTTTAAGCCGTAAGAATTGGCTATAAGGTAAATTATTCCTTAAATGATCAGGATGATGGCTCAAGTAATGTAGTGAGTTGTTCACGTCTGTCGCTTTGTGATAAACATTCGTGATTATCACTCCATCTGGTCCATTCCACAGTTCAACGTCTAGAAAGTGTAGTTTGGGTTCTCCCACCTCCATTGTAAATTTAATCTGATTGTGAAGGTGATTAATGAAGGCCAAAAAAGCTTGTAGATCATCTGTTGATCCTCTCCAAACGACAAAAATGTTGTCTATGTAACGTTTCCATGTTATTAGGTTCTGTTGCCATTGATGTGCATTGAGTATTCGTTTGCTCTCTAAATGAATCATGAACAAATTAGCATACGCCGGAGCCATTGAGGAGCCCATAGACGTGCCTGATGCTTGTAGATAAAATTGTGATTTGTTTCCGAAATAATTAACCAGTATAATCTTACTGAGTTCCAGAATGAAAGTTTTGTTGGCTTCACAATTATTACTCAGCAATGCCCACTCTAGTGCTTCCAATCCGTCCTGATGCGGAATTTTCTTTTTAAGGGATTAAAGAAAATCCCTAAACCGATTAGGGTAGTAATTACCTCTGGTGATTTGTGGGTGTAGCCAGGTTTTGCAGGAAAGTCTTAATATTAGACCAGAGTCTGTGCGTGCTCTGTGGAATATACAAATACATGTGTAAATGGTACCTTTAGAACACTCTTGTTCTTCCCTTATTCCCTCCCTCTTTGTTCCAGAATGGCCTGGATGTGGCAAAGTTTGAGAATACTAACCATTTCAGGATTAGTAAGTAGCCTCAGTTGGGATGGTAGGCCGTGTTAATCCGACTGGGTAATTAATGGGAACGGCAAAACACAAAAGGAAAAACATTGGTTTCCTGGTACATAGTTCCTCTACTTTAAGTTAGTTTAGGTAAAGTGGAGTATAGGTGATATTGTTCACTGTGTAGCATCCAACCTACCATGTATGGAAGCTTGTATCCATTCAGCAGGCATCTAAAGTTAAGCCAGTAGTCACAGGGTCAAGTAGGTCCTTAGTGTGCTTCTGGTGTCCTAGATGCAAGTAATACATGAATGAATCTAGCAATTTGGTTCCTCTGGGTGTCTAGTGCTCAGAACATTCAAGTTGGTAGCTTATGCATTGACACACAATTATGTGCTTCTCATTTAGTAGCATCAATAGCTTAGATGTCCAATGTTGTACGTTGTATATCGGTCCAATGTTAAGTGATATAGTGCAGTATCCAGGTTGAGCGTTATTGTAACAAGTGGAACAATGGGAGTTGAAACCATCTTGTTAACGTATATTAGATACAGAGTTTGTTTTCTGATGAGACGCTCCTGTGCTCGTGGCTATGTGCAAAGTAACCAGGCAGTTAATGGGTTGTTTGGAACCTTACGTAGCTCGCTGTTATCCGTAGATGTAGTGACATGCAGGTGTCCGTAGTGTTTATGGATCAAGTTATGCTCCTCCTGTAACATTAATATAATTATTAAACAATTATAGCGCGAGTGATATTGTTGGGGTGTGGTAAACGGCATCCTGCCCTGAGGCTGTCTCAAAGGGTTGTTGTGGTAGCGAAATGGGGGCACAAAGCATCAAGGGGCATTCACTCTAGTGAAATATGTTGACTGAAGACTTGTATTTGGTGTTTGCTGTGGAGGGCAGAAATGTAAACGTGACCGTTGGTGTTAAACCCCATCCTTCATTTATTGGACCTGTATGCTTGAACTCTGTGTGATGTGAGGAATCAGAAGGTGTCTCACCTGCTGGCCCCAGGGGGGGGGGGGGGGTCTCTCTCTCTCTCTCTCTCAGGTGCCAGGGCACGACCATCGCCTTTGGATCCAGACCCTGGGGGTGGACCAGTGTGGGAGGATCACCTGAGTGAGGGGTCTTCGGTGAGTGAGACACCTGATAGCGAGACGCGGTATCCCCCTCCCTGTAACACCTTTACCCCATCCGACTCGGTAGGATATGTGGGAACTTTACTCCTCCCTTCACATGGAAGGCCCGCTCTGGGGGGAAAACAGACTCACACCTTAGCATTGTACTGGACATGTCCCACTACTATTGTCAGGCAATTACTGGTAACCACTCACACCTGACTTCCATTAGGCTGCCCCACAAGGATAAAGATAAAAGGCAGAGCAGAGCAGGAGAGCACACTCTTAGCGAGGCAAAGCACACGAAGGAACAACCTTTTCCAGATGGCAGCTGAATGAGGGCAGAAAGACGACAAACCAAGAAGGGTGCGCAAGGAGAGAGATACCCTTGACCTTTCCGTCGAGAAACCGTTACTTTCGAGGATCGTTCAGATTAAGGCCAGGAAACCAGACTGAAGAATCCTGCATTGTGTGTCAGAGATACCCGAGGCACTCTTGCATGTCTGATCAAGTCGGGGAGGAGCAGCAGCTTCTGTGGTACCATTCTTGGCTCTGGGATCAAAGAAGCGCAAGAAACATCAACACAGCCAGTGAGTTGGGGAGACCAATGCAAGACCGGTCTGTGTTGAAGTCAAGGTTGCAAGCAGCAACAATGTATAAAGAGCGTAAGAACAAACATTGGTAATGCGCGTTATGAAAGGCGCAAGGAAAGCTTAATTGCTGATGGAAGTCTGAACTTTAACAAAGAAAGATACAATACCAGCGACAGAGTGGTCCGGCACTGCAAGTGTGTTCAATCGGAGGTCTGAGGTATCCAGCCAAGAAGTGGCTGAAACGTTAGTCAAAAAAAGATGGGAATGATGAGTGAAGTGAATTGAAGTGGTCCTGCGGCGGTTTAAGCAAAATTCATTGCACAGTCTGATTTTTTGACACAAAGAGGAAAACTTATAAAGTGTGATTACATGGTCTGAACCCGATCGAGGGAGACCAGTTGTGAACATTGTGCTAAGGGGATCGAACCCAAACGAAAGGAGATCCATGGTCCGAGCCCGATCGAAGGAGACCAATGGTGAACATTGTGTTAAAAGGGAGTCGGAGCCTGTAGGAGGGAGACAATGGTAAATTGTGAACCTGTAAACTTATGAATGTGAAAATCCTTATAAGAAAGGAACTTGGGTGCTTGTTTGTTACATCAGGTCCTCTGCAGTAAGACCTTTACTGGGGAAGAGACTGTCACAGAAGGCCCAGATACCCGATACCTATGCTTTGAACTATATCCTTCTGGCAGAGAAGCCAGAGTGTGAGCGAAACTCGAGCGTGCCACCTTGTCCCATGCTAAAAACGCAGGGAAGGGAAGCCAACTGCCCAACTATCCTGACATTTCATTTCTTAAACACTTTTCTTTTTGCATACATTGTTGTGTTCCTCACCATTTGTATTTAGAAGTAAGGATTGGCAATAGGTTTATTAGTATAGGCCCTGTTATTTTGACAGAGACTCGCCTAGGACTGCGTTATTATTTGATAGTCATAGCTTGCTCCCATCCTTAGATTTAGGGTAAGATAGGTTCAACCAACCTGTTGAAATACAATAAACACCCTTGAACTGTGATCACTTGTGTATGTCTTCACTGTTTGATAGCATGCCTTCCTTACAGTGAACATAGACTACACGTGTTTTTCTCTTTAAAATTGACAAAGGAACTTTCATTAAATATTGGTATGTTTCCTTTCTGAAATGTGTTGGTGAAGAGGTAACAAGCCATGCTTTGGAATAGCTTATGCAGCAATCTGGAATTTTACAAAACCCCTCTTCCCTCTCCTGCTTGCTTGGAATAGGAGGTACGAGTAATATTCCCATGAAGCCCGGCTTAGTGCATTTCTCTATGTAAGGTTTCATAAAGTAGCACGTAAAGATACAGTAGATTAGCATACAGGCCATGTGTCGGACACATCTGGCGCAGGCTGCCTCCACATTTTTACATTCTTTGCTGTGAGCATTGACAAGCCATGAGCCCAAATCTACTTGTTAAAATAGATAAACCCTCCCTTTATTGGCTGCAGGGCATATTGTATATTTACATTTTTCGTTTATTTTTTAAGGATCGCACAATGGCGGATATTAAGCAGGAAAGGTGGAACATTTTACTCCCTGCCCTCTTAGGTTACCTATGTTTGCTCCTTCTGTGCTAAGTAGTGGTTGGGAAGGCAGTCCAAGTCAATTGCACTGATTCCTGGCAGATGGTGCCCATTTCTGTGGGTGCGCATGCCAATATTAGGATTGTAGCAAATTGTGGCTAGTGAGGGACACTGCTTGATGTTCAGAGTGACATTAAATGTCCTTAAGTGTGACATATGGCATGGAGGGGGGTGCTCTGATACGTGGCTGAGACATGGTCGCCGCCTGAGAAGGCTCAGTCAGAGGCCGAAATATGCTGTCCAAGAAATCCTGCCTTTGTCGTGCTGAAGCAAGAAGGAAGCGGTGCTCTACATTCTGTATTATTCTGTGAACACTGCCAACTAAAAGTCGACTCGGGAGGACCTCCCTGTGGGGGGTGGGGAACCGGGGAGGGGACGGCAGCCAGATCAACCGGCACTGTACTGAAGGGCCGGCGTGGTTCCCAGTCATACCTCGGGACATGGAGCATAACCTAGATACCACCACACCCCGCCTGCAGGAGCAGAGTTAGCAACCCTGAGCCCATCCACCCGTAAACACTGAGTGGAATGCGGCCTGTGCGGGCCCTCCGGGTGCCAAGGAGGGCTGCAGCCCGGCCCAATCACCCTGGCACCGCCGGGGGTTGTCCTGACCATTGGAGCCCCGGCTCAGGGGGAGTGTGGGCCCCCCCCCGCATGGTGAGTGGCCTGCGGATGAGGCAGGCATCCCGCTCCCAGGTAGGTGGCGACAAAATATAACAGGGTCCAGAGCAATTCAAGTGAAGAGAGGTGGTGTGATTGGGGGAGAGGTCGGCTGGGGACATACCACATGGGTCCGCTGGATCCGAATGGTACACATGGTTTGCACCATCTTGAGGACCAGTGAGAGCCAGCACTGCTAACTGCCCAGCAGTCGGAGCCTTATCATCCGGAGCCCAACCCTGCTCAGTACATTTCACACAGGAGGGATACCATTTCTGGGCCCGGCGCCCCTCTACACTGCCGGGGCTTGGGCACCCTCCAGCTACGGGCCGGGTTACGGTCACGCCTCATACGGATGGTGAGTCCTGGGGACAACCCCTGGGGGGTTTCCACCTACCTCTCCCCCGGGTGGCACCGGGTTCAGAGGGACTGATTCACCCGGTGGGTCCTTTGTCGATGGTCCCCATCTCCCACCCTTCCAGTTTGGCAGAGTGATCGGGTGGGTAACAACAACTTGGGCCTCGACCTTCTCCGCTGGCAGCCTCCCCCACTTCACAGGCTGTACAGCTCTTTAGTTCCTTGGCCCCTGCAGCCGATAACCCATGGGGGAGGTGGAATAAATACAGAAGGCTCAAGTGGAACCAGTTCTGTTTGTGTATCCATCTTAAGCACTGCAGAGATACCTGGACCCCATCCTCTTTCCAGAACTCTAGCGTAGTAGTCTGCACACCTCCGGCCCCCTGTCGCAATGTACTCATCAGGGTGGTCTGGCTGGTCCTGCAGAGATCTCGGAAGGTCGCAATCTCAAAGGGCTGGTGACCTACCCTTGGGGCATGCTGCCACCATGACTGCCCTGGGCTTAAAGGATATGCTTGAGAATTATAGTGCGCTGCTGAGCACGAGACAGGAGTCCTCCAACACCCCACTCATCCGCAGAGACCTGTACAGGTTACGGGGTCCCACATGGAACACAGTGCCGTAAGTCCTGGAGACACGAGGAGAGAAAGAGGGCCCTCCGGACGCTTCAGGCACAGTCACCCCTCGACGCCACATTATGGGGAACCCCAAGAAGCAGACGAAGATGGATCAGTTTGCCAGAGCCGACCAGAACCCTCCTGTCGCGGCAGAAATTACAGGGCCGTCCCACTTTGATGTCTCTGCTTTGAACCAGACGTTGTTGGCGCTTAAGAGCAGCACTGGCAATATGGATGCTAAAATAGATGCGCTAACCTGCAAGGTGGATGTATCAGCGATCCAGATCGACTAGCTCTGTGGTCGGATGACAGAAGTCGAACACAGGATTGGAGAAGGGGAGGACAAGGTCGCAATACTGCAACGTGAGGTTGTCACCCTACAACAACTATTAAAAAGGTGGTAGCGAAGAATGGTGACCTCGAGGGGAGATCCAGAAGAAACAATATACGGATAACGGGGGTGGCTGAGTCCACACCCATAGACAACATGGAACAATTTGTGGAAAAACTGCTGGAGAATCCGCCAGTTACAAATATGTTCATGATTGAGCGAGCTCACCGCTCGTTATCCTCCAAGCCTACCAGGGGCTCCATAGAGGGCTATTGTAGCTTGTGTTTTCAACTACAGAGACAGGGGTATTCTCATTCGAGCAGCTAGAGAGAAGGTGGTCTTGCAGTGGGGTTCAGCGACCATTCGCCTTTACCCAGACTTCAGTCAGCATGTCCAGGACCAGAGAAAGACTTTTCAGACTTTTCAGTCTGTGAAGAATATTTTAAGAAAAAAGGAGATACGATATTCAAGTTGTTGCCTGCAAAGCTTCGGGTGGTGCACGAGGGCAGTCTCTCCTTTTTCGCAAGGGTGACAGTTGCCCTGCCCAAATAATAAAGGACGCAGCTAGAGATTTAGCCCCATTTATCTCGAAGCTCATTAACTCCTCCTTCAAATCCAACACAGTGCCAGCCAACCTAAAAGAATCGTGGGTCCTCCCCCTTCTTAAAAAACAAACCCTTGACCCTTCCATCCCGACTAACTATAGGCCTATCACCACTGTACCCTTTCTACTAAAAATCATCGATAGAGTGGCCTATCTCCAAATTCAAGATTACTTAGAATTCAACCATCTACTTGGCTCACGCCAATCGGGCTTCCGCCCCCTCCATGGCACCGAAACAGCCTTAATAGATCTTAAAACTAAAATGGATGAATTTAAGGATAGTGGTAAAACAGCGCTGCTGCTCCTACTGGACCTGTCAGCAGCTTTTGATCTGGTGGATCATGCAGTCTTATGCAACCACCTCAAGCTCGCTGCCAACTTCACAGGAGAAGCTATAGCATGGGTACAATCCTTTCTAGCCAACCGCACCATGAGAGTGTTTTCCACATCCACCTGTGCCGACCCCATCCAAATTACATGTGGAGTCCCTCAGGGCTCTTGTGTCTCACCCACCATGTACAATATCTTCACTAAGCCACTGTTTGACAAGTTGGACAGACTGGGTGTCACCTATACAAATTACGCAGATGACACCCAGATCCTCATACCCCTTTCGGGCAACTATGGAGCGGACCTGGCTTTGGTGAATAAAATCTACATCCTCATTCAGGCATGGATGGCCACCCATGGCCTCTGCCTGAACGACGATAAAACTGAAATATTGCTCCTCGGCTCAGACCATAACCTTTCTAAACTCACCCTGGACTATGCCTCATTCAACATCGACAATAATACTATTAAGGTTATGCGCGAGGTTAAAACTCTAGGTTTTTACCTCGATTCAGCTCTCTCCCTCAAAAAGCAAGTGAACTCCCTAGCCTCCACAACCACTTACACGTGTAAACTTATCCGTGCTGCCAGACCCTTCCTGTCAAGTGCCAGCTGCCTCACCTTGGCCAATGCTCTTGTCATGTCCAGACTGGACTATTGCAACGCCCTATATTCAGGTGCAAACAAGGCGGTCACAGACAAACTACAAAGATTACAGAATAATGCTCTTAGAGCAGCCCTGAATATCCCACGTAGAGAGCACATTTCCAAACATCGGACCGAGGCACACTGGCTCAAGATCAAGGACAGAATCTTCCTCAAAACCATCTCTCTCACAGCCAAATGCCTTAACAACCAAGCACCCCCATACCTAGCTGAAAGAATCCTATGGAGGTCCTCTAACCGATCGACAAGATCTGCCAACACCTACTTACTTGAAGTCCCTAGATTTAAACTCACCACGGCGGGTGGATCTAGCTTCCCAGTCAGAGCTGCCCAAGCATGGAACACACTCCCACTTGACCTTAGACGCCCCCTACCTTACACTAGATTTAGATCTAATGCCATCAAATGGCTGCACAACAACGATTGCAACACCTGTTAAGACAACATTCCTCTGCGCTTCCTCCTGCTGATCCTACATGTACTGCCTCACTTGTATCACCTGCTGTAAAGTATCACTTGCTGTAAATTACCACTGTTTTTGTAATAGGCTGTGTTCAGGCCTCTGTAACTAAGTTTCGAATCTACTTGTTTTGCTGCGCCCGACTGCCCACGGGCTTGGAGCGCATTAATAAATAAATAAACAAACAAACAAACAAACAAACATCCCCGGAAGCGGCTGAAAGTTTTGCCGTGGATATCCCGGACCCGGGGGGCATCCCCCCTAGATCACCATAACACTAATACTACAGACACGGAGTCCAGTGCAACTTATTGATTTGTACAGAGAGGCTGGCGGCTAGAGCGGTTTCACTCTGCAGTTTCTGTATCTTGGGCACTGCCAGCTATGTTAATCATGCACAAATGTGGTATAGGCCTTTCGTCACACTGCCGCCGCCGGCCCCCTGCGCTCAGTGGCACAGGAAGCTTTGGTTAGGGTTGTTGGTAGATCTGTCTAGGGTGGGGCGTGGACAGGGGAGACAGGTAGGTTTTTGTTGCTGGCGTGGGCGGAGGGTGGCACGAGGGAGGTACTTCAAGTTATGTTGTGTTGTGGGGTTAGGGCTGGGATTCGTGAGGGTGCTGGGTCTAACCGGGTCCTAGACACTCCCGAGGCACTCAGATTACCAGGATTGTTTTTTTTCTTCAATATATACCCATGAGGGATCATGAAACAACCAATAGCGGACGGAAGGCAGGGACAATGAGGTCACGCTGCTAATCTGGAAGATATGGGGGATTACAAATGGGAAAAAGGCACGCCCGATTTCAAATTATGCCAAGGACCACAGAGTCAATGTTTTGAGTTTACAAGAGACCTATTTGGGGATGGGAAGTAAGCTCTCCAACCTTGCGGGATGGGGTATCCACAGGTATTGCTAGTCCTTCACTACTCATTCCGGAGTGGTAGCCATCTACATCCACCGCTCACTGGAGTTTAAACTCCATGTGCAATTTGGGGACAGAAGATTTCTCTTGGTGGCCGGGGAGATATCGGGGTGGCTTCTCATTGTCAATGTGTATGCTCCTAACTATGATGACCCGGACTTCTTCCAGGGTTGTGCAGATCACCTATGCACCTTCCCGAATTATGAGGTGATGTGGGCAGGACATTTTAACATGGCTCTTTTGCTAGACTTGGACAGATCACTCTAAACCCAGACCACCCTATCATGGGCTGCCCAGAAATGGCCATCTATAGCGGGGTGTCATGACCTTATCGACTCCTGGTGTCTTCTTCACCCTTCCAGCAGGGAATACACTTTCTACACCGGAGTCCACGGCAACTCCTCCAGGACAGACTATGTTATGCTGTCTCCCGAACAGATCCGTCCGACTCTGAGCCCAGATCCTACCCAGGACTATATCTGACCACTCCCCGGTCCTGGTACATATGGCCGGTCCCGCCCCCTAGAGGATACGGTTTTCTGAGATGAGATCCGACAAGATATTACCCCCTTCTTCCAAATTACTGTGGGTTCAGTCTCCAATCCCAGGGTCGTGTGGGAAACATTTAAGGTATACCTCCGGGGATGTTGTATGTACAAAGAAGGGGGGGTTCTGAAAAGTATTTGCAGGCCCATCTCCACAGTGGAACGTGATATTAAGCGGATGGGGACCCAACGGGGTCAACTCAGCGGATATACAAGCACTGCTGCGGGAAAAACGTGTGGAAGTGGATGATCTAATGAGTAAGGAGGAATGTTTCCTGGGAGATCCAATAGCGTCGGCCGGGTATGGCGAAGGCGATCGCCGGAGCAGGACGCTGGCCTGGCCAATAAAACGGGACCAACACCTAGACTCTTATAGTAGAAATCGAAGGAGACACTGGGGAGCTCACCAGATATGATATGGCATTTATAACACGCCTATAAACAAGCGTTTCAAGTCGCGACACCAGTGATGGCGTGAAAATTAATGAGGCCTTTCGGAAATTCTATGACCAGCTATATACCACCCAATGTACTCCAGTACTTGGATAGAATTGCACTGGGCTGGCTGGACCCTGCGCAGGGTGCTCTATTGAATGACTCCCTCAATCGATGAGGAGTTCCTTAAGGTGATTTGTTCGCTCCCCAGCAATAAGGCCCCTGGTACCGATGGGATCACGGTGGAACTAGATTAGGCATACCCACACTTACTGATTCCCCCGGTTACAGGAGATGTACGAGGCGGCCCATTCTTCGGGGACACTCCCCGAGTCCACCGGAACGGCCCCGGTGACAATCCTGTGAAGCCTGAAAAAGACCCTGGTATGTGTTCCTTCTATTGGCCTCTTTCCTTGATCAACACCGACAATAAGATTCTGGCGAAACTCCTGGCCACTCGGCTTCTCCCACACATGCCCAGCCTGGGCCAGTTTCATTCCAGGGCGGTACACTCAAAATAAGCTTTGCAGACTGTTTATGCTAATGCACAATGTGAATCCAGAGATCTCAATTGTAGTCGCCGCTTTGGACGCCGAAATAGCGTTTGACTCTGTGGAGTGGCCTTTCCTCTTTGGGGTCCTCAGATGCACAGGCCTGGGCAACTCTTTTATACAATGGACATGTCTCCTCTACACAGTCACCAAATCCTTGGTGTATACCAATCGCATGCAGTCGGAGGCAATCTATACTGCACGTGGTACCCGGCAGGGCTGCCCATTTTCCCCAATACTGTTCGCCCTGGCGATTGAACCCTCGGCTTGCATGCTGAGGGAGCACCATGCACACAGGGGGGTGAGAATTCACTCGAACAACTCCATTATCTCCCTTTACACAGATGATATGTTACTATACATGTAACACCCCACAAAGAATCTACACCCCATGATGGAGGAAGTTGGTGTCAGGTCAACGGATCAATTGGGCAAAATCAGAGGTCCTCCCCCCCCCCCCCCACCCGACACCCTGCATTGCTCAGAAAGTTATCGGTGGCGCCTTCAGTTGGCGCCCACAAGGTATTCGGTATTTGGGTATAGAAGTCTCCACATGTACGGGCTCGCTGTATAAGTATAACTACATGGACGTTATGGAACACCTGGAGCACAGAGTAGATGCCTGGATCCGCCTTCCTATATCTCAGACTGCCAGGATCTCTCTGGCTAAGATGTTGATCTTACCGAACATCTGTATATATTTAATACCGTCCCGATTTGTCCCCTGCAGGTGTTGATGGTACGACTTAGGGGGTGGATTAATAGGCTTATTTGGGATGGTGGCGAGGACCATATATCACTATACAACGTGTCGCCCTGATTCACAGGGGGGTTTGGACTTCCCGGATCTATTTTTGTATTTCCTGAAAACCCAACTTCAATACCCGGTCTGGTGGTGGTCCCCTGCGACTGACCTCCCACATACCCTTATTGAGAGAGAGAGAGAGAGAGAGAGAGAGAGAGAGAGAGAGAGAGAGAGAGAGAGAGACGCTGCTCCCCAATGACGCCGTAGGCCTACTGTGGGGGACCCCGGAGGGACAGCCAAGAGTCGAGGTACAACCACTGACAGTAACACTTAAAGCCTGGGAATACCTTGCAGGACTGGTGGAAATTAAGCAGTGGTACTCCCCCCTGTATGGCAATATGTTTATGTTTGTTAATTTGTACATTAGAGGTAAATATGACGTTGGAGGTATTCCGCTCACCCACGAGAAGATGTTCCGACAACTTTGTTAAACTAAACGTTCACTCCCTGGGGGATCTAGCACCAGATGGCAAATTAGTTTTGTAGGTGGAGCTGAAGGACCGGGGCGAATGGTCTCCCATTACGATATTCCTATACTACCGACTACGGCAGGTAATTAGATCCAGATGGCCGGACTTCCCTAGTGCTCCGCCTGTCTCTCCATTAATGCAGTACATTACCTCTCCCCCCACCACTAGCAAGCTGGTCTCCTCTCTATACAAAATTGCCTCAGTAAACATGCCACCCCCTGCAGGTCCCTATAGCAACAGGTGGGAGGCCGCTCTGGTGAAGGCGCTGACAACCGAACAGTGGGGTATGGGGGGTGGCGGGGCTCCTGATAATCGAACAAAGATCCTGAAGCAAAAACAGAGTAAAGAAGCAGAAACAAGCACCAACGAAAAAGCCACAGCGTTATGAATATGCCGTGCACATAATACCCGGTAAAGCGAGGGAGATACCTGTAGGATGAACAGCATATGGCCGTAAGAATTTTGGCATTGGAAGCGAGCAGCTGCAACAAAGTGGCGTTGGGGCAAGAACAAACAGGAGCTGGAAACAGGCAGCATGGATCTTAGAAGGAGCCGCATCGGAAACCACGGATGAGAGGAGGCAGGTTGCGCTGGCTACAGTGTGTCTGAACACAAATATAAGCGTCACATGGACGCGTACGAGGCCTGATAGAGTGGAAGATAAATTATGGCGAGAACTGCAAAGTGGACGGTGGTGTTCGGCACAAGCAGAACTTCAGACACGAAGCCGACGTACAGCTGGACAGGAACTGTAGTCTCTGGGCAGACCTGCTGTGCAAGCAGAGACTGGAAAAGCTGGGAAGAGAGCGGATAGGGACACAGACAAGCGGCACAGGCACACAAAGATACTGTGCCAAGGTGCACAGCAGGCCAGACTGCGAGCCCCAGATGGTCCGTTGGAAAGCGAGCCGTGATGCACAGAGCATGACAAAGTGAAACTGTGGACCTCCCAACATAACGTACACCATGGAGGAGCTTGGGCGTCTTGCACAATATTAGAAGGGTAGTGCGCTGAAGTCGAGCCCATAATCAGCCCCAGCTGCTACAGGCCACCAGAGAGCTCATCATACAGATTGAGGAGGGGGACGGCACAGTCCTCGGGCAACGTCAACTTACAGACGGGCCCTCAAGAACTGGCGAACAACGCGCAGCATTGTGTGGAGAAGGGACCTGGCCATAAGTGTACTGCAGGGTGATGAGGAGCCCTGGCCGGAGTCGAGTTGCTCCAATGGGTGTTCCTTTTTGGAGCGGGCTGAAGCCCAAGTACAGAGGCTGTGTGAGAACCGCAAGGTTTAGGGAAGACAGTGAACGGACCATCTACAAGCGCTATTAACGTGGGCGTGAGGCGGAACGAATATTGGCATTACATGGATGGCAAGCAGACTGCACATAAGGGTTGCTGAGTGAGCTGAGCTGCCGCCTAAAGCAGGCTGGGCACTAAAGCGCTAACGCAGCATATTTGCATGAAGCACTAAAGCAGGACCAAGGTGCGCAGCAGGGAGACCTGGAGACATAGGGAAGGTCAACGGGAAAGGAACAGGGGCTACACATAACCACAGGCCCCATGGAGCGCAGGAGTGCGACCCGACCCTGTACTATACAAGTGTTATAGGGGGGGCAACAACGAATGGCAATTAAGCACTAATGTAGGAAACTGAAATGGTGCTGGAATAGGAAAGTGAACACACAGATAGCCCGAGGCATCACTGGACTGTTAATAACACTATCAGGGTTCAGCTGCCACATAGTAAGCCCTATAGGGTGCAAGAGATGAGGGCGAGACTGCACAAGCCCAACTACTGCTCACAGCAGGAAAGGCAATACAGCTCCCCACAGAGATGGGTTCTCACTGCACCTTCGACCAAAGCACACGTATGGAACCGGAAGGCGGGAAGGGCAAGCTCTAGACCATAGTTAAAAGCAAGAGTGGGCACAGAGACAGATGACCCTTGCGGTATAGGAACAGGGAGTCAAGGCTCTGCAACACTGAAGAGGGTCCAGCGTGACAGCTGGAGTAGAGTGGGACACAGGGACAACATGTACTAAGCGCTGCAGCGGAGCTACCAACCTCGGCTCACACACTGATGCAAGAGACGGAGGAACTAGATCGGGGCCAACAGACATAAGAGCACAGCTAGGCATCCAGCTAGCTGTGAGTGGACGGACCGCCTTGAGTTCGGTGGGGAGGCCATAAACAAGCAGTAGCGGAGTACATGGCGTCCAAAACAAAGAAGCCCAGAGGGAAGCAGCCGTTGATGGACATATTTGCAAAATTGCCGCATGCAGGAGGGATGGCAGAGACCACCTCGACGAGGGATGACCGACAGATCCTAGATGCAATTGCGGATTTGAAAGTGACATGGGAATCCAAGTTGGGAGCGGCCATCGCAGATCTAAAGACGTCTCTAGAAGGCAAAATAGATGCAGTCAGGGTGGATGTCAACCTCCTGAGACAGGATGTGAGAAGCTTGGCTGAACGCACAGGCAAATTAGAGGGTGAGGTGAAAACAAACACGGGCAGCTGCACCACCAGTTCCATGGAGGTTGCGACGCTCCAACAAGTGCGCAACCTGGAAAGCAGAGCGGAGGAAGCGGAAGGGCGGGTGCGCAGAAATAACATCCGTATTGTCGGACTCCCGGAGGGAATAGAGAGCCCGGACCTGACGAACTACATAGAGAAATTATTGCTGCAAGAGATTGGAGCGGGTTCGCTCACACGGGGTTTCACGGTGGAAAGAGCACACAGAGCCCAAACGAGGAAACTGCAGCCTGGAGCTCCCCCCAGACCGATCATCGCTATAATTCTAAACTACATAGCGATCAAAAGACAGCTACGCGAGTTAGGCCTGAAATACATGCTGATGTACCCAGCAAGACTGAAAGTGCTGCATAAGGATAAGGCAGTTTTCTTTGAATCTCCAGAGGACGCAACAAATTGGATCAACAAGCAGAATTGCCCAGCGACAGCGGATGAACAGACGGAAAGCGGTGGCGATAAGTGAATTTACGTTTTACCTACCATAGCGAAGTTGTGAACGGGGCTCAATTTATACTGTGTAAATGGGAGGGAGCGGGCAGAGTAAGCTAGACGAGCTTCTGTAACGTGGACTTACACTAAGCAAGGTTGGAGGACACCACAGACGACTAAGATACAGACTGTTGAACTACATTATAAGGAGTAACGGGGGTCACCTGTGGGTTGAATGCATTGCAGTGCTTAGGGTATATGAGTGGATAGCAAATTGTGGCACTAATGCAGGAGATACGGAGGAAACGTGTTCTCACCCCCAGGAGTCTGTTTAGTTGGGATATTAGTAGAATAGTGTCCCCCTGCAGGGTTCGGAGTAGCGGTATAGGCCGCGAAAAGGACTAGGTGCGGGGGAGCCTGAGATCCATGGATGGAGCTGCACATCAGTTTGGGAGTTGGGGAGTTAGGGGGGCAGGGAGTGGGGTAGTTGGGGTGTTACAAAGGGAAGTTGTTGGGAGAGTTGGGGAGTTTAAAGGGAGTGAAGCCATTGGGATAGTTGGGGTGGGTAAAAGGGAGCGAGCATATACCTATAAATCACTGCGCATGGAGCAGAAGACAAGAGAGGACAGGGGCGGAACAGGGTATGGATAAGATGGGGGACCTCAAGATAGTGACCTGGAATGTCAGGGAGCTCAATAGTTATTTGAAGAGGAATAAGGTCATGATGCATCTGAAAAGACAGAGAATCAATATTGCTCTATTACAGGAAACCCACTTGACAAAGGAAAAACAAGAAGTGGTGGGGAGGAAATGGAGAGGGACCACTATAGGAGCAATATATTTGGCTTATGCCAGAGGGGTAACTATGTGGATAGCACCGTATGTCGCCTTTAAGCTGTTACAGTCCACCATAGAGCCAGATGGGAGGATGGTGCTAATAAAAAGAACTAGTGGGAAACAGAGAGCTGAGCATTATCAACACAGATGCCCCGAACCAAGACGCTACCAGCTACTTCAGAACCCTATACTGCAAGATCAGCCCATATATCACGGGGGAGGGGGGCAATTATATGGAGAGGAGACTTCAATCGCACGCTAGATCCCAAGGTTGACAGATCAGATAAGAAGATGGAGAAGCCCACCCCAGTAGCTAAAGCTCTGAAGTCCATACTAAGTGACTTTCGACTAGTGGACGTATGGAGGATGCACCACCCACAAGATAGGCAGTATTCTCACAACTCGGCCCCACAAAACCTGCACACGCGGTTAGACTACATAATTGCGACAACAGAGCTGACAGGGGAACTAGTGCAGTCAGAATACAAAGCGAGAGTCCTCGCGGACCACTCGCCATTGATTGTGGCATGGCAGTACTCGACGCATAGGGCACAGATCCCGACATGGAGACTTAGGGCCGAAACTTTGAAAGACACTGGGTTTAGAGAGGACCCGAGGAAAGAAGAACAAGTTACTTTCTTACCTGGTAACGTTCTTTCGATGGGATGGTCCGACGACGTATTCCATATCTATGACATGTAATCACCACAGCTGTGCTGCTTCGGAAACTTTTCCGGCGTCTGCGTCCTGCGTCGATGACGTCAATGCGCCGACGTCTAGGACCTCCTCCGACGTCCGACGTCATCCGATGTGATAAGTAGGACGCACGACGCCCGTAGCCTCAGTTGTAGTTTTTTCCCCCAGAACGTGTGACATAAGTCAACTGCCAGTCAGACACAAAGCCTTGCGGAACGCAAGCTGCAATCGCAAAAGAAATTCTGCAGCGGGGAAGGCAGGGCGGGAGCGATATGGAATACGTCGTCGGACCATCCCATCGAAAGAATGTTACCAGGTAAGAAAGTAACTTGTTCTTCGAGGGGATTGGGTCCTCCGACCTATACCATATCTATGACAGACTGCCAAAGCAGTACCAAAACAAGGAGGAGGGAAAGAATTTAGAAACAAATTTACAATAGCCAATCAAATAGCAGAGCAAAGGACCGCCTTGCCAAAGGCCAGATCCTGCCCTCTGATGGAATCGAGGGAATAATGCCGTACAAATGTATGTACTGAAGCCCAGGTGGCTGCATCACAGATGTTGCGAATAGGAACACCCCTCTGCAGCGCAGTAGATGCAGCCACACCCCTGGTAGAATGGGCCCGCAAGTCAGCCGGTGGGTCCTTACCCGCCAAGCGGTAACACTCCGAGATGGCCAAAATAATCCAGCGGGACAAAGTCTGTTTCGTCACAGCTTGCCCCAAACGCTTACCAGCGTAACCAATAAAGAGTTGATCGTCCACTCTGACCCGGGACATGCGGGAAACATAAAAGCTTAAAGCTCTCCTAGGATCAAGCCTATGGAGCCTCTCCTCTTCCTTACCAGGATGCGGAGGAGGATAGAATGCCGGAAGAACAACCTTCTGGGCCAAATGAAATTCCGTCACAACCTTCGAAAGAAAAGAAGGACGAACTCGAAGGACAACCCTGTCCTTGTGGAAAACAGTGAAGGGTGGCTTAACTGAAAGTGCCTGTAACTCACTCACTCTGCGAGCGGAAGTAACCGCAACTAAAAACACAGTTTTCAGAGTTAACAGCCTCAAAGGGCAAGAATGCAAAGGCTCAAACGGAGCACCCATAAGAAACCTAAGAACAAGGTTTAAATCCCAACCGGGCACCAGGAAAGGTGACGGAGGGAACACATTAGTGAGCCCTTTGAGAAACTGTGAAATTAAAGGGATCTTAAAGTAAGAACACTCATCAGACGAGCGCTTAAAGATGGACAGCGCCGCCAGGCAACCTTTAATGGTACCCACTTGCAAGCCCCTGTGGGCCAAAGAAAGCAAAAAGGACAGAACCATGGGGATGTCACATGCAAAAGGATCCACATTCCGAACTCTGCACCAGTCGCAGAACTTACGCCAACGGCAACGGTACAGAGACTTAGTTGCTGGCCTTCGGGCCGAAAGCAAAACCTCCAACACGTCTTCAGGGAGGTCCAAATCCCTATACCTCAACCTTTCAGAAGCCAAGCGTGAAGGTTGAGGGATCTGACCTCTGGATGGAGAACCAGACCCCCCTCCCGTGAGAGCAGATCGTCTCGGTAGGGAAGACGACTTGGAGGGCAGATGGACAAGTCGAGAAGGTCCGGGTACCACGTCCTCCGAGCCCACGCCGGAGCAATGAGGATCATTCGGGAACCGAACTTCCGTAACCTCCGCAGCACTTGCGGGATGACGGGGACTGGAGGAAACGCGTACAGCAGCGGGAACGACCACTCCACCACGAACGCGTCTCCTAAGGCTCCTTTTGGAGGAAATTCCCGCGAGCAAAACCTTTCGCACTTCCGGTTGACACTGGAGGCGAAGAGATCCACTTGAGGGGTCCCCCAAAGGGCGAAGATCTCCAGGAGAATCTCCTGAGCCAACTCCCACTCGTGAGAGATCGTGCTCTGCCTGCTCAGAGCGTCCGCCGTCACGTTTTCGACTCCGGCCAGATGAACTGCCGAGATCGAAACTTCCTGCTGGATGGCCCAGAACTCGAGCTGCATCGCCTCCCTGCACAGAGGAAGTGACCCTGCCCCCCCCTTTTTGTTGAGGTAGTGCATGGCCACTGTGTTGTCCGTCAGGATCAGGACATTCTTTCCTCGCACAGTCGGCAGAAAAGCCTTCAGGGCTAGCCTGACGGCCCTCAGCTCCAACAGATTGATATGGAGTCTGGACTCCGACGGAGACCAACGACCGCTGACTGTCAGCCCGTTGGCATGAGCTCCCCATCCCGTGAGGGATGCATCCGTCACGATCGTCACCTCCGGCCAGGGAAGCCAAAATGGAGCCCCCTTCATCAAGTTGCCTTCGACGGCCCACCACAGAAGGTCCCGGGCGACCGAGGGCGGCACCTGAATCGGGTCCGACATCCTGCCGGAGGGCTGTGACCATTGCATCTTGAGTGCCCACTGCAAAGATCTCATTCGCAGGCGAGCCTCTGGCACCAGAAGAATGCAGGATGCCATGAGGCCGAGCAACCTCAAGAACTCGAACGCTGGGAGCGTCTGGGCATGCTGAAACTTGCGCACCATCTGCTGAATGTGAAGAGCCCTCACCTGGGGAGGAAAACACTGCCCCAGGGAAGTGTCGAGCACTGCTCCGATGTACTGGAGCCTCTGCGTTGGCGTCAAATGGGACTTCTTTAAATTGAGGGAGAAGCCCAGCCTGTGAAGGGAGTGGCAGGTGACGGACAGATGATCCAGGACTTGCTCAGGAGAGCTCCCCCTGATCAACCAATCGTCCAGGTAGGGGTAGACGTGAATCCCCCCTTGCCTGAGATGCGCTGCCACCACCACCATGAGCTTGGTGAAAACCCTCGGGGCGGAGGTCAATCCGAACGGCAGGACCCGAAACTGAAAGTGCGAGTCGCCAACCGCGAACCTCAGGTACTTCTTGTGCTTGGGATGGATCGGCACATGGAAGTAAGCATCCTTGAGGTCGAGTGACACCAACCAGTCCTGAAGCTGAAGGGCCTGGAGGACTTGAGAGAGAGTAACCATCTTGAACTTGTCCTTCCTGAGGAGTTTGTTCAAACCGCGCAAGTCCATGATGGGTCTCAATCCCCCGTCTTTCTTGGAAATCAAAAAATAAGGGGAATACCATCCCTTGTTCCTCTCCGCTACAGGCACCAGTTCTATAGCGCCTTTCTCCAGCAGGGCTTGAATTTCCTGCGCAAGGAGCGGATCCGGACACTTCAAAGAGAGGTTCCCCGGTGGATTGTCGCGAGGCCTGTGCCGAAAGGGAAGACAGTAGCCGTGGGCTATGATCTCCAGAACCCACACATCTGAAGTAATGGCTTGCCACTCTACAAGATGCTGCGTCAGCCTTCCCCCAACCGGCGAACCATGGGACATGGCCTCATGACTGAGTAGGAGCGGCTGCGGCGTTACCTGAGGGCAAAAATGGCAACTGCCCGAGCGGCCTTGGCACCACGGGTACCCTGTCGTCCACCTCTGGTACCCCTGCGCTGGCCTCTTTGACTGCCAGCCCCTCTCGCTTTACTGAAGGACGAGTAATAGCGAAAGGAACCACCCCTCCACTGCTCTCCCCTAGGACGAAAAGGCGGAGGTTGGCGAACTGCAGCGCCCAACGACTTCGCTGCAGCTTTTGAGGTCTGCAACCTCTCAAGGCTCTCGTCAGCCTTGCTGCCAAAAAGGTGTTCACCGTCAAAGGGCATGTTGAGGAGCCGGGACTGCACATCAGGAGCAAACCCCGACTTCCGCAACCACGCAAACCTGCGTATCACGGTGCTCGCCGCCATGGACCTACTGACGCATTCAGCCAAGTCCAGACCCGACTGAACGGACTCACACATGGCATCCTTACCATCCTGGACCATAGCAAGGAAACCATCCCGTTCATCCCCTTCGGGAATATGTTCAGCCGCTAACGCAACACAGTTCCACAGAGTGTGCGTGAAACGTGACAAGGCACAAATGGAGTTGGCCGCCTGAAGCGCCATACCACCAGAAGAAAACACTTTCTTCGCCCAGCCATCAAAACGCTTGTCGTCCCTATCAGGAGGGATGGTAGGGTACGACGCCTGCTTTGCCGGGGCCGTGGCCGCCTGCACCACCAAACTTTCCGGAGTGGGGTGCCTGGTCAAGTAGCAGGGGTCGCTACTGGCTGGACGGTATTTACGCGACAAGGACTTGCCCACCGCCGGGAGATTCTCCGGAGCAGTCCAAGCCGCCGCCACCCTTCTCTGTAAAGCCATATGGAACGGCAGTACCGGGTCAGTTGGGGGACCAACATCCAGGATGTCCGTCAGGTCATCCTGCACAAACTCCCCTGGGGGAGCAGACCATCCCAGATACTCAGAAACCCTAGCCATAAGGCGCCGGTACGAGGAATCGGCATCGGAGCCAGGCTCAGGCCTACAAAATTCCACCTCCGGAGAGTTGTCCAGTCCACTGGCATCATGCAGAGACTGCCTCAAATCGTCAAACTGACTATGGCCCGAGACAATGTCATCTGGCACCTGACGAGGAACCAGGCCATCAGAATCCTCATCCGCCTCTGAAATATATTCCAGGTGGCGAAAAGAAGGCACCCGAGAGTGCCTGCACTTAGCCAGAGCCTTCCTAGGGGGTACACCCGAGACACGGGGCACCTCCGACACGAAAGGCGTCGATGGCGTCGAGCGAATCGGCGCCGCCGTCGAGAAAACCGGCAACGGCGCCGAGAGGATCGGCGTCGACGTCGAGGAAATCGGCGTCGACGTCAGATGCAGCGCCTCCAGTATCGGCGGCGTCGACACAGCCCTCGAAGCCGGAGCCCCGAGCGTGTCCCTCGACGACCTGATCGTCGACGGCGTCGACGACTTCCTCGGAGCCGGAGCCTCGAGAAAGCCTGTCGACGCCCTCGACGCCTCAGACGTCGATGTCTTCCTCGAAGACATCACAGGTGCACACGGTCTCGATCGCGTCAAGGACCGGGACCTGGAACGGGTACGGCGAGAACGAGCCTCCTTGTCCGAACGGGACCTCTGCCGTGACTCGTGCCGACCACTCTTGCGAGCGGTGGCTCTCGACCTCTCACGGCCGACCCCACTCGGGGGCGCGGACGGTTGAGTACCCTGCGACTCAAGAATCGCCAACATCTTCTTCCCGAAGGAAGCCCATTCCTCCGGCGTCGCACGGCTGGTGGGGTAACCGACGTGCCGGGCAGAGTCCTCCGAAGAGGACCTGGAAGGCGACCGGTGTCGGCGCTTCCGAGAATGCCTCGAAGAGGCTGAGGAGTGGCGAGACCGACTCCTAGAAGAAGACCGACGAGACTTCCGACGATGACGCGGAGAGTCACCCCTCGAATCATCCGTCGAAAGCCCCGCCGACTTCGATTTCCGGGGCTTGGACACCCGACCTACCGACAATTTCTTCTTACGCTCGCGTAAGGCCTTGGACGTGAACGACTGGCAGTCGATACAGTCATCCGTGTCGTGGGCCTCCCCGAGGCACCAGAGGCAGGCGTCGTGCGAGTCAGTCACCGGCATCTTGGACCCACACTCCCCGCACTTCTTAAAGCCCGGACGCGGGGTTGAAGACGAAGTGGAAGACATCGCCGAAGGAAATTCACAAACGAACAGGTTCGAAGAACCAGAAAGAACAGAACTCCAAAGAGTCGAGGCTTAGAATCGAGAAACACGAAGCAACACGTTCGCGGAAAAAACGGAACTGAGGCTACGGGTGTCGTGCGTCCTACTTATCACATCGGATGACGTCGGAGGAGGTCCTAGACGTCGGCGCATCGACGTCATCGACGCAGGACGCAGACGCCGGAAAAGTTTCCGAAGCAGCACAGCTGTGGTGATTACATGTCATAGATATGGTATACGTCGGAGGACCCAATCCCCTCGAAATAGTGGAATACTACAAAAACACCAGGAGCATAGAATCGGCTGGCACATTGTGGGAGGCATTTAAGGTGGTGGTGAGGGAGGGGCAGCAATATCTAAATCCAAAGGCCTACAAGGTGGAATAACACGAGTTACACGAAGCAGAAAAGAAACTAGAGATAATGCGCAGGGGAGGGCATTCCCCAGAGAAGGCTGTAACCATACGACCACTGCAACAGGATTGCAGGGAGTACTGGGAGAGATTATGCAACCTGAACTATAAAAGATACATTGAAAGAGAGCATGCGGAGGGAGATAAACCGGGCAGGTTGTTAGCCTGGTTGTATAAGAATGAAACACCCAGACAAACAATCAGAGCTGTATGGGGTCTGGATGGACGAATACTAGATACCCAGGAACGGGTGAATAAAGGCTTTTTAGAGTTCTACCAGCGGCTATATATGGATGTGGATGAGGGGGAGGGGGGAAAGATTGATGTAATGGAAACGTTGAAGGACATCAGCCCTCCCAAACTGGAGGCTGCGGAGAGGGAGAACTTGGAGGTCCTAAGTACGTTAGAGGAATTGGAAGCAGTGATCAAGCTCTTACCTACTAGTAAGGCTCCAGGGGTGGATGGACTCCCTAGCGTGTTTTACAAAATGTACAAGGCGGTGTTGCTCCTCCCGCTACTAGCAATGTTCAACGAGGCGTTAGGGGAGTGCTGCCAGAGTCTGAGGGAGGCAATTATCCTCCCGCTTCTTAAGGCTAACAAATCATGCATGGACTGCGGATCATATAGACCACTATCCATGCTTAACCAGGATAGCAAAATACTTACGGCAGTGCTGGCAAATAGGCTGACAACGGTCATCAATAAACTCATACACCCTGACCAGACCGGGTATGTTCCACGCAGAAGCATATCCGATAATCTCAGAAGGCTCCATCATGTTATAGAACAAACGGAAAGGGGTTGCAATAGTCTCACTAGATGCAGTGAAGGCCTTCGACTCTGTCAAATGGCCCTGGCTGATGGCGGCCCTGAAGGAGTACGGGGTTGGGCCCACGTACTTGAGATGGAACCAACTGCTATACAGCAAACCACTGGCTCAAGTTAGGACGGGAGCAACCATCTCAGACCGATGGCAACTCAGCAGGGGTACTAGACAGTACAGTGAGATACTCTGCTGAAACAGGAGTTGAATGCTGGAACATTGTCACGCCCACTCAGTGGAGGAGCAGGCTACCTCCAACGGACCTTAACGTGTAAGCCGGTGAGACACTTAGTTGCGAGCTGGGCACGTGCTCCGTATCATACGTTGTTGCGACCCATAGACTGGATTCACAACGAGGGAAACAGCAGTACGCTACGGGCTTGGTGGAGATAAGCCCCGACACAGAGCTCGGAATCGTGAGACACGAGCGGCCAGATGTATACACCATATGAGGCGGGGACAGCGGACGCGCCGAGGCGGGTTCTCCACCGAAAGTGAAGCTGCAGCCCGGCCAGGCCCCACTGCCCACACACAGCAGGAAGGATACTCGAGGCCCTCCGGGGCCGACTGTGGCCGCGGCCCATTGGCACTCGGAATTCGAAGCCGTGGCGCCTGGAAACACTGCAATACACGCGCATAACAGTCATCAGCCCCGAACATTAGCTGCCAGAGGAGTGGTACAGCTAAACGGAATAGCCCCGTAGAGGAACTGCCCATGACACAGTGCAGGGGCTGGAGCCGGCATGCACACAATGATGAGGTAAAAGAAGATTGGAGAAAGGTTGGTGTCGACATGAGGTGCTTAAAGTGCATGTGTCACTGACACGCTGCCCACGTCAGAGACATACTGGCAGGCCTCCTGGGGATGGAGACAATGATAAGGCATGGCGCGTGGTTAGACCTGGGAGCTGAGGAACATGGTGCAGTAAGAGGCCTGCAAGCCACTGACCAGGCGGAGGTCTAAGAGACGTCACGAGAGGCAGAGGAGTGCCAGGCGGGACCAAACAAAAACAATGAAGGACCAGATGGGCTACTCTGGGCGAGCATTACTGCCCAGAGGCACACAAGTGCATGTGAAAGCGCATAGGAGTAGCGCCCGGTTGGCACTGTGGCAATAGATGGAAATTGGCCGAGGAGGTGCTGGGGGCCCCCACGGGTGAATCAGTGACCGCACGGGACGGCAAGCCAGCGGACAAGTGACGAGGATCCCACACACGGTGGTCCCGCCCCCTCAGAGAAAAAAAAATAAGAAACTGTGCCATTGAGAGCCCCTCACACTCGCTGGGGGAGGGCTGATGTCCAGCATAAGAACTTTACTGCATTAGTGCCACGTGACTTTGAGCAGTAGGCAAGCCGACTGGCGACGACGTGAACAATGGCGCTCAAGGGTGGCAAAGTTAAAGGTAAACAGCCAACAATGGAAATTTTTTACCAAACCACTGCAATCCCCGAGCACACTCGCACAGGCGAAAGTTAATGCACAGGACACAACGGCCTCGCCACAAGACGAACACCTGATACCAGATGCCATAACGGAGCTGAAATCCTTGTGGGGGACCACGATAGCGGAACTGAAAGCAGCACTGGAATCCAAGAAAGACGCGTGGCCGTGGATTTCAACCTCCTGAGACAGGATGTGAGAGCGCTAGCGGAATGCACAAGTGGCCTGGAAAGTGCAGTGAAAACTAATACTGATGTCAGTACTGCCAACGCCAAGGATGTTCACATATTGAAACAAGTGTGCAACTTGGAAAACCGAGCGGAGAAGGCAGAAGGGCGAGCAAGGTGCAACAACATCTGCATGGTAGGGCTACCAGAAGGGGAAGAGGGCTCGGACCCTACGGACTATGTGGAGAATATGCTGATCCAGGAAATGGGGGCCGGCAAGCTCACCCAAGGGTTTACGATTGAACCGGCAAATAGGGCCCAGGCGAGGATGCCTCACCTGGGGCTCCTCCCCGTGCAATTATTGCAAAAATGTTAAACTACAGGGACAGGGAGAAGATCCTGGAATACTTTCGTAAAGGTGGAACGATAACCCAAGCGTCGGCAACTGTCACTGTGTACCCGGATTACACCATGCTGGTGCAGAGACAATGTTTCAGCTATGTGGCAGTGAAGAGGCGACAGAGTAGCCGGTTTCAAATATATGCTTTTGTATCCTGCGAAGCTAAAGGTAATACACAAGGGCAAGGCACACTTCTTCGAAGCCCCGGAGGAGGCTAGGAACTGGTTGGACGCCCAAGGCTTCCCTGAGGATGTGGATGCATCAGAGCAAGGCGGACAGGATAAGTGAACCAGCACCACACTACTGATCGCTAAGATTGGGCATTAATGTAGCAGTGATAATTAGTGGAGGTGCATGGGGCATGTCAGTAGGGTGCAGTTATTGACGATTTGGCACACTCAACATGTGGACTTGTTGGGCTGGAATATATATGTGTGTAACGACAGACATGTACTGGGCGTGCGCGACATACCAAAGCTTAATACAGGAGACACAGGAGGAACACGACCTACCCCCAGTAGTTAGAGTAGTTGAATCGCCAGTAGGGCGATACCCCCCTGCTGTGTCCAAGGTACTGGCAGTAGCCGAATGGCTAGACGCGGGGTAGCCTGAGATCCAAGGATGGAGCTGGGCATCAGTTGGGGTTGGGGGGGGGGGAGTTGGCAGCGGGGATGTTTGAGTTGGGCAGGGTGAAGGGTGGGAAAGGGGTTGGGGAGTCGGGTGTGATAATGTTAGTTGGGGAGCAAGCTTATATCTACATGCCAGTGCGTCGAACGAGGATGGAAGGGAAGGGTGATACGGGATATGGTTGAGATGGAAGACTTTAAGATAGTTACCTGGAACGTCAGGGGGCTAAATAGTTATTTGAAGAGAAATAAGGTCATGATGTATTTGAAACGACAAAAGGTTGATATCGCCCTATTGCAAGAGACTCACTTAACAAAAGAGAAGCAAGAGACAGTGGGGAGGAAGTGGAGAGGCACCACCATAGGAGCAACATACTCAGCGTATGCGAGGGGAGTTATTACCTGGATAGCACCACATGTCCCCTTTCTGCTACTACAGTCCACCATAGAACCGGACGGGAGGACGGTTTTGATTAAGGGCCTGGTAGAAAATGGAGAACTGTGTATCATAAACATGTATTCCCCGAACCAGGACACAGTGAGCTATTTCAGGGCCTTATATGTCAAACTCAACCCGTATATGGGTGGGGCAGTTATATGGGGGGGGATTTTAATTGCACTTTGGATACCCGGATGGATAGGTCAGACAAGAAGGGAATGAACCCAGGCCCAGTGGCTAAGGCCCTCCGGACCCTGTTGGAGGATTTTCACCTGGTAGACATATGGAGGATGCACCACCCACAGGATAGGCAGTACTCTCACTATGCAGTGCCACAAGACTTACATACGCGGCTGGATTATAGGTTTGCCTCGACAGACTTGTCAGGGGAATTGGTGCGTTCAGAATATAAAGCTAGAGTCCTGTTGGACCACTCGGCCCAGATTGTGGAATGGCAGTATTCTCCACCCAGAGCAAAGATTCCGACATGGAAACTTAGACCGGAGGCCCTGAAAGATGTGATGTTTAGAGGGGACCTTAAGGAAGAAATAGTGGAATATTTTAAATACAATACAGGGAGTGTGGAGATAGCTGGCACACTGTGGGAGGCATTTAAGATAGTAGTGAGAGGAGCAGCAATATCGAAATCCAAGGGGTTGCAGTAGGAGATCACTAAAGAGTTAAACAAGGCAGAGGAAAAACTAGAGGAGATTATGCGCAAGGGCGGGCACTCCCTGTGAGAGATTGAGACTGTCAGACGCTTGCATCAGGATTGCGAGACACACTGGGGGAGACTGTGTAACCTGAATTACAAAAAATATGTAGAAAGACAACATGCAGGAGGAGATAAGCCGGGCAGGCTGTTGGCCTGGTTGTGCAAATTTGAAACGCCCATGCAGACAATTAGAGCGATACGGGATAAAAACGGCATATGCTGGATGCCCAAAGGGAAATGAACGAGGGCTTTGTAGAGTTCTATCAGCAATTGTATGCAGATGCTGGTGGGGAGACAGAAACTGACATAATTAACAAACTGGAAGTAATTGGCCTCCCCCAAATAGAGGCGTCAGTGTTACGCTCACCTGGCTCCCACAGGGGCGTCGATCTGAACTGGACAGGTGTGGCCTCCACCAATGTGACGCGTAGTGTCGAGATGACGGACTGGCCCACCTAGCTTTGTTTGCTTGGCCCGTAGGAATATTCTTCTGCAAATGGAGAAAGGGAATAAACCACCCGTGGAGTTGAGCGTTAACCCTCCCCCACTCCTGCTGTTCTCCCCACTGATCACCTTTGATGTCCCCTCTTATAGTCTCACCCGATGGTTTGGAAAGATGAGCTCTCCATCCTGCATTGAGCGCTTGGCCGCGTAGATAACCAGTTGCTTCACTGGCTCGAAGGAATTGGTGAGTTCCAGAACAATATTGACTCCAAGATTCCCGGCAGGACGTCGTAAGTATGTAGTTCGTAAGAGTTCAAATGTCTGACTTTCACTCTTGTCCGATTCCTTGCAGGTTGCAGCTTGACCCTAGCGAAGAGTTCCTCATGGCAACCGGTAATATTCAGGTAAGGATTTGTATTATCCAACACAGTTCGATAAAATAATGTCAATATGTAACCTGTTGCTTTCTCCCTTATTCAGGCGCTGAGAGAAAGTATGAAGTCTCGGGGAATAATGCCTCCGGCGGTAAAATCAGGTAAGTCTATTGTGGTGAGGAGGTTTCCCCTTGTTTGTCCCTTTGTTTCACCTTGCTGTCCTTTTGTTTCCCCTTAGGGGCCGGGTTCGTCGAAGATGCAGTGGAAGCTGCGCCAGCCCGAGAAGAGGAATAGTACCCCCGCTGGTAAAATCAGGTACGTCTATGGGGGGTAACTAATATTGCCTCTGTGTATTCCCTTGGCTCACCTTGCTGTTTTTGTCTTCCCCTTAGGTGCCGGAGTGCGACGAGAACATGCAGGAGGATGCGGTGGAATGTGAAGATGCTGCGAAGGCAAGTGAGTTCAGCGCGGCGCTGCAGCAGGCGAGGCGACGCGCATAAAATAACTTCTTTCTTCCAGCTCAAAGGCGCGATGGATCGGGAATTCAGGTAAGGATCAAAGGTATTGCTCTTGTTCTAACCTTTTCTCCTTCTTTCTCCCTTTTTCTAGGATCTCCAGACTCGAGGCGGGCGTGGCAGAAGACTGGATGCAGACTTGCAGGCACGGTGAGCGTTACGCTGCTGGATGCAGAATAACGCGAAGCGTGTGCTGCTCTTCGGGAGTGGTTTAAATAGCCTCCAAAGTAGTCCCAGGTAAGTATTCCTCCCCAGCCCCACCCGAGTAAAAAATAGTCCCTAGGTAAAGTAGTCCCTTCCAAGCCTCTTTCGGCTTGGAGCTCTTGCAGCATGGTCTGCATCAGGTAAGTTTTAATCTATGAGCCTATGGCGCCAGGACTGACTCTCCATGTGAGCCTGTCGCCATAGACGCCAGGACTGCATCCAAATAGCCCCTAGCAGGGGTTGTTGGGCTTGCTTGGGATAACTTGATGCCTGCTTCCGGGGTTGCTGGACTTGGTCTGGGTCCCCGGGGGTAGGCATCATGACGTCAGAGAGACCCTGGAAGCCCCAATTACTTTAGAGGAGTTGGAAGAGGTGATCAAACTCTTACCTACTAATAAGACACCGGGGGCGGATGGGCTTTCTAGTGAGTTTTATAGAGCTACAGGGCGGAATTACTTCCCCCGCTGCTGGCAATGTTCAATGAGGCACTGGAGAATGGGGTATTGCCAGAATCCCTGAGAGAGGAGATTATTATCCTGCTCCTTAAACCTGGCAAACCAAGCATGGATTGCGAGTCGTATAGACCGCTGCCCATGCTTAACCAAGACAGCACAATACTTACTGCAGTGTTGGCGAACAGGCTGAAGCCAGTCATTAATAGACTAGTACATCCCGACCAGACTGGGTATTTCCCGCATAGGAACATATCAGATAACCTTAGGAGGCTCCATTACGTCATGGAACAAGTAGATGAGTACCCACAGGAGGTAGCAATCATATCACTGGATGCGGTGAAGGCCTTTGACTCTGAAATGGGCCTTGGATGATGGCGGTTTTAAAGGGCTACGGGATGGGGCCAGTATATTTGAGATGGGTGCACCTGCTATACAGCGTGCCACTGGCACGGGGTCAAGACATGTGCGATTATTTCTGATAGATGGCTACTTGGCAGGGGCACCAGACAGGGATGCCCGTGGTCCTCGATGCCATTTAACTTTTCCTTGGAGCCCCATGCGATTTATTTGAGACAACAATTTAGAGTAGTGGGAATTCCCACAGGAAGAGGATGGCATTTGATATCGTTGTATGCTGATGATATGCTATTGTATCTAAGGTACCCCCAGGAGAATTTAGAATACGTATTGGAAGTGATGGACGATACGCTGCATTTTCCGGGATAAAAGTGAACCCCAAGAAGTCTTGTATATTTCCCCTGGGCAGGTATAGAGGGATATTACGTGAGAAGCTACCGATACTCCATATACCGTGGGAAACTGTGACCTTTAGGTACCTGGGGATAGATGTCTATCATACGACTGAGGTTGAAAACAAACATAACACAGTGAAGTCGGTGACGAATATTGAACGTGGCATGAAGTTTTAGGCCAAGCTCCCCTTGGCTATGATGGGGAGGGTGGCGCTGTTAAAGATGGTGGCGTTGCCCAGGTTGTTACCCTTCTTTGGGAACATACCTTACTTGATACCCAAGAGATTCTTTGTTAAGCTCCAAAGCTTATGCAGGGGGTTTATATGGCACGATACAAGAAATAGGACAGCACTGTGGAAATTGCAAAACACATGATGGGGGGGGCAGCAAGTTGCCAAACTTCGAGATTTATTTCCTGGCTAGTCAGTTACAGTATGTGACCAGGTGGTTATCGGATGATCCAACACCGGAATCCAAGTTCTTGAAGGCAGAATGCACCCTGTTCTTCCTGAAGGAATGGATCTGGCTGCCGAAATTAAAGCAGAAGGAATGTAAGAGGATGTTGGAACTGGGAAGGAGAGTCTGGCAGAGAGCTTGCCAGGCTACCGAGATCCCGGCCCTGTGTTCCCCTCAAATACCGTGGGTTTCACTGGCTGCGGTGGATGAGCAACTCCGGAAGGTGATCCGTAGATACATGGAACCGAATGGTGTTGTGACATTAGGGGATCTATAGCAAAACGGGAAAGTGCTGGATTTCGACACGTTAGTTGAAAGTACCCGTCTGTGTCGGGGACAATATATTGCTTACACTAGGTTGCTTTGGATAGTAAAAGATACATGGGAAGATACAGTACTGGAGGGTCAGCCTGACGCGGTCATAGAAACAATCTATGACATGTCGGAAGGGGGCCCATGAGGTCTACCTGATCTATGAACTATTAATGTCTAAGGTTGGGAAAAAAGTGATCCAGCTGAGGCGTCATTTGGAAGAAGAAGCAGGAGAACCTATGGGAGATGGGTTGGGGGTGCAGGCCCAGTGATACCATTAGAAAGTGTCTAGAAATGGGAGCTTGCAACAAATCCAGTTGTATATCACCCACAAGGCGTACATGACTCCTCAAAGGATTGTGCGATTTATGAATGCCGGGACCCAGAAATGTCCTAAATGTGGTGAAGAAAATGCAGGCATGATACACATGTTTTGGGCATGCCCTGAAATAAAGAGATTCTGGGGGGAGGTGGCCCACCACTTGAATGAGAAAGGCATTACTCTAGAAGTGGAGTCCCTGTGGACGTGCATGGTGAGGGGTGTGTGGGGGGGGGGGTTCCCAGACCACGCAAGATGAAACATGTGAGTAAACTAAAGGACTTGGCCTATATTGTGGCCAAGCGTAGGATCGCCATGGACTGGAAAGCCATCAATAGACCGAGAGTTGAGGAGTGGTGGTGTGACCTTCAGAAATGGGTCGAAGCGGAGATTGTGCTGTGGGGCGAAGCAGTTAATAGAAGGGGGGGTGACTTGGGAGAGTCATTGATGGCTTGGAGACAATTAGTGGCCACACTGTTTGAGTCGGCGCAGAACGACTCTGAGGTAGAAGACTCGTCCACTAATGCAGAAGTGTGTATACCCTTAGAAGATGTGACAGAGGTTGGTGCAGAGTAAGCTCAGGACGGAGGGGGGGGGGGTAATTGGGGAGTGATGGACATATAATACTTTTATTACGTTTAAGTTTGTGGTTATTGTTTGACTTGTGGTTGTTTTGTTGATAAAAACAAAATCAATAAAAATGATTTAACAAAAGAAAAATTGCCCAACTTCGAGATGTACTATCTGGCCAGCCAACTACAATATGTGGCGAGGTGGTTATCAGAAGACTCCACATCGGAGTCCAGGTTGTTGAGGGCTGAATGTGTCCCGTTTTTCCTGAAAGAATAGATATGGTTGCCAAAATCACAGCTATGCAGAGGGCCATGGAGAACCCGTACCAGTGTTCCCCACGGACGCCGCTAGCAGCACTGAATAGTGTGGATGAGCAATTGAGGAAGATAGTCCGGAAGCATTGGGAACCGATTGGTATAGCAACGGTGGGAGATGTGTGGCAGGATGGGAAGGCGGTGGAGTTTAACACACTGGTGGAAGACACCGGACTACACCAGGGACAGTACATCACTTATACTAGGTCGGTGCAGAAGATAAAAGATACTTGGTCAGAAATAGCACTGGAGAATCAGCCCGACACAGCCACAGAAACATTTTATGATGTGTCAGACGGAGGCCATGAGGTCTCTCGAATCTACGAACTGCTGATGTCAAGAGTGGGAAAGGAGGTGACTCAGCTGAGACTGGATTGGGAAGAGGAAGCTGGGGAATCTATGAGTGACGGGTTGTGGGTGAGGGCACAAGGATACCACAAAAAAGTGTCCAGGAACGCGAGGTTGCAACAAATGTAGTTATAGGTTACCCATAGAGCGTACATGAACCCCCAGAAGATTGCAAGGTTTAAGAATGCAGGAACACAAATATGTCCTAAATGTGGGGAGGAGAATGTGGAACTGGTGCACATGTTCTGGGCGTGCCCGAAAATAAGGAGATTCTGGAGGGAGGTGGCCCACAGTTTGACCAAAAAGGAGATTGGGCTGGAGGTGAAATCCTTGTTGGAATGCATGGTGTGGGGGTTCCCCAGGTCGCATAAGTTGAAACATGTAAGTAAATTCAAGGACTTGGCTTATATACTTGCGAAGCGCAGAACTGCCATGAGCTGGAAAGCAAGTAATAGACAAAAAGTAGAAGTCTGGTGGCACGACCTTGGGCGGATGCGGAAACGGGGGTGTGGAGTGAGGCAGTTAATAGAGGGGGAGATGAAGCAGAGACATTGATAGAGTGGAGGCACTTAGTGGCTACATTGCCCGGGCCTGCCCAGAAGACCATGGCTCCTCAGGGGAAGCAGAGGAAGGGGTGTCCTCAGATAGAGTAGTGGAAGGCGGTGATGTGGGGTCAGCTCGAGATAGGGGAGGGGAGTAACGGGGAGGCGGTTGACACATCGAGAAACCGCATTTGATACTTGACATGTGCAACTGTTGCTCACGGTTTGGTTCTTTTTGGGTGTTTGTTGAAATCAATAAAAATTGTTTAAAAAAGAAATGTGGGGTATGGTGTGCTCTCAAACTAGAACTATAACAATTAATAAAATCGGTTCCACCTGATACATTTTAAATACTTACATCAGATGTATTACTTACTGACCCGCCTGAAGAGGTAGATAGGGCACCAATCTAAGAAATGCGGTCAGAACCCAGAAGATTTTTACTATATGGCATGGGCCTAACCCCGGATACAAGACCTGTGCAATTAAGTATTGATGGCAGTCTCAAAAACGCTGGACCTCCCGCCAGGTACTCCCCTGAGGTCTGGCTCTTAGCTCTGGTGGAGGAGGGCCCCTGTCTGGTGAAGCGCTTTGTGGGAATGGCGTCCATATTGGCAAGGTCTCTTATAGCTAAGTATTGGGGAGCGAGCAGGGCCCCTACTTTTAATGAATGGCTTAACAATATGTTAATGTGCGAGAGAAAGGAAATGCAATATGCTCAAATACCTCCTCTCAATAGTCGACTACTAGATATCAGGGCCCCTTTTAGGGCATATATGCTGGACAGAGGAACCCTTTATATCTGCTGGTACACTGGGTGTAACCCAAGGGTGAGAGAATGTAATGGAAGGATGCATTTTCAGGGCCAGCTGGCCCCACCATTCTCTGCCCACTCAATACAACGGACACTGGGGCCGCTTATGGGCCCTTAGGGTCATTTATGCAATGTTAAGCTGTGTAGCTAATTGGTTTAACAAGGACATTGCACCCACGGGTCAGCTCTCAAGTCACCTTCGTAATGTGGACTGTCTCCTGGTAAGACTTATGTTTGTGTGTATAAACCTCTGCATCTGGCTCCAAACTGCACGGAAGGGTGGGGGGTATTCGGGCAATTCCCCCTGTCATGGTGGGAGTGTTGTTCGACTTCATCTAAAATTCCCAAAAAAAACAGTAAAAAAATAAAGTGACACATATGGCATTTCTTGTGGGATACATACATTTGGATCTTATTCTGCTTATTTTAAGGATGCAGGTTCATGGAAACTTCCAAGACCTTACCAGGCACAGCCAGGAACAGCGTGTTTACAGTGAGTGGCAGGAGGTGGTCCGGGGGTTTCCTTACAGTGACATTACTGGCATTATTAGGCAAACCCAACACAAGACTGGTAGTAATAGGAGAAAGGGTTCTTCTTGACCGTTGCAAGTTACACTTGATTTGACTAAATCGTTAAGCATTTATTGTTAATAACTGTCAATTACCATGCCAGTATGTTTCCCAACACTCAGCCACTCTAACAGTGTTTGGCCAAGTTACAATGGATTGCTCCATCTGTTACAATTCAAAAGAAATCCTTGGGAGCTGAAGGATAACCCTCACCCCCACTCTATAAAGAGGTATTTACATCCTAAAAAGGTTTGATCAAGTTTACTGTGATCATGAGCATCCAAGAGCAACATTTGTTATGAAAAACCTCCTTGTGAAAAAAGCCTCAAACCCACCTGTTGAGGCATTTTAATCCTACAAACTAACGTTACTGTCTTCATGTGTGTAACCCTTGTAAAGAGGTATGTAAATCCCACTAGGTTTTGAAGAGTGTTATTTTCCTTTTGTGCAGGGACATGTTGTCCATAATGGGCCACATGGCACCAATCCACTGGCCATATGGAAGAGCCTAAAGCAAGCCTAGTGATATCATGAGTGCTCTCTAAGCTGCAGCGTGCAGCTGAGAGAGCGCTCTTGAACTGTCTTCCATGCATTAAGCTAACGTACCCCAGTGCGCATGCCTAATGGGTCATGCAAGGCCTGGGGTGTTTTGCAGGGTGGAGTACTGACGGCTGAAGTATGCGTGTTGAGGGCTCGCTTGCACCTCCCCTTGCATTTCTGTTGTCTGGGGCTATGAGATGGGAGTAGTTTCTTACCTGTAACTAAATTTCTCCAGCTTTGGTATCTTTCATGGATTCATATGCTTTGAATATCCCATCATCTGGCTGGGAACCTCAGTCTTTTTTTAAAATAGCGGTTTCCCTTGAAAACCTTCGACACTTTAGTGTACTATCAACGTCCTTCTGGGTCGCGTACGTACCACCCAATAGGACGTAGGGTATAAATAGACCCGCCCCCGTGGCTTCTCCTCAGATTTTAACCTCCAAAGTAGAGGAACCAACTAGGTTTGCATGCAGGGGAGGCCGGCGGGCGCATGTGAATCCATGAAAGATACCAACGCTGGAGAAATGGAGTTACAGATAAGAAAGTACTCCCTTCTCAAGCATTGGATCTTTCATGGATTCACATGCTTTGAATAGATTAAATAGCAGTAGTCATCATGCATGGTGGCATGCTCGACACCTGTTCCTTCGGTTGTCACTTGTGGAGTTGGTCCATTTCTCTGCTGAGAGAGTCTGCCTGCACGTTCATCACCCCCGGCAGATGAAACGCCACAATATTGATGCTGTGTTTGAGGGCCCAATGCCATAGTTCCTGAGCCTCTCTCGAGAGAGTATCCTGGAATGCGTGCCCCCCTGCTTCCTGAGGTAAAACATGTGGTTGTATTGTCCGTCAACACTCTCACGACAGAACCGTGTATGCGCGGCAAAAAAGGTTTTAGAGCTCAATGAACAGCTCTCAGTTCCAGCACATTGATGTGAAGACTCGATTTGACTGGAGACCACAGACTTTGAACCTGGAAGGTCCCCAGATGCACTCCCCACCCTGTCTGAGAGGCATCCGTCACAATTGTAGTTTGAAATTGCAGCTCCAGTAACGGCACTCTACGAGTCAGATTGTCCGAGAGCTACCACCATCGAAGAGCTTCTTGTAAGTCGCTGTTGGCCACCACCTTGTCGGACCATAACCTGCAACGTCGAGCCCACCGGTCCGCCAGAAACTCTTGCACTGGCCTCATGAAGAGACAGTCCTTCACCAATGGAATACATGACGCCATGGCTCCAAACAGCGACATGTACTTTCTGACCGACACTCTTGTTCCGAATCTCCACTCTGCTGCTTTCTGCTTGGGTTTTTCAATTCTCTCGACAGAAGGCTTCACAAGGCCCGACTGAGTTTGGAATTCTGCGCCCAAAAACACCAAGCTCCTGGAGGGAGATAGATGAACAAGTTACTTACCAACTGTAACGTTCTTTCGATTGGATGTTCCTCCCACGCATTCCTCATCGTAGATATATCCTTACCGTCAGCTTTGCTGCTTCGGAAATGTTTTCTCTCTCCACCAGAGGGTGCTCCACTCGAGGCGACGATGTCCCTCGGCGGCATCCGTCGAGTGTCGACGTCATCCGTAGTATAAATGCCTCGAGCGCGCCTGTTGGCCTCAGTTCTGTTTTTTCGTATCAGAGCCCATGTATTATAAACAAAGGCGTGCCTCTTATTGACCCAAGCCTTGAAAGAATGTAGAGTGTAAACCACGTAAACTGTGCTGTGGGGTAGGATGGGAGGGTCGATGAGGAATACGTGGGAGGAACATCCAATCGAAAGAATGTTAGGTGGCAAGTCACTTGTTCTTCGAATGGATTGTGTCCTCCCACGTATTCCTCATCTTAGATAGACTCCCAAAGCAGTTTTGTATTGGAGGCGGGAGTACAGATGCCTTTTAGTCATGTACCGAATGTAGTACAGATTTGGCAAACAAACCTCCTTGAGATGTAGTTGAATCCAAAGCATAATGTTTGCTGAAAGTATGCATGGATGACCATGTGGCTTCTGCACAAATATCTTGCACAGGGACACCCCTCTTAAGTGCTGTTGAAGTTGCTATGCCCCTAGTTGAATGGGCTCTTAAGCCCTCAGGGGGATCTTTTCCGGCTAGCCTATAACACTCTGTTATGGCTAAAATTATCCATCTTCATAATGTTTGTTTGGTTACGGCTACTCCCAATTTACGGCCAGTGTATCCCACAAAAAGTTGATCACACTGACATATCTTTGACAATCTTGAGATGTAAAAGCTTAGAGCCCTTCTGGGATCTAGCCTGTGCAGCCTTTCCTCTTCCTTACATGTGTGAGGAGGAGGGTAGAACGCAGGTAGAATTATTTTCTGTGACAGATGAAAGTCTGAAACTATTTTTGGCAGAAAAGATGGTTTAACTCGAAGGACAACTTTATCTTTATGAAAGATGGTGTGAGGAGGACCACTCGAAAGTGCCTGCAACTCACTTACTCGGCGGGCTGATGTCAATGCAATTAAAAGTATAGTTTTTAATGTAAGAAGCCTTAACGGACAAGAATGTAAAGGCTCAAAGGGTGCACATGCCAGAAATTTAAGTACCAAATTTAAAACCCACACAGGAACTTGAAAAGGTACTGGTGGAAAAACATTGTTTAAACCTTTTAGAAACTGTATTATTAAGGGTATCTTAAAATAAGAACTTTCTTCTGATGAGCGCTTGAAGCTAGATAGCGCTGCTACATATCCTTTTATTGTCTTAACCTGGAGCCCCAGATTAGCTAAATGTAATAGAAAAGATAATACCATTGGAATGTCACATTCAAAAGGATACACATTCTTATCCCTGCACAAGTTACTGAATTTATTCCAACGACACTGGTACAAAGATTTTGTTGCTGGCCTTCTGGCCGAAAGCAACACCTCCATAACATCATCCGGAAGGTCCCAATCCTTGTATCTCAACCTCTCAGAAGCCATGCGTGAAGGTTGAGTATGTTGACCTCTGGATGGAGAACGTGACCTCCCTCTTGCGAGAGAAGATCCTCTCTTTTTGGAAGACGTATTGGAGGGCAGATGGACATGTCGAGAAGGTCCGGTTACCACGTTCTCCTGGCCCAATCCGGGGCAATTAGGATCATGGTTTTCCTGAACTTTCTCAACCTCCTGATTACCTGAGGGATCACAGGGACTGGAGGGAACGCATATAGAAGAGGAAATTCCCACTCTACTACAAATGCGTCTCCTAGAGCTCCTCTCGGGGGAAATTTCCTTGCGCAGTACAGTTCGCACTTCCTGTTGACAATGGTCACGAACAGATCCACTTGAGGGGTTCCCCAAAGGTTGAAGATCTCCATAAGGACTTCCTGAGCTATCTGCCACTCGTGAGAGATTGTGCTCTGCCTGCTCAGAGCGTCCGCCGCTGTGTTTTGCTCTCCTGCTACGTGAATGGCAGATAGATCCCTTCTTGTATTGCCCAGAACCAGAGCTGCATTGCCTCTCTGCACAGTGGCAGTGACCCTACTCCTCCTCTCTTGTTGAGGTAGTACATGGCCACTGTGTTGTCCGTCATGATCAGGACATTCTTTCCCCGTACAGAGGGCAGAAAGGCCTTCAGCGCTAGTCTGATCGCCCTCAGCTCCAAAAGGTTGATGTGCAGTCTGGACTCCGATGGAGTCCAACGACCGCTGATTGTCAGATCGTTGGTGTGGGCTCCCCACCCCATGAGTGAGGTGTCCGTCACTACAGTGATCTCCGGCCATGGCTGCCAAAAAGATTGTCCCTTGAGGATGTGTTCTTTGCAAACCCACCATTGTAGGTCCTGAGCTACTCTGGTTGGAACTTGTAAGAGATCTGTCATTTCCCCTGAAAATTGGGACCATTGAGTCCTGAGGGCCCATTGAAGGGATCTCATCCTCAATCTGGCCTCTGGCACCAGAAAAATGCAGGAGGCCATGAGGCCGAGCAACCTGAGAAAATCAAAGGCCGGTAGATACTGGGCATTCTAGAATTTTGTCACCATCTGTAGAATGTGGTGAGCTCTCTTCGGGAGGCGAGGCTTTGCCCGAACGAGTATCCAAGACTGCTCCTATAAACTGGAGCTTCTGTGATGGTATCATGTTTTACTTTTTTAAATTCAGAGAAAACCCTAGTTTGTGAAGGAAGTGGCAAGTCTTGGATAGATGATCCTGGACTTGTTCTGGAGAACGTGCCCTGATCATCCAATCGTCCAAATAGGGGTAGACATGAATCCCCCCTCTTCTGAGACTCACCGCCACTACCGCCATCAACCTGCTGAAAACTCTTGGGGCAGAGGTCAACCCGAAAGGCAGAACTCGAAACTGATAGTGAGAGTTGCCAATCGCGAACCTCAGGTACTTTCTGTGCTTGAGATGGATTGGCACATGAAAGTAAGCATCCTGAAGGTCCAATGATACCAACCAGTCTTGAAGTTGGAGAGCCTGAAGGATCTGAGAAAGAGTGACCATCTTGAACTTGTCCTTCCTGAGGAAAGAGGAAATATGGGGAATACCAACCCTTGTTCCTCTCCACTACAGGTTCATGTTCTATTGCACCTTTCTGTAGCAGGGTTAAAACTTCCTGCAACAGGAGCGGGTCTGGATTTTTGGTAGAGTTGTATTCCGGTGGGTGATTCTGAGGTTTCTTTAGAAAAGGAAGGCAGTAACCTTGGGATACTGTTTCCAGTGCCCAAACATCTGAAGTAATGCCCCACCATTCTTTCAGATGCTGTGAGATCCTGCCTCCCACTGGGGTCTTGTGAGTCAAAACCTCAGAGTGGTTTTGCGGCAGCTCCAGCAGCGGCTGAAGTGACAGATGCTGTTGCTGGGGCAGACCTAGCGCCTCTTCATCGCCCCCGAGGAAATTTTCTTTGCCTCCTTTGATTGGCCTGTCCCCTTCCTCTCCCAAATGAGGAGTAAAAACGAAAGGGACGACCCCTCCAGGAAGATGAGCCTGTGTAGGGGCATTGCTGAGGTTGTCGTATAGCGGCACTAAGTGACTTTGCCGCTGCCTTGGAGGTCTGCAGCTTCTCCTAACTTTCATCCGCCTTGCTGCCAAACAACCTCGAGCCATCAAATGGCATGTTAAGGAGTCTAGATTGAACATCTGGTGTAAAACCCGACTTCTTTAGCCACGCAAATCTGCGTAGCACTGCGCTAGACGCCATGGACCTGCTGATACTGTCAGCAGTGTCCAAACCTGCTTGAAGGCATTCTCCGAAACCTCCTTACCATCCTTAATTATGGAAAGGAAACCATCACGTTCCTCTCCTTCCGGGATGTGTTTGTTGAGCTGCCGCTGACATGCAGTCCCACAGAGTATAATTAAATCTAGCCAATGTACACGATACATTGGTAGACTTCAGAACCATGCTCCCTGATGTAAAGATCTTTTTCAACCAAGTATCTATTTTCTTGTCATCCCCATCAGGGGGTATAGTGGGGTATGCAGCATTTTTTGTTGATGTGGCTGAAACTACCAGACTCTCAGGAGAAGGATGTTTACTTAAATACTCTGGGTCAGAGTTACAAGGTCTGTATTTTGCCACATATTTTTTATTCACTGCTGGAATAGATTCCGGTCTTTCCCAAGCAGCATTTACTCTCCTTTGCAGGGCAATATGAAAGGGAAGTATGGGATCTGGTTGAGGAACTCCTGACAAAATATCTGTCATATCATCATCATCCTGATATACAGGTGAATTCCTACCCCATCCCATAAACTCTGTTACTTACGTTTTCTGTAACCTAAATCAGCATGTTCTGCTGGATCTGGTCTTTCACATTCATATTCAGGGGAGGTATCTAGTCCACTTGCAGACTGTAAACATTCATACAAGTCCTGCATTTTTGATTGAGGATTGATCAATTCCTCAGGAACTTCTCTTGTACCATATTTTACTCCTGCTGATGAAACTTCAGGTTCATCTTCTTCATCCTCCTCATTTTCTAAGGACATTTCTCCATATACAGCTGACATAGTTTGGAAAAAATCAAGTCTGCTTTCTGGGTGAAATAGTTTCTCAGGAATCGGCTTCAACCCTATAATTGGTGTTGACGTTGACAGAAGCGTCGATGACGTCGAAGTCGTGGCCGTTATCTTCGATGTTGTCGAGGTATTCTTCGATGTTTTCGAAGGCACTACAAATGGCATCGAAGGAATCTTCGAGACAGTCGATGTTGTCGAAGTAGTCTTCGAAACACTCGACGCCGTCGAAGAAATCTTCGAGGTCGTCGATAAAATATTCGACGTACCTTTTTTCTGTTGGGTCGTCGACCCTTTATACTCGACAGCCTTCGACAGAGGCTTCGAAGATGTTTTCGTCGAAGTCTTCAATGACTTATCGACGCCGAAAATCTTTTTCGTAGAGTCTGTCTTTTTAGGTGTCTGGGAAGAGTCCCTAGAAGACACCCTCGACAATTTCTTGTTGGACTTCTTAGTTTTAGACCTTCCTCTGTCACTTTTGGGACTAGAGGCATGACCTTCAACAGACATTTTTGAGGGGGTCTGGGCCACGTTCTCAAAAATATTCATCATAGACTCTCTAAATGCTTCCCACTTTCTAGGGGAGTCATGTTTTGTTGGACAAGTAATAACTTCCTCCGAAGTCGAGGAAGAAGAAGAAGAGGGAGATCGGTGTTGTCTCTTTTTTGCCTTGCTGGACGAAGAAGAAGAGAACTTCCTTGAACTACTGCTCGATTGTGATTTTTTATGGTGTTTTGCCGAAGACTCAGCCGAGTCTTTCTTCCCTCTCGAAGAAAACTTCGAGGATTCGTCACCCACCGCCAGTTTACCTAGTCTTTCTTTCAAGGCCTTGTGGGTCATGGATTGGCATGAACCGCAGTCATCGATCCGATGTTCGGACCCGAGACACCAGAGGAAGTTACGGTGAGGGTCGGTCAGCGACATTTTTCTGCCGCACCTTAGACACTTCTTAAACTCCGTTTTCGGAGTAGGTGGGTCCGAGGAAGACGACATAATCGCTTAAGACTGAAGCGCCATTTTATTTCGATCCGAAGCTAACGGAAAAACGAAACTGAGGCCAAACGGCACGCTCGAGGCATTTATACTACGGATGACGTCGACACTCGACGGATGTCGCCGAGGGACATCGACGCCGTCGCCTCGAGTGGAGCGCCCTCTGGTGGAGAGAGAAAAAATTTCCCAAGCAGCAAATCTGAAGGTAAGGATATATCTAAAATGAGGAATATGTGGGAGGACACAATCCATTCGAAATGACTTTTCGAAGTTGACAGCGAAGCCTAGTCGTTTCAACAGCCGCATGGTAAAGTTGAGACTTGCCTGCGTCACCGCCGGAGACGAGCCGCGGATCAGCCAGTCGTCCAGGTAAGGGTAGACGTGATGACCTTCTCGTCGGTGCCATGCCGCCACCGGCGCTAAACATTTCGTAAATGTCCTGGGGGATGATTTGAGACCGAACGGAAGCACTCGGAATTGGTAATGATTTTGACCCACCACAAATTGCAGCAATTTTCGGTGTCGTCGACACATAGGTAAGTGGAAATATGCGTCCCGCAAAACCAACGACACCAGAAATTCTCCCGGCTGTACCGACTGAATGACCTCCTGAAGTGTGAGCATCTTGAACTTCAGGCGTTGCAGCGTCTTGTTCAGCGCCCGAAGGTTCAGAATGGGTCGCCACTTGCCGTTGGGTTTCTTGACACGAAGTAACGGGAGTAAACCCCCTGACCTCTCTCGGCCACTGGAACCAATTATATAGCCCCTTTTTGTAGCATAAGTACAACCTACTGCTGTATGATGTGAAGATGAGGTTGCACAGAATACACGGGAGAAATGGGAAACGGTCAGTCCTTGAATTCCAGAGAGTGGCCCAACCTCACTGTGTCCAATTTATTTTTAAATTTCTTTATTGGCATTTTGTCAGATACATAGCAGATCTGGTAATTCGTTCATAAGAGAAAGGAAGGGAAGCGAGAAAGAAAGAAGAACTCAAAAAGAACATAAACAACATTAACTGTCTACATTCGTTGTTAATCTAGTTCAGTGTAAACAGTTCCAGTTTGGGGGGGCTTGTTCGGGAGGTGGGCAGGGTGAAGGGGGCCCAGCCGTGTTCCAACTTAGGTACCACCGTGGGTGGCAGATCGCTGTGACGTTCGGGCGGAGGCGCTCATGGGGGCATATCATCTGAGGGGTGGAACATGCTCCATGTTAGTTCTTTCCAGGCGTCTAGTGCCTCACTTGTGCCATCAACAGATCTGGCGATGCTGTCTTCCCAAGCTTTGGTTTCCGCGGCCAACCAGCTTTCCAGTTCTCTGTACCATGTGTTACATTGTGGGATATTGCGATTGTTCTCTTAGTTAGCACGCACGCTATGTCCATGAGTTTCATTGTGTGTTTGGATTTAGCTAGCCTTGGGTAGGTTCCTAATAGGCATTTGCTGGGAGACCATTCGTATCGCGACATACCTGCCCTTTTACAGGCCTGCTCTACTCCTGCCCAGAGGCTCGGCACCTTTGTGCATTTCCAGAGCATGTGAAAAAGGTCTGCTTTGTCGGTGTTACACCAGATGCAGTTGGGTAGTGCCTGCGTGTTGAACTTTGCTATTTTTTGTGGGGTTAAGTATGTGTGGTGTAGTACATTTAGCTGTATGAGGCGGAACCTGGAATTCCTAGATACTTCTTTGGGGTAAGTAAGCGCCCTATCCCATTCTTTGTAGGTCATTACCGTCCCTAGGTCTTCCTCCCACCTGGATCTCAGTGTGGCACTGCGAGGATTTGGAATGTCACTTAACTGGCCGTATATTTGGGATACTGGTCTCCCTCCCTCCCCGAGGTTATATAATAGTGTCACAAAGGGGTCCCTCAGGCCAGGTCTCCCACTTAGCCCGTGCTATCCTGCGGATTCTTTGGTACCATAAGAACTGGCCGCTAGGCCTGCCATCCTCTTGTAGCGAAGCAAACTCTCGGAAAGTGCCCTCAGCATAGAGGTCCCCCCAGGTGTAGACTCCACCCCTTTCCCAGAGTCTAATGTTCTTCAGATCAACGCTGGACTTGCATAGGTCTGTATTTTGGACTCGTGTCATATTTTCCTACCCAGTTCAACGAGAAAAAGGCTCCTCAGGAGCTGCCAGAGCGCCCAAATGAGTTCCTTCAGTTATATTGGGGGAAACCATGTGGCGCAGTAGGGTAGTTTCAGACGTGGTGTCGTCCCCTAGCCACTTAGCTATGAAGCTAAGTTGTGCCGCTAAATAATATTTCTCCAGGTTCGGAAGCTGGTTCGGAAGCTGTATTCCCACCTGTCTATAAGGAAGGACTAGTGTGGAGAGTGCCAATCTGTGCCTGTTTTTCCCCCATAGAAATTCTTGAAGCAGTGTATAGAGCAGGCGAAAGAAGGGGACGTTAATGTAATAGTGCACGTTTTGAAACCCGTAGAGGAATCTAGGAAGGACAATCATTTTAATAATTGATGCCCTGCCCATCATGGATAGGGGGAGCTTAGACCAGAAACCCATCGATTTGCGCAGGGTGGGAAGCGCTGCGTTGGTGTTAGGCTCATGCATTAGTGTAGGGGTATGCATGATGTTAATCCCAAGATATCAAAATGAGGTTGTCACTGTATTCCCACCGAAGGGAGGTGGTCTACATTCCTGCCCCTCAAGTCTGATAGAGGGAACAAGCAGGATTTTTGCCTGCTGAACTGTATTCCTGAGACCTTGGAGTAGTTGTCCAAGATTTCTAGCATGGTTGGTACATTCAGATGCGGGTCCCTGACATATAAGAGGACATCGTCCGAAAACAGGGAGATTACGTGGTCCAGCACCCTCACCCGTATGCCTGCATTGAAAAATTGCTTCCTGAAGAAGATAGCGTGGGTTCTAACCCCAATATATAAAGCATGGGCGATAACGGGCAACCATGCCTGGTTCCCCTTCCTATGTCCCATGCTGCAGAGACGCACTTCCCAGACTTCACCCGCGCTCTTGGTTTGGTGTAGAGCACTTTCACCCATCTAATGAACCTTCGTCCAAAACCGAACCGTTTAAGGACCATTGTCAGCCATTCCCAATAAATAGAATCAAATGCCTTAATGGCGTCTAAGGACAATAATGCTTTCAAGCCTTCTTTCTGATTGGTCTGGTCTATAATATGCTGAAGCCTGCGTAGGTTCATAGTGGTATTGCGGGCCGGTACAAAGCCGTTTTGGTCAGTGTGCACTATTTCACCTATAACTCCAGAAAGCCTCTTGGCCAATATTGTGGTAAGAATTTTGACGTCATAATTGAGCATTGCGAGGGGGCGGTATGAGCCGCACCCATCCGCAGGTTTGTTGGGTTTGAGTATTGGGACCATGAGAGTTTCTCTCATGCGGTCAGGCAAGACTCCCTGCTCTAGTGCCTCCTGAAAGACCTTGTGTAGTATGGGTGTCAGGGATGATTCAAAGGTTTTGTAAAATTCTGGAGGGCAGCCCATCACTGCCAGGTGCCTTACAGGTGGCTAGTGATTTGATTGCCTCCGTTATGTCTTCTGTGGTTATGTCTGCTTCCAGTGCTTCAGTTTGTGTGGGGGATAGTCTGGGCAGTACTATCTCGTCCAGGGTGTTTGTGATCTCTTCGAGGGGAATCTGGCCTTCGTGGGAGTACAGCTGGGCGTAAAAGTGCTTAAAGGTGTCGTTGATGCTCCGCTGCGTCTGATGTAGGTTGCCGTTAGTGCAGTGGTTAGGTGTCTGGGGTGTTCTTTCTTGCAGAGCCAGGCCAGCATGCGGCTGGGTTTATCCGCTTTGGCGTGTGCCCTGGTGGTTCTAGTGGTGTAGTCGAATTTAGCAAGTCTGCCCCAAGCCTCCTTGCATACCTCTGATCGTTCTGAGGGCATCTTCCCCCTGTTGACTATCCGCGGGGGGTGGACTCTAGCCTCTCGATTTCTTTCTCCCGGCCCTCCAATTCTGACTTTAAAAGCCTTCTAATCCCTCCCGCTTTCGCTATGATCTCTCCTCTCATTATCACCTTCAGAGCATCCCATACCATGCTCACCATGTCTATGCTTCCCACGTTTGTCTCTATGTAATTTCTATAGAATCTCGGAGTACATCCCTGAATGCATGGTCTTTCAGGGCTTCGATAGGCATTCTCCACATAGGAATGGGGGGACTGGGGCCAGTGTTGTTCCACTCCACCAGCAATGGTTCTCCCCAGGTATTGCGCTTTTTCTATTTGGGATGTGTGTTCCCTTCCAACAAAGATATAGTCTAGTCTGGTGTAGAGACCATGTGGGGATGAAAAATAAGAATATCCTCTTTCCCTTGGGTGTAGTTCTCGCCAAGTGTCTGCCAATTCCAGGCGTTCGAGCATGGAGTTTAGTGCTGTTGTGGCTGCCGTCGGGCCGCTTGTGGGGGGCGTGGACCTGTCCAGTTCTGGGTTGTTCACGCAATTGAAGTCTCCCCCCCAAATAAAAAAGCCATTCCTGTGCTGTGCAATTTTGGCATACATTGAGTTCAGGTGGGCTGGGATGTTGGTGTTGGGGAAATACAAATTCACAATGCATACCTCTGTTTGTTCAATGTGGCCCCACAGTATCACAAATCTGCCCTCTGGGTCTTTATCTAACTTAGTCGGAAGGGGAGGCGGGGATCGATCCAAGTAAACACCCCCCTTGTGTACCTGGAATAGGTGGCTCCGAAAAACTGAAGTTTGGTCACAGACTCCTCTGTACAGTGGGTCTCCTGTAGTAGGGCTATCCCAACCTTCTTCCTGCGAAGATATGACTTGATTCTATATTTGCGGAGGTAGGTGCCCAGTCCTCGCACATTCCACGTCATCACGTTGAACCCTGCCGCCATGTTGTTTCGAGGGGAGGTTCCTGGGTTCTTTTTGCCCCCCTGCCGTTAGTTTTCACCGCGGCCTCCGAGCGGGATGGGTGCCCCGCCGTCCCATGGTGCTGCCACTGCAGGCCCGTTCCCTCCTCTATTCCCCCCCCCCCCCCCCCAAGGATTTTTGCATTGTCATTTAGAGACTTCTCAACAATGTTGACCTTCAGTCCGGTGAATGACGAAACAAAACTGAACAACAGAGAACTGCCTCTAGCAGTTGCTTCTAACTGACAATGCTCAGAGGCTCCCGCATCATCTGGACCGTTCCAGGTCATTAGGTGCGGGTGGTGTGCTGGCGTCCGGCCTGCACAGGTTCTGGGGGGGTGGGTGTAGTGAGCTGCATGTGTGGTTCCCAGAGCTCCCGTCCGGAGTAGCTAACAGCAGTGTTGCTGCAAGTTGCTTATGTGGTACCTTGTGCTCCAATCCACAGTTGCAGCTAATATTGTTGCAGCAGCAAGCGGGCTTGGTTGACTTGCATCATGTGTTCGTGTGTTGTCATATGTAGATTCAGGTGTATTTTGCTTCTTTCTCATCTTGCATCAGCTCTTGGCGTGGGTTCCTCATCTCCAGCTAGATTGTTGTGCTCTAGCCACATGTTTGCTGCAGCTGGGGTCTCCAAGAATATCGTCTTTCCATTGTAGATCACTTTCAGGCGGGAGGGGTAAAGCAACATGTATTTAAGGTTGAGTTACCGCAGCCTCGCCTTCACTGGCACAAAAGAATTCCTTGCATGTTGCACTGTGGGGGTGTAGTCCGGATACATAACTATCTTGGAGTTGTTTCGTGTGATCTCCCCTCTCAACCTCACCGTGTCCAATACTCAACGGTCTGATGTAATCTTGTCCCACTCGTCGACTTGTAGGGCCACTATGCCCCCCAGCACATTTCCTCGAAAACCGTCATTGCTGTGACTTTGTTTGTTTACCCTTGACGGAAGAGGGCTGTCCTCTCCTTCTGGATGCCTGAAAATCACGGCTTCTTTGTGTAGGCTGTACTGCCCGTCTATATCCTTGTAAGGAGTATCCAGACCGATTGTAGTTCCGGTCTCTGAAGGCAGCAAACCGAGTGTTTCCTGAAGCTCCACAGAAGGGGCGAAAGGGACGAAGCGACCGCCCGCTTTGCAAAGCTCCCAATGACCTTGCTGTAACGGAGTCTTCTTTCATGCCCTTGAGGGCTTCATCTATTTTTTCCCCAAAAAATTGTTCCCCTTCACAGGGCATGCCCAGTACCTTGTAATGAACCTCCAGCCTAAAGTCTGTGCACTTTAGCCAGGCCTGCCTCCTTAGTACCATCCCATTGTTTATCTGCTTGAACCCAGATTCTGCTAAATCGACAGCGATGTTAATGCTGCGATTTGATGCCTCCTCACCTTCACGCACCAGTAACATGGCCGCCTTTCGGTGTTCCTCGGGTAGATGTTCTAACATAGGGGCCAGCCGATGACACATTTCGCGGTCGTAGCGCGCCATAATCGCCAATGAGTTAGCGGCTTTATTGTCATCGCCCCACTGTTAAAACCTTCTTTCCGAAGGCATCTTGTCTTCTAGCGTCACTGTCAGCAGGTGTAGTGCAGTTGTGCTGTGTTCTGGCTTTCCTGCTAGCCGCCGCTGACACCACTGATTATGGTGTAGGTTGTGCAACCAAACACTTTGGTGTAGAGTCCGGGGCCTTCGATTTTTTCTCTAACCTGTCTTTAACTGCGGGCTCTGAAAATGGGTGGCGCATGGTACGTAGGCCTTCTTGCCAAACATGGTCCAGGATTGAAACGGAGAAAACCGCCTTCGTTCTCTTTCCCATGTGGTCAAATAGGAAACATTATTTTCTTTCTTCTTCTGGGGTCAGAACAAACTCGAGACAGGCTTTTGCCATCATGGCATAAAATGCCCCAATGTCATCCGGGGGAGACTATTTCCACATCAGACTCCCATGTCGGGTCTCTTGATGGCGACGATGAAATGTCAGAGATGGAGTCCCTGGGACCCTGGTCGGAATCGGAGTCCTGCAGCTCACCCTCCTCCGGGTGGGAACTGTTAGGGAGAATTCTCATTCTATGGCTAATTTCCCTTACCTATAGAGTTCCCCAGCAGCTTTGCTGGATTTGAAGGATTTGTTTCTTTTTACCTGCTAAGAGTGAGACTCTTTTTCCCACTCTTAGGCATTTTTGTTATGTGTGTTCTAGGCTATCTTTGTGTTTAATGCCTATGGGATCTTTCTCAACCCCATAGGAACCATCTTTATTCACATGTGTTACACAGCACCCTCAGTGCAGTGACACAGGGGTGTCGTAGCGACCCCCAAACACAGACTCCATACCCTGGGACTGACTAGTGTCTCCCAGGGCATGTGAAGTCCCCATTGACTTTACTAGTCAAATCCTATGAACTAAACCAGTACAACCCATCTTACTATGGGAGGTACTGGAAGGGGTTAATAGCTTTTCCCCTATGTTCATTTTCGAGAGGGTACCCTACAGTCCCTCTCTCAAAAGTTTCTGGCTGGTGGCAGTGGTTACTACCCCAAATATTCGATCGCAAATATTTCCCTATGGGATTTTCCCATTGTTCGAGGCTACCACTTTTTCTGACAGCCTCAAACATACCGCCGGTGCATTTTAATATTAACTTTGCTCCGGTAGGTTTTATTTGCTAGAACTTTAATATAACTTCTTTCTTGTATCTTACTCTAAACTCCTAACCGAGGTCGGGGATCCTTTGTTCGTCCTTTTGGCGGGCTTTTACCGAGAAGCCCTCCTTTCGGCGTCACTGAGTCTGGGGTGGGTCCATTGTGTGGGAGGGGGAGTAGGACCCCTGGACAGGGTTGCCTCCGCAACCCATGTCGCACTCTATCCTGATAGGCTGGAGGGTCTCCAGCCAAGATGACCACACCACTGTGTGAGTGACAGCTAGGCTGTATAAATGGGGATCTTTTTGCATAAAAGCAGGGTCCTGAGGACTGTAAGAGCAAGACGTCGCCACTGGAACTAAGAAGCCGAAGAGGAGAGAAGCCAAAGACATCTGCAACGATGGAACCACCGGTGAAGCCCTGCTGCAGCGTCTCACCACTTTTCTCCACACGACGAGAGAAGATCTTCATCTGCAAGAGCCTTCTTGCCTGGAGCTGGTGGGGCCAACCAGTTTGCCAAACGCCTTCCCGGACCTGCCTTGGTCGAATCTCCCGTACCCTGTACTCGGAGGCCGGATAGCCAGGCACCAGTCCACCCGGACCGCGATTTAAAGGAGCGTACCTTTTATTCGTCGGGCAGCACCGCAGCTGGTTTCATCCCTGGGTAGTGCAGTAACTCGAACCTTCCTCCACGACAAGAGCCTCTCTTCCTCTGCTGGATCAACCGAACTGCAGGAACTGCCAGGAACAACCGCCACCGCAGGAGCCACTTCTTCATTTAAAGGTGCATTGTTCCGCCAGGCCGCCCTTTCTTCGCGGTAGCACTAAAGGCGTTTTAAATCCTTTACCAACCTGTTGGGTCGGCCACCCCTCTCTCTTAACATTGTCTTTTTCAACTTCTGCGACCACCTTTTCAAATTTGTTAACCAAAGACTTGACTGCAGCTACAAGAACATTTTGCTCCTGGGTCCACTGACTCTGGCACAGGCCTACTGACTCGGGTCGCATTTGTTAGACCTGCTTTCTTTAAATTGATTCTCACTGAGAACTGTGTTGGTGCACCTATTTCTTGCAACCACCCCTTCCTCCCCTTTTCTAATCATTGTGAAATGCCATTTTGCTCAGTTTTCATTTTAAGTATTGCCTATGCTGATGCACTGTCTTGCTGAATTGGTTCACAAACTGATGGGAAGTGTTGCTAGGGTGTATAAGAACCTATTTCTAGATAACTTGTGCTTTCCCTCCCTTGTGAGGAATTGTTAGAGGATCCCTTGTGTGTAGTTGTCACTGTGCCGTTTTGCTCAGTTTTCACTCTGGTTCACTTCGTCTACAATTTAACTTGGGAGTATGTATATTTTTCCTTTGACTAATTTAACTTGCTTGATGACTGGGATACATGCGTTTTATTAGAAGTGTATAAAATAAATATATATCTACTTTTTAATACAAAGTTTTGGTCAGTGTTTCCTTGTTCCATAGTGCTGTAGGCCTATTGTGTAAACCCTGAATAGTGCTCATCTCACTCTTGAGACAAGTCTGACTTCTCAGCCACAGCTACCAACTAAATCTTTGTGGTGCAGACTGATACCAAAGGGGATTTATTGCTCTCACCTGTAGTCCTAATCTTGTGTAGTGCTCCCTAAGGGAACTGCACAGGATTCTGCCTAACAGGAACGACAACTCAGCCGTGGACGCTGAACGCCGAGGGGCACCTGCCGCTTCAACGATAGGTGTTACCGGAGGCGTACCCACGGGAGGCAATCTTGCATCCAGCTGACTTAATAGGGACTGCAGCGTAGATAAGACCTGTAGAGACAGCACCGACTGCGGGTTCAGCAGAGTAGACCCAGGTGGAACATTCTGTACTCCCACCGTCGAAGGGCAAACGCACTGTAAACCAAGGCTTGTTGGGTTCACCACAGGCTCTCGTTCGTCCTCCATTGACGACACTGAAAAGACGGACTCCTGCTGTAATAAGGTGTCCGGCAGACGGGCGTAATACGCTGAAGGCTGCCAAGATCCACTCACTAGTAGCATGCCCACCGTCGACGACGAAAACCTAGGGCCCTCGTCGATTGTCGCCACTGGAGCCGACGATACCACTGTGGAAACAGACACTGTGGCCGGCAGTGAACGGGACTCCCGCTGACGGCGCTGGCAGCTGTGGCGCAGATTTGTCAGGCGATTCTGCCTTTTTTGAATCTCTAGATAGGTGCTTCACAGATTCTCTACTCGTGGAAGACATATGTTGGTCTCCTGAAGAGGAGCATTTTGAAGAGTCTTTTTTGTCCTTTTTTAAAGAAGAAGAAGAATTATCAGGCCTTCGGGACTGATCAGACTGACCATGTTTAGACGATGAAGGAGCCCCTTTCGTCAGGTGTTTCCCCGAAGAGGGGCGGCCACTCTTCTCTAGGAAGTGACTTCTTTGCTGGCGGTTCAGTTGACACCGACCGGCGAGGAACTGCAGGAGAAGGTCTCTCCGATGCTAGACTGCACACCGATCCTACCTCCGATGGAGGTTAGGCCCCATCATTCAGCCATGATATCAGCCGCTGATTGTGGTCCTTCAATGTTTTCTGCTAGAAACCCTTGCAGATGTCGCAGGTATCGGCAGAGTGATTAGAGTAGAGGCAATAGAGGCAGTCCATGTGCCCATGCCCATCCCCTTCATATACCTATTTCATTCCGCAAGTAGCGCAGGGCCGAAAGAACGCTTTCCCCGACATTGGGAAAGAAAATGCCACAACACAGTAGAAAGCATGAGGTGATCCCGACACTTTGGAGATGGTTGAAATCTGAGGAGAAGCCGGGGGGGCGGGTCTATTTATACCCTATGTCATGTATGGTGTCGGTGACGGCTGGAAACCGACGTCGAGGTTGTACATCCAAATAAATGATAGGCCCAACCCAAGAAGCGCACGCCTGAAAGAGAGATGGGAGTCTGATTTAAGGACTGAAATCACAGAAGGAGAGTGGTCGAGGGCCCTATCATACCCGATGGAGATATCCCGGAATGCGAGGTTCAGGCTAATTCAGCTCAACATCCTCTACAGGACCTACATGACCCCACACAGAATAGCCACATTCTCCGACAAAGTGGCCCCAACCTGCCCATGGTGCACTGCCGACCATGCCGACATGATCCATATGTTCTGGACCTGTCCTAAAACACAGAGACTCTGGTCCGCCGTCGAACAGACCTGTAGGAGGGCTGGGTTGGAGATATACGAATGGACACCCAAGGAATGCCTCCTGGGTACCCACCCCAGGCTGAGTAAAATCAAACACCTGGTGAAGTTTATGGACATTGCATGCGCACTCACGAAGAGAACGATTGCCATGGCCTGGAAATCCCCGACTGGCCCCAGATATGAACCCTGGATCAAGGAGATGCTAAGATGGACGGCAGCCGAAACCAGGGCGTGGGAGGAGGGGATTAACCGAGGCGGAGAAGACTCAAGCACCGCGCTGGAGGCCTGGAAGTCCCTCCTGAGAGACTTGATCTTTTCAACGAGCCTCAAGCCCCCTTGACTCTGCCCCCCCTGGACCTTCAAGTAAGTTCGACCGGGAAACTGCAATATCAAACCCACACTCCCCTCCACACTACCCCCCAGTATGATCGGCCAGACCCCACCGACCTGAGACGAGGGTCTGGATATAAAGCGACGAGCCCAACACCTCGGAGGACATGCGGACAGTTAGTGTTACTTTTGTTGTTTGTTAGTTGCTTATTCTTATCAAGCCCAAATTGCATTTATGTTATACTTTAGGTGACTCAACCTCACCATGCTCTTGATGTTTTACTGTACATCTACATAAATGCTAATAAAAAACATTTAAAAATAAAATAAATAAATACCCTATGTCATATTGCATGGTACGTAAGCACCCCAAAAGGATGTCCATAGGACACTAAAGTGTCAAAGTTTTCCAAAGGAAAACGCTATTTTAAAAAAAAGATGAGGTTCCCAGCCTGACGTCGGGGAATATTCAAAGCATGTAAATCCATGAAAGATCCAATGCTGGAGAAGGTGGCTCCATTGCACATGTCAGAAAAAAGGGAGCACTCCAAGCTCCAGGTCTGCGGGGTGAGCGATAGCCATAGAGTCTCCAGCTTGAACACAAACAAGGGAAAAAAGTATGTGTGCTAACGTGTCAGTACATGTATGAATGAGATGTGACGAGTGCAATGTATATTTTGTAGTCATGTTTGGTTGAATTCATAAATGTATGTGAATGAGAGTATGATGTGGATGTTGTAGTATGGGTGTGTGTATCAGTGAATGAGAAAGCGTGACAGTTTTTTAGCGGATGTGTGTGAATGTGTGTGAATGTGCATGAGTGAGAATGTGACTCTCTTCCTGTATGTGCGGGCTGGGGGAGTACATTGTAAGTCTGTGTGTGGGGGAGGCTACTGGGGTCACCCAGTACATGTACACTGGCAAAGAATTTCAACTAGCATTCTTGGCAAAACGAACATGAGACTTCTTCTCTTGTGGAGGATGAACTTACATTGGTGAAACCTGTATGAACAGGTTTTCTTAAATTGGCATGGTATTCTTTACTGGCTGTTAGGGAGAATTCTCTGTTTAGGCTGAATTCCCTAACCTAGTGAGTCCCCCAGCAGTTTTGCTGGATTTTTGGGGGTTATTTGTTTCTCCTGCCAAGAGTGAGACTCTTTTACCCTCACTCTTGGACATGATTTGAGTGTGTTTCTTTGAATCTAGATGTGTTTGATGGGCTATGGGGTCTTTTACTCCATAGGGCTTCATGTGTTTTTGTGATGTGTGTTACACAGCACCCTTAGTGCAGTGACACAGGGGTGTCATAGGGACCCCCCAGTATAGACTCCATACCCTGGGACTGACTACTGTCTCCCAGGGCATGTAAAGTCACCATTGACTTTACTAGTCTTAAATTTTGAACAGAACCAGTACAAACCATCATATTGTGGACGTACTGGCTGTGGCAATTCGATTGCCCCAGGGTCTGTTAGTCGAGGGGGCACGTCTCCGTCCCGCCTGATCGAGTTTTGGCTGGTGGCAGTGGATACTACTTCTTATATTCAAACGCGAATATTTTCCTACGGGATTTCCCATTGTTTTAGGCTACTATCTTTATCTAATTATTTACGGTAGCCTCGAACATACCGCCGGTTTATATAATTAATATTAATTCTCCGATTGGTATTTTTTGCCAAAACTTGATTCTAAAATGGCGTTTGTGTTCTCTTCTGTGACTCCAATAAAAGTCGAGCCCTTTGTTCCACTTTTTGACAGGCTCCACAGAAGCCCTCCAAAGTGGTGCCACTCTGTCTGGGGTACTTAGGAGGGGTGGAGGGGAATTTAGGCACCCTGGACTGAGTTACCTAGGCAACTCAAGTCGCTTTCCATCCTGATTGGCCCAAGTGGTGAGCCGGCCGGCTCACCACTTAGCATGTTTGAGTGACAGCTAGGCTGAGTGAATGGGGGGTTTGCTGCATAAAAGCAGGGCTTTGGGGACTGGAACTTCAGAAGTCGCCACAGGACCCAAGAATCCAACGACGGAGCAGCTGAGGCGACCTGCCACGACACCACCACCGGTGGAGCCCTGCTGGACCGTCTCACCACTTTTCCCAACGACAGAGGAGATCTCCCGCCGGAGAGTCTTCTTCCTTTGACTGGTGGGGATAACCAGTTTCACCGTCTTTTCGCCTTCTCGACGTACCTCGTGGCCGACTTGCCTGTGCCAAGCGCCCCGGCAACCGGGATACCACTTTTTACCACAACCGCGAAACAAAGGTACCACCTTTAACCGGAAAACTCTGCGGCTGGTTTCTTCCCTGGTAGTGCAACGACCTTCATCTTTCCTCCAAGTCGAGATCTTCTCTTCCCCTGGACGACGACGCAACTTGCACCCACTACCAGGAACAACTGCCACTGCTGGAGGATCCTTCCCACTTAAGGTACCGTGACCCGCCTGGCTTCCCTTGCTACCGACTATACGGGGTAGATTTAGTCCCCGGCTTTCGAACCTGGGTTAGCCTGGGACACCCTGGCTAAACTTTCCTAAGCCTCTCTAAACTCTTTTTGAACCCTCTGCAAGACTTTCTAAGCCTAGTGTAACTGTGTGATCTTGGGCGCATTTGTGCTCTGCTCTCTCTAAGAGTGGGCCCAGCCTTTGGACTTTGGCTCACCAGTGACTTTTGCTCTTCTGCCTTGCTAACAGTGTTCCTGAATCTTAGAGTGGTGTACCTTTCCATATTCTGTCTTTTTCCCTCCTTTTCTCACAAACTTATTGGAGTGCCATCTAGTTAAGCACTCACCTCTGTATGAAAATAAGTGGTGTTTTACTAAGACTTATCTGATAAGGAAAAAGGGGTGTATATATTACAATAGTAACTGTTTGAAACACTCCAGCACTCTTCTTGTAAAATATTCTAAACACAGTGTGTTTTTAAATAAATAATTATATACTTTGATACCAAAGCTCTGGTCAGTGTTTGCTTGTATTGTTGTATCTGAGTGCCTATTGTGTATACTTTGCGTACTGCTTAACTCTTCTTGTGGGAAGTCTGACTGCTCAGCCACAGCTACCAGGTAAATCTGGGGTGGTACAGACTGCTACCAAGTGGGTTTACTGCCAACACCTGTAGTCCTAAATCTTTTGCAGTGTTCCTTAAGAGAACTGCACAGGTTTCTGCCTAACACTGGCATTATCCGCAAATCCAACATGAGCGTTCTTATGTTGCCCATATTGGCATATTTGGCTGCAGCCAGCATGAACATGTTTCTTTAGTTTAGTTTATTCATTTGTATTGCGCCCCAGACCCGAGGGTATGAGGGCGCAGGAGCAACAAGGTTATTCACAGCTTGGTTACATGTTACAATGCAGTACAGCAATTACAATGAGATAATAGATGGTTGAAGCAGTCATGAAAAAGGCAAAAGTTTACGGAGTTACAAATATACATATTGACAAAGTAGATAGCGGTGAGGTGGGTTGGATGGTGTTAGCGGTCATTGCTCTTTATCCAGCGTATGTAGTTGCGTCTAAAGTGTGTGTGTAGGTTTGGGGTGTCCTAAGAGAGGGTGGTAGGGAGTTCCAATGTTGGGCTTCTTCCACCTGGAAGCTGCTACCACCCATTTTGGTGCGTTTTAACCTGGGAACTGTGAGTAGATTAGCGTTGGAGGTTCTGGTAGGTCTGTTGGAAGTGTGTTTACTTATTCTATCGACTAAGTAGCAGGGGCATCGTTGTTGGGGCATTTGTGTGTTAGTGAGGCTACTTTGAGCAGGATTTTATATGTAGTGTTGAGCCAGTTATGGGATCTCCTAATGTTGGAGATGTGTTCTATCTTGGGGATGCTGAGCGCTGCTCTGAGAGTTGTATATACTGGCTTTTATTCTGGGCAAAAGCAACAAGAAAATGTGTGACTGAAAAGTCCACATAATGGACTTTTCATAGTAATTCCCTGACCTTGTCTGACCATAGTAGTGGGACATGTCAGGTACAATGCTCAGGTCTCAGTGTTTCCTCCCAGAGCGGACTGTCCGTGTGAAAGTGTTTGTGTAGGGAAAGGGGGGGTCGGGGTAAAGTTCCCACATATCCTACCGAGTAGGATGGGGTATAGGTGTTACAGGGAGGCGGATACAGCGTCTCGCCATCAGGTGTCCCTCCCGCACTGGTCCACCCCCAGGGTCTGGATCCAAAAGGAGATGGTCGTGCAGTGGCCACCTGAGAGAGACCCCCTCGGTGATCAGCGGGTGAGACACCTTCTGGTGCCTCACATCACACAGTTCAAGCATACAAGTCAAATAAAGCAGACACCAAATACAAGTCTTCAATCAACATATTTGATTAGAGTGAATGCCCCCTTGATGCTTTGGTGCCCTCATTTCACTACCGCAACACCCTCTTTGGGACGGCCTCAGGGCAGGATGCCCCTTACCACACCTCAACAGTATCACTGCCATCATTGTTGAATAATTATATTAATGTTACTGAAACAACATTCCCCCTGTCCCCCATCACTTTAAGAATGGTTGGCCTGGCTCTCCCCGCTATGGCCAGCATGTGCCATTGTAAATATGCTCATAGTGGCCATTTCCAATGATGGCAGTAGTGCCAGTGGAAGGTCATCCATGTGCTAGTTTTATCCAATAATGACAAGAATGTCACTATAGTAACACCACTCAACTCCCTCTCTCCTAACACCGTAGCAACTCAGACTGGATGTGCCCAGTAAGGGCAGTACTGCCAGGGTAAGCTCACCCTTGTGCTGATTTGTCAAACAATGCTATTATTAGTACTGCAAGAAAACTACCTCAACCCCCTGCCCGCCCCCCGGACCCATCCGTGGAACACTCCACTCACAATGGCTGTGTCCAGTAATGGCAGTATTGCCAGTTTAATGTCACCCTTGTGCTGGCTTTATTCAATAATGACCATAATGTCATTGTAGCAAAACCCCCTCGGCTCCCTCTCTCCCGTCAGTGTGCCCAGTAGTCCTGTGCTGCCAGGGTAAGCTCACCCTTATGCTGGCTTGTCCAATAATGTTATTCATTATTACCACTGTGTGAATACCCCTATCAAACCCCATTCCCTCATCACTGTGGAACATTCCACTTGTACTTGCTGTGCCCAGTAAGGCCAGTACTGCCAATGATGTCAGCAATGTCATTGTAACACCCTCCTAAACCCTCCCACCAGCATTCACTGTAAAAAGACTTGAGGTGGCTATGCCCGGTGAGGCATAGATGTACCATTTAAGAAAACGAGCCCTGGGCCACTTGCTATATGCAGGGCCAGGCTTTTGATGAAATAGCCGCATCACTCCCCATAATCTGGCCCTCCAGTTCCATGGTAATTGTGCCTTCCTGCAGATCAGATTGATTCAGAGCTCCAATCCTCAGCTGCTTGTGCTCTGCCACCCCCCGTTTCTCTTGCAGACACTCTCCTGTGCTCTGTTCCATTCATGTACCCTTGCACTTTCACATACTTGCATGTTTCACACCATTCTCCCACGTACAACATTGCGTGCTCTTGCTCCCTTTATCATTTTCACACCTTTGCTCGTTCTCACACACCCTTTCATCTGTACACCCACACCCACATGCTCACTCTGTCAAGTGTAAGACAAACCCCTCAACACCCTCCCCCTCACTCCCTTCCTTCCTCAGTTACCACTCCCTATAAGAATACTCCTGCACCCAGGTGTCCCTCCATGGCCCTACTTTTCCTGACATGGCAACTTTACTCCCCATAATCTGCCATTCAGGTCCAGGGTAATGAGGCCTTGAAGCCCTCCAGATAAGGATTGTATCTGGCCTTTTTCCGCATTCAATTCTTACCAATACGCCACATTTCACTTTTTAAATGCGTACCGTTTACGCAAGATTGCCACTGTAATTCTTTATTAAACAAGTCCTCTTTCCTCCAGTAGATGGCACTGCAGTATGAACCATTAGTTCTGCACACAGGAGCTTTGTGAGCCGACTCTGCAGTACTACTGGATTTCTGGTTATCATATCAAGCTCTACAGGACAGTGTCCAGTCTTCAAAAATGAACACAGCCATGGAGGTCTGCTTGATCGGCAAAGGAGTGTTTTTATTTATTTTTCAGGGCAATGGCTGCGTAGCAGCCGTTCTATCCAGCCGTCGCGTGGGGGAGGGTTACTTGGGTCAAGTCCAGTGAGTGCCTGGGTCTGCTTGCTCATACACGTGTTTTAGGATGAAGACGTATGGCTTTGACCATATGGAAAAGTCTGTAGAATTACAAATCACTGTGCATTAACGGGGCACAGACTTGCCCAATAACAAGTTGGTGGGTTTTGCATGAATGACAACGACTTCTTCGGTTAGCTACAGTAATTACCTACTCTATAACGATTGTTACCACTGGCAGTGTATTGGCTTAAAGTGTAATACTGTCTGTAAATGCAATTCATTTGTGTTCAAAAGTGAAGACCACTTCTGCACAGTCCTTCAAAGAATCTGGTATACTTTGATGGCTACCTTTGTCGGTGTCTGGTCTAAAAGTGTCGTTCAGTGGTTAATGCGTTTCATTTGTATTGGCCAATTAATCTTACTTATTGCAAGGCCCTTCAAAGGCATCCTTCCCCAAAAAAGGATTCATGTGTGTCCGTGTCTCATTATGGGTGAAACTCATACCTGCCTAACCTCTGGGTTTCACCCAGAGACTCTGGGTATCTGTACCCAACCCCCTTTTATTTTGGACTTGTCAGCATTGCACGTTTGTGGCTGCATGTTGATCTCACAGCCTCAACTCATTGAAATCTAGCTGCTCTGCAGCAGTTGCCTGTCAAGGAATACATGGTGATCTGAGCTTGAAGCATTAGCAACAGTCATTATTTATAATCAACTCACTGGAACTTTTTTGCGTTAACCAGCAGTGGCAAGATAATCTATTGGGCGCTGGCCCTTTCATTCCCAAATGAAATAGCACATTTCTTGGATTTATTTGTATGCCAGCAGACCCTGAAAGGATCTCTGAGCCACAGCACTCAGATCTGTGGCTTTACTCCTGTACATGCCACTCTCAAGGCCCAACAGTCATCTGTGTGCTGATCCTCTGTCATTTATTGACCTTTTCTAAACCTGTTTGTCAGAGCGATTTCAAAACCTCAATTTGTACTTACCGGCAGAGGTCTGAAAAAGGGTGTGTGGATGCAAGGGTGTGTTAGAAAAGCAAAGCTGATAGAAAGCAGGCGTGTGAGCGTGCAGATGTGAGGCTATGTGAGACCTAGAAAAAGTGTGATAATGAGCAATGGTGTAAGTGCAAGGATGGTTAAGTGCGAGCAAAGGATGCAAGACAGGGAACAAAGAAGAGCGATGGTGTGGAAGAGAGCAGGTGCAAGACAGGGTGTTTTGTTGCAAGGGTGGACCTGAAGATTGAACCGAATTGTTGTGCAGAAAAGACAGTACCCTGGACTTAGGGCAGCAGATTATGGGAGGTGCATTACCATGGCAGCAACGTTCTGACTTGGGCATGAAGAGAGAACGCGGAAGGGGGCAGCATGCATGTTCTTACTGATACAAATAAAGGCATTACTGGGCTCACACAGCACATATTTTCTTACAGTAAGTAGAATGTGCAGGCCATATGTGGCACATCCAGCACAACTAGGATGGGCGAGGTTGATGGCACAAGCAATGTCCTTTCACTAGAGTGTCCTTTATAGTGTCAGTAATGCGTAAATGGGCTCTGGCAGCACTGGTATTCCTGCATTGGGAAATGCTGGCCTTGCTTGGCAATGGCACCCTTGCTGTTCTTACGATGCATAATTTATGCCAAGTTCGAACACTGGCCAAATGTGCTCCAGACGAAGTCTGAGTTCAGTGGACAGCCAGACAACTGGGGCCATGGAGGTAACAGGAGATGCCTGGTCACCCAGTATCCCCTTAGGAAGGCTCCCCCACTGGAAGCGTGCATTCCCCAGGCACTGTACAAGTGGCCATTTAGTATTTTCAACAATTGGCATTCTCTATATCATTTGTTTGTCCCAGTATTTCCATTGTGTTTTATTGCTTTTATATTTCACTGTGTATCTGCTGATCATTCACACAACCTGATGAGAAAACTATAAGTGGGGACAGTGTGACTGGACTTTGCTTCACGGTTCCGGTCTCCCGATTCTGTGAGTGAGTTTATGTTCTGTAGTGCTTTTGCCAGTTGTTGCTGGACACGAGGCACTGCATCTTTTCAGGATGCAAGCTGAAGAGGTGCCCTATTGTAAAGCATTGCTCTTGAAAGCATAGGTGTTTTGAGAATCCTGCACAGGTTTGTAATGCAATAAAACAGCTAATTGGGTTTAGCGCCAGCTGCAGAGAGCTGCATGTATCCTGCAAGTAACAGGGTCTAGGCCCTCCATGCTGGCTCATCTTTTCATCTTTCTAATCTCGGATTATTCCTATATTGCGTGTTGTTAAAACATCGGGTGAGACACTAAGTACTGCAGTGCAATGGGATACCTATATTAAGTGAAGCCAGCGGATAGCAGGGCTTTGTTATAAAGTCCGCTTTCAGGCAGTTGCTACGACTTGGGGACCAGACAACTATGTACACTGGCAAGTGCATGTATATATGTGTGTCTAGAATGGCATTGCATGCACCCTGAATACTTTTGGACCGTGTGGCATACCTACAGATCTAAGACTACCTGGAATCCAATAATCTCCTAGGTCTATGACAATCTGGATTCCTCCCCACACATGGGACTGAAACGGCTCCGATAGATTTCAAAACCCAAATTGAGGTCTTGAAAGACAATGGGAAACTAGCAATACTACTTCTCCTAGACCTCTTTGCGGCTTTTGATCTGGTCAACCACCAAATCTTATGCCAACTTTTCGGACTCAGCCACGGCATGGATCAAATCCTTTCTGAGTAACAGATCCATGAGGGTCTTCTCACCCTCCGCAGCCGCTGACCCCTCTCCAATTCACTGCGGCTTTCCCCAAGGATCTTGCGTGTCACCCATACTGTATAACGTTTTCACTAAACCGACCTTTTGATGTACTTGATTATCTGGGTGTCTCCTATACCAACTATGCTGACGACACCAGATACTCATCCCCATCACTGGCGACTATTTAGTTGAAACTAAGGCCTTGAATGGCGTTTATCTGGTCATCCAGGCCTGGATGGCCCAACACGAACTATGCCGCAATGACAAGACGGACCGCCTCTTCTTGGGCTCCTCGCAATGTTTTAGCAAACTAGATCCGTCCTACCAGTCATTTATCATAGATGGAAATACCATCAAAGTCTCTAAAAATACAAAAACATTAGGTTTTTACGTTGACGCCACTCTATCCTTGTCTCAGCAAACAAATGAGTCAGATCAGCCTCTGCTTACACTTGTAAACTTATTGCAGCTTCTAGACCATTTCTGACCACTCCGAACAGCGTCACTCTAGCCAGAACGCTCATCATGTCTAAAATTGACTATTGTAGTGCCCTCTACTTAGGGACTAGCCAATGAAATCTGAATAAACTACAAATCACCCAGAACAATGCCATTAGGGCAGCACCTAAACATTCACAGAAACCACCACATTTCCAAATCCAGACCTGTCAAGCAGAGAATTTCATTGAAAACACTTGCCCTCACACACAAATGCTTTGCCAACAAGGCCTCCCCCCCACCTATGCAACCGGCTCTCCCCTCCATTCTTCCACTCGACCGCAAAGAGCTGCCGAGACCCATAGCCTATCGATTCCAAGGTTCAAACTCCAAAAAGCGTGGGGCACGAGCTTCCCTGTCCTAGCCTCCAAACTGTGGAACAACCTCCCTGTCACCATCAGATCCGAAGACTCATTAACACCTTCAAGTTGAAAACAAAATCATGGCAACTGAACTTTTCCTACTACACATCTATCCATTGAGCTCTGCTCATTGTACATTTTCTGTCTTTATGCCTCACCTTGTTAACGTCTATTGTAATTCATGTATATATCTATGTTTGCATACTATTCATTTATATAACTATGTATGTATATAAGCTATTAGGTGCACAATTTGCACCCTGATGCCCTTGGCCCTGATGGTGCGCGTTATAAATAAACAAAATACAAAATACAAATACTGAAGCAGGTATGTGTTTACCCAATTGGGATAATGCACCTGCTGCAGAGATAGTACTATTATTGGAGTTTCACGAGTTTGAAACTTAGCAAGTATGAATCTGCTTTTATTTCCCGTCATTAAAACTGCTAACTTGCTCTCTGTATTGGGAACCCTCGCCCTGGTAACATGTACACAATAATTGAAAATGAGAACCGCCTCTGGTTCGCTTGATTTCCTTCCTCATTGGAGCTTTGCACCACACAAAAAATTGGAAGTGGCACGCAACTGGCTGTTTGGCTGCGGGAGACACTGGCTCTTTGAATTGCTGCCTCTGCCTTTGTCCACAATATTCGATCAGCGCCGGAGCGCCTGTGGACGTTGATTCATTACTCATAGAAAGTTGTCCATTGTTTGTGTTTACTACCTGGACTCCGCCCCCGGGCCCACAGCCTACGCATGTACTTAACTCCCTGTGCTAGCGCACTCGCGCGCACACCCGGAAGTGGCACGCAAGTGGCTGTTTGGGTGAGTCGGGGAGCGGGGCCGCGGCCAGGAATTTCTTTTTTGGGGGTAAGCAGACTTCCCCTACTTCTGTGCTACCTTTATATCTGCTCTGCTAATACCTTAAATTTAGGGCATTATGTCTACTGTGCTCCGTAATGGGAAAATCTGCGCATTAAAGATCCCGGCGCTCCCCATGTCCTTGGAAAATAATTTGATTTCGCAATGTGTGGGGACAGAGACACATCCCATGGGGGAAACATGAAATATCCCCTTTTGTGATGGGGAATGAGGCACAAATATTCGTGGCCCAACCTCTGGCCACTATTAATCAGGAAGAGAACTCCGGGTTAACTAATGTGGAGGTGGATAAAAGGGAAAAAGGTGATGCTATTAAGCAAGAGGTGGAATTCTCCTACATACACTCACAATTACATACAAAATTAGGTGCACAATCTCTGGGGAGGAAGACATATCCTTCGTGCCTGCTGGTTTGTCTTTTGACTCTCAAATTCCTGTTCAATCAAGCTAAGTGTAAGAGAATTAACAAATCAGAAATCTATTGAGGTTATTGACAATATGCCAAAGGATTTAAACTTGGACGTATCTATAATGGGCCAAACAGTGAGGACGGTATTAGGTAAGCGTGCAAGGCTTTCAAGGGGTCCTTCTGCGCCTGTTAACGCGGCCCAAAATGGAATTGACCAGGTACATCTGTTTAACACACTTTCTCAATTGAGGACTCTCACACCATACAGAGTCTTTTCAGCAAATGCGAAATTCCCTCTACCCTCCGCATCGATATTTACAAATACACAAAAAGGGTGGGGTGAGGAACCTATGACAACTATGGGGGCTCAGGTGGGACACTTGCCGCTGGAGAATCTGGCGAACATTGCAGTGCCCTCTCATATTAATAATCCCCCAATCTCAGGGGTCTCTCTTACGAGTTCCCCGATTAATGACAATGACAAATTCCAGGAGTCACTTCCAGTGATCGAGGATATTGAATCTTTTAGATAAAGGCCATGAGTTAACCCATTGGGAGATGAGACCTGAAAAGAATTGCACTCGACACCCAAATAAAACTTAGCAAAGTGGAAGGTTTCCTCATGGCCAAAGATGAAGATAAGGTATTCAAATAAAGACAGATAAAACAACCAATTCACAAGGGTCCCAAACCCTAGTGAATGGAAAGGAGGGCCCGACCTTTGCCAACATGATCTCTATGGGGAATGGGATGAATAAGGCTAAGGAAAAAAATGAAAACAACGCCCAAAAGCCAACATTAGAAGGGGAAAAAAGGATCATGGAGGCTCTTAATCATCTCTCTATGAAAATCTCCATGTTGGAAAAAGGCATGCAAATACGGATACGGAATTCTGTCCCCAGACCCTCTTTGCCAGTTCAGGAAGTGGGGGGGGTACTCCAATCCCACTGACACACTAGATAGCCCTTCTGTCCTAATTAAAATAATGAATTCTGCTGAGACACAGGGCTGAAAGAAGAAGAAAAAGAAAAACAAAAGGAGGATGAAAGTGTCAGTGGTAATGGTTTTTTTCTGTCACAACGGCAAAAACGATTGGCTCTGAAAGCAAAAAAAAAAAAAGGTTAAAGAAGAAGGGATCTATTCCCACTAAGGCAAATCTTTCTAAAAAAGAATTGCAGGTGCCCCCGAATGAAGTCGCCCTATCTGATCTCATACAACTGAATGAGGAGAGTAGGAAGGCTTTACAACTAAACAATGATGACACTCTGAAATCCATCCCGGGAGTAATCCCGGGAAATAATAATAATAAAAATGTAAAAAAAATCTGAAAAAACAAAAAGACAGACAAGAAACAGGAGGGTGAAAGGAAACTTACCACAGAGGACAAGGCAGAGGGTTCTGCCATCGTAAAAGATATATCGCAACAAATGGGGGGGGGGAAATAATGAAGCAAAACTACAACTCTCTAACTTTTACAAGATTCTAGAGAAATCAACATCCAGACATATATTGCCTCAAGATCCCCGTAACCACATGGCGGAACTATGACCTCTGCAGAATCCAATAGATTGGGCTTTTCCTCTTTACCCGCAGCTCAGATTTCTGCCCCCTCACTTCCCGGAACCCCAAAAACTTCAGGCTCAGATGTAATAGAGGGGAATCCGATCCCCACTTTTGGGAAACCCGCTTTTCAGAGGGACGCAAACGAGGGGCATACATGCCCTTTGAATGGAGACCAACAGCCCCCGGTAGGGAATGAGGGGGCCGATCTGAGCCTTCATGACACCATAAAAAGGATTATGATGAATTTCTTCCCTGACCGTGCTTTGCCTGGAAACAATGCTACGACGGGAAGGGATCATGGGGAAAAGGAAAAATCTGGTTGGGCATTGAGTGAAATGGCTACCGATCCTGTGTCTAGAGGGGCGGGGGGGACACAGAGAAAAATGAGCCTCTTGGGAGGGAGGAATGTAACAATCGTGTAATGCCCCTCTCTATAGCCCCACAGGATTTGAGAAACTCTACAATACGAACCAGCCAGGCCTCTTCACATTAAGGACAGTGATCTAAGGAACACAATGTGGCGGAAGGTTTCCTTTCCGGAATATCCAAGTATCCTCCTGTATAATCTGTGTGATATTGGAGGACCATCCTCTCTGAATAGACTGCGTATCCTGTCACTCTTTAATGAGGTTCCACGCTTGAGGCTGATTACCTCAGCGGATATTTGTTTAGTGGACTTCATTCATCCTTCAAGATTCGATCATCTCCTTATTGTCCCGAATCCCAAAAGATCTTTGATATGATAACAGAGGAGACCAAACAATTTAATAGAATGGGTTATAATATCTTGATCTTTAGTAATGGTTGGGAAAATGGAAACGCTCATATGCATGAGAAAATAAACTCCAACACACAAAGGGAGGAAGCTGACACACAAAATTAAACTAACATGGTCTATAAGGGTGGAGGAGGCTCAGGATTTGATATTGCTTGCGCAGTCCTTAAGAGAGTCAATCTCCAAAATTCAAAAGATGAAGCAAAAACTTTAGTTCCATAAATGGAAAATCTTATTGGAAACTCCTCTCATGGAACTCAAGGGGCAATTCGAACTTAGTAAACTTGGGGGTTCTAGGTACAAAACTCAAAACATTTGATCTATTCTGTATACAGGAGACATGGCTTACTAGCCCCTTGCACCTAGATGGTTTTGTTTGTAAACATCTTCTAGCCAAAATGGGGACCCGTGGGAGACCAACTGGAGGTTTACTCACAGCTGTTAAAATTGCATCAGGTACACAAATCCTGGAATCAATGGAACTTCTGAATTCCGCCTTGGCTGTTGTTCTGGAATTTGGAAGACACCCACATCCCCTACTGATTCTTGTGCTAAACATGTATTGGAATCCCCTTGTACCATTGGGTAACGTTATACCACTTCTAAATAATTATCTTCCATGTTGCTCAAATATAGAGGAATAGACATCATAATTGCAGGGGATATAAATTCGGAAATTAGATATGGTCAAGGCAATGTGAAAAAAATGGGTGCGTCAGTAATTAATTCCATGCAGCCCATGAAAAATGTGGAGGGTGGCCCCTTTGCAACTAAACAAAAGCTAATTAATGGCGAAATCTGGAAGAATTTATTTGACTATTGGGGACTTAACCATATCAATGGTCTCTTTATATCCTCTCTGGTGAGCATACATGGTCAAATGGTGTTTCCAAATTGCAGATTGATCACATTTTTATGTCTGAATCTTTATCCACCTTATGTTCAGAATTTCTGATAAATGATACAAATATGAGCGACCACAGATTCTTGGAAATTAAAATGATATCTAATCGTATAACAACTAAACAAAGCACAATGCAGACGCACTCTACAGTGTCTTGTGGTGGAAATCGCATAACCTGGCATGAAGGTAATGTCGAAAAACTTAACTCGTTTCGTCCAAGAATATAATATGCAGTTGTCTACTAGACTTCAATGTTTCTCTGTATCCAATTTTACGGAACACATCAAAGACATGATATGCAGGACGATAAAAGAGAGAAAACAAGGTACTGTGAAACTCCTTTACTCGCATGCCTGTGACCCTTTGGTAAGGCAAAAAAAGAAATCTTACAAATCGCCAAATTAGAGCAACTCTGAAGGCAAATCTGACTCAAACAGAAAAAAGGAAACAAATCCTTCGAATTAAACAAGCCAAAAAAAACTGGATGAAAAACCATAAGATGGTCCTTCAGAATAATAACATTAATATGCTTGAGGCTCTTAGTGGGTCGACAGGACACGAGTTTTGGAGTCTGATAAACTCACTGGAAAAACGTCAGGTTACTATTCAAGCAGTAAATGTACAGGAAGCAACCTGGGAAAAACATTTCTCAACCTTATATAAAGGCAAAACGGAGAAGACAAATTAACTTGTAGTTATAAAAAAAGGAACCTGGAATTTCGATTCCTCAATCACAGATATCGAAACCCAGATTAATAGGGCAAATAAATCAAAGGCGGCTGGATCAAATGGGTTGACTAATAATACACTGAAGAAGTCCTCAGAACATTGGGCTAAGTCTCTATCCATTCTCTTTCAATCCATTATACAATCCAGGGTCATTCCCCAGTCCTGGAGAATATCCTATGGCGTCATGATATATAAAAAGGGGGATAGAACCTGCCCGACTAATTACCGCCCGATTTCGGTTATGGATGCCGACTCAAAAATCTTTGCGGGCTTGGTATTACAGAGAATGGAGGAATGGGCAGAATCTAACAAGATCCTCCCGCCACAACAGTTTGGTTTTCGAAAAGGGATGGGAACAGAGATAGGGGGTTTGATTATTTGTCTTCTCTTAGAAAAGGCGTCTAAAACAAACTGCATCTCCTACATATCTGGCGTCAGTAGATCTTTCGCTCGCCTTTGACAAGGTGGAGAGGGTGCGCCTTTGGACAAAATTAGACCTAATGGGGCTCCCTACTGGACCTCTGGCCATTCTCATTAATTTGCATGAGGATTCTGCAATCCAAGTGAGATTGAATATGTCCGGCGACCTTTCTAAAATAATTCAAATTTATAATGGCCTTAGACAAGGTTGCTTGTTCGCGCCCACTCTTTTTAATTTGTATACTGCTGATGTAAATGTCCCTCTTACAACCTTTTCCCTTGTTTCTCCCGGTGTTGAGGGAATCAAAATCTGCTGGAATGCATATGCCGATGACCTCCTCCTGGTTAATAATACCCCAGTGGGTCTGCAACGTAAACTCACAGCACTGGCAATATACGTTCACGAAAATGCACTTGTAATAAATGAAAAGAAATTGGTGGCAATATCCTTCACCACCAGGAAAAAGACTGTAAAATATAAGTGGCAAATAAATGCATGCCCTCTTGCAAAAGTAAGATCTCTCTGCTATTTGGGCTTCCCGGTTTTTGGGACTGCTTTTTCGCAACTTTATTGAAACTTCTATTTTGAAAAGGCTGAAAAACGTATCTTTCAAATGAGGAAGGTCGCCAATAAATATTGCACATTTTCTGTTACTCCTTTGATCAGGTTCTATAACCTGAAAATTGTACCAAAATTACTATATGGTTTTGAAATATTACCATTCGAAACATCACGCTTGGTACAAAAAATAGATTCCAAAATATGGCGGAACACCATCTTTTACCTACCCCAATGCGTGCCGATATCAGCAATTCGCTATGAATTAGGTCTGACATCTTTACAAATGAGAGTCAATGGAAAAAAATGACACTATCGGAATTTGATGGTATCTAAGAATAATTCCCTATATACTTTACTGGGATGTAAACTGAGAAGCGGTATTAGTGACTCGAAATGGATGATGAAGTTGCAGAAAGACTGTGTAGACCTCTTGGAGTCAATTAATGTAACACACGAAATGTTAACTCAAAATCCTATGGGCGTGAAAAAACGGCTGCAATGGTTGGATTGTGCAAATACTATGGAAATGGTGGCCCCATCTAAGGTAAAGCAACTAATTGCAGAAGGAAAAGAAATAGGCACGTTGGAATCTTACCCGATAAAATTCCCCGATCCAACTAGGAGAGCAGTATACTTACGTTTTCGTTTTAATGTTCTTCCAACTGGGGAAATATTAGAAATTAGATCACACACTGGTCAAAAGTTCCCCTGCCGCTTCTGCCATTGTGAAACCATGACTGAATCACTTGAACATTTATTGCTTTACTGTGAAACAATTGCGCCTCAGCGACTTATTTACTTTGTTAGATTTGTCCATCATACTTCGAGAGTATTGTCTGAAACATTATGGTGGAACATGCTCCATGAGAAGCTAAATGCTTTAAAATTAGCTGTGGTAAAAAAAAACTAACAGTGTAAAGAACTCTGACTTGAACTCTGCATCTGCATGAATGTATAGGTGCTCGCAGTCTACGGCAGTCTGCTCTCCATCTCCATTTCCATTTCCATTGCTGGTCAGAGGCATGACCAACTCACCCTACAAAACCTCATTCGAGCCGCGGAGTGGCCACGGAGCTGCTGGCTGAGGTGCTCGCAGCCTACAGCAGTCCGCGGCTGCTCCGCAACTAGAAGAAATTACTACCCGATAGACCGGTGACGAAGGGCACTGTTTGAGAAGCCAGCGAACCCGAAGCGAAGACAGTGGCCTGGAGCGCCGGAGTCCGCTGAAATCGCTGGCCCGCTCAAGAAAAGTGCCCCCAAATCTGGAAGCTAAAACAGGGCGCAATCACAAACAAAGCGAAACCAAGGCCCCATCCTTGTGCAACAAGCCTCAGTCTCACGGCTTGATTATGAACTTGGGCCAACAACATTGGCGCCCCCTAACACCAACTACAAGACGTCTGACTTGGCCGCACCAGTAACGCCTCCACTTCCAGAAGATTTCCCATTTGCAGAAGAAGAGGGACGAATACACCTGCCCCTGCCTCCCAACAGCACCATACTTGGCTCCACAAACCCTCGAGAATCGCTCACTTCAGGCACGGCTGTCCACGTACCTGATTGTGCCGCGACAGGCGAAGACGCGTGCAAGGGAGCGAGGGACGTTGAGTTGCCGAACACGGCCCCATCCAATCTCTTAAGTCTGTCCGTCCTTGCTTCGCATGCCCTTCCTTTGGGTCTGCGCGATGCCCATAGCCGGCTGCCCGCCGCGGAGGTGACATGCAGTCCGGCTGTATGGGGACGGGCAGCCGAGAGGGAGAGGGAGGAGTCGGGGAGAAGCGATGGGAGAGCTCCAATGAAATCACTGGCGATAATGCCGATGCAGGATTACGCGGATGGGCACAGCCTGGTTCGGAACCTGCTTCGGAGGACAGTACCAATTTCCCCCCAGAGTTGCACCAAAAGCCGGGGTACGTCCCCTCTAGTCAATGGGACTCAAAGAATATGATTGATTTACCTGAGGCGACAGGGGACCAGAAAATAACCCAAATCACACAGAAAGGACCTACAACCCCCCCACTTCCTTGGAGAACTGACTCCACTATTAGACAAAGAAGCAATCAAGGTAGACATCCACCAGGTCCCTACCCACGAGGACCTAGTCAGCCCTCACCAGGTCCCTAGCCACCAGGACCTAGTCAGCCCTCCTAACAGTGCCATGGACCCGGCAATTGATGACTGCTCATACTCTACCATAGAGTACTCAGAGGACGAACTCCAAACATCCCTGGCCACCTCGAATCTTCAAGTTACCCCCCAAAGGCAAATTCACGCCAAGGGGCACCACTCTACGCCGACAGAAAACGTACCATCAAATCATCATAAGCCAACTATGGCTAAAGTGGACCATCCGCAATTTCACGCAAAATCAGATCTTAAATTCGGCAAACAGCAAGCCCACAAAAAACACCAGTGACGGGATCTATTGCCGAATTCTTCTCCATGAAAAAAAAATCCCAGGCCGAAAAAACACCTGAGATGTCAGATGCAAATCTATTCGAAGGAACACGATTGGAGATGACACAGGAGTCTGAGAACGGCTCATTGCGTAAATTAGCGTTTCTAAGATGGCGTCCAAAATCAGAGATGTCGAAGGAAATGGGAATCCACTCACAAGAGAGAGTCAAATCCCATATCTAATCAAACAAAAACTCTAACACATCAAGAAATAACACATCATGCTCCCACTTCGAACATGATAGTAGAAGATTTTACGTCAGGAGGCATAGAAAACCCCAAGAAGAAGTCAAACTCAACAGAACCTACGGGTCTGGAACCAGAGAACTTGACTGGCACCGAGGCTTCGAAAGGTGCCACATGAGCATCTCCTACGCCTCTAAAGTCCTCGATAAGACAGACGCCCGCCAACCCACCTCGAGCTTCAAGTGGTAATACCACGATTACTGGAGATGCTCAATCTATTCCAACTATGTCCAACACCCCGAGGAAATCATCAAGATCAACCGACTCTGAGTGATATGGGCCACCCTACTCCATCAAAAAAGCCAGACCTCTTTTCCACTATGTCATGCTTAACAATAACCTGGCTCCTTTTACTAAGCTTTACGAAGCTCTCAGCGACACAGCAAAAGACCAAGTAACAATAATGGCATACATACAAACAAGACTTTCCTTCATAGAAGGTTACATTACAGCAAAAGACAGAAACAAACCCCCCATGTCAGAGGCTGCTTCGCATATCGGATCAGCTAGAACCTGTAAGAAAATGTACAATGGCCACACAAACAGAAGAGACGCCAATCAGAACTTTATTATTCACAGGAAACACCACGAAAGAGTCTAAAAACATGGCAGCTAACACAGCCACAAATGTGCTCCTGGGTTCGAGTCAACCAAAATCAACAGATGCTAATTGTGCCAATTTGCTCTCAACCAAATCAAAAGAAAATGGCCCAGCTAACACCAGAAAGCCTCTCCTTTCGGCCACCGAGCATGTAAAAGCTTGCAATTCGAAAAGTTTGATGCAAAAACCACAATAAAATTGATGCGCTACATGGACCACTGACCCATCGATCCGAAAGGACATTGAAAAGCCAGAAAGGCCCACTAAGACGACGCAGAGAAGACGACTAGTCAGAATAAAAACTAACAAACCTAGTCAGGCATCCACGCTAAAGCAAACTCATCTTACTTTTGAGACCAAATCCATCGACCCCATCTTGAGCTCTCAATTCAGCAAGCCATCAGTCTCGATTGACGAAGATCAGGACCCAGAAAACACGATCTTATCAATCACCGAAAGTGAATTGATGGAGGCTGCATTAAATGAGACCATGGTCCCTGAGGTGAAGGACAACGCGGAGTGGCAAAAATTAAAAGGAGGCAAACGAAAGGCTAACAGACAAACTCCCTCATAAAGCGCTGACGAACCGGAAGAGAAAACCACAGCCCTAGATTCGGCAGGCTCCACCTTTCTCACGCTCGAGGAGAAGAAACTGAAACTTCTTGCAAAGAACAAAGATTCCAGGCCGATTCAATATCCAGGAGCAATAAACGCAGAAAAGAAAACACATCGGCCTACGCTTGAGCCACGCCCCACCAACAGAAGGACTCCAATGAGAGAAATAATTCACAATACAAAGTACGAACGACTAATAAGAAACCCTGTACATTGGAGCTCCAGAGTGCATCGAAACAGAAGCTTGAAAAACCGCTCAACTTCACGAGAGCGGAACTCTAAAAGTGGAACTAAAAATCACAAAACTGAAAGATCACCTACTTTAAAGAGAAAACACCCACAACATAAAGCACGAACGACAAACAAGAAACTTCATACATCGGAGCTCCAGAGTGCATCGAAATAGAAGCTCGAAAAAACGCTCAGCTTCACGAGAACGGAATTCTAAAAGTCGAACTGAAAATCACAAAACTGAAAGACCACCTACCTCAACAAGAAATTACACATATTAGTCCGAGAGAGTCCAGAAAAGCAAAATATGCAAATTAATTCCGAGAGCGAAGCAAGGACCATCGAGCTAAAAGAGCAATGCTAAAACGCTCTGAAAGAACTACAAGGACCCGCAGTTTCCTCCTGAAAAGTATTTGGAAAGAAGACGCTTCATTTATCCTCAACAGAAAAACCATCTTAAAAATCATGCACTTGGTTCCTACGCTCAAGTCTCTCTTATCAGAAGAGATCACAATCGTAGAATTCCAAGACAAAAAACGGGTGGACAGTGTCTACCTCCATATAAACTCTGCAAAAACAAAGACCTTATTAAATGAGGCAAAAAACAAACTAAGATCCCTAGGATATGATCTAAGAGATTACCAGTCCAATGACGCTAGGAAATCATTTGCTCATGGACACCAAGATAGCACACAAGCGAAGCTGCAAAATTACAGATCGGCAACCTCAAGATCCAATTCCAACAATCGGAGCAGAAACCACGACAAGAAACATCTCTCTAGCAAGGTGCGAACAAGCAAAAAAAAATCTTCAAGGCACAGATACGACGACTGAGCAGAAGAGTCTCTGGAAAGAAGACCTCCCGATAGAAGAAAGACTCACACGGCAGAAAGAATCAAACCACGACTTACCGAATTTCACCACGTCCAACTAGACATAACCAAAAACCACTGTCAAGGACTCAAAACATTGATCATTGCCTTAGTTCCTTGGAAATTGAAAGAGTGCCTCCAGGCCCACAACAAAACTGGACCATCACAATCGACCAAGACATCTCCAAGAAGGGAAAGGCGGATCCAATATTTGAACAAAAACAACGCCCTCTAAAAGTAGATCCAAACCGATGGGCCTGGCTTCCGGAAGCCCTAGCAACGAAATTGAGATCTTAGCAACCAACACCAAGACAAAGAAACGAGATCTACTCCACTATGTCATCAAATATGGAAGACGTTTCCTGTCTAACTCTGGGCTCATGGAATACACTAGGTTTCTCTCATTTGACAAACACCTCCGATATAAACTTCAGATCATTTGACATTCGATGTCTTCAAGAAACATGGATGCTCAAAAAACCGACGATTGACGGCTTCGGGATCGCCTTCTCCCCGGCTCTGAGAGGACCAACGGGTCGACCGAGGGCGGATCCTCTTACCGCAATTCGTATAGGGCCCAATCTCCAACTGTTCAAGGTCATAAAAGAAGACCCTCACATCTTGGCTACCTTGATCCAACGACGTTTACTTCAACTGGGGACAAAGCAACAGAAGAGCACAACTTACCTATTGATAAACGTTTACTGGAATCGGAAAGAAACCCCAAGAGAACTATTCCTCTTGCAGATCAAAAACCTGCTGGATGAAGCAAAATTCAATGCCACAACTGTTAGGTAAGATTTCCACAGAGCTGGCAAATCTTCCTTTCCTGGTTCAACTCCAGAACTTTTTGCTTTTCTAGTGGGATATTTTTCATTAATACCTCAGTGAGTGGGAACCTTTCTTCCACACTCTCCTGTCTAACTCTTTTTATGGGTGTCATTTTTAAGACTCTTCATAGTGTCTTTTTAAAGTTATCATGTCTAACAACTTATTGGCAATAAGTGCCTGTTGTTGCTGGATTGCCCTAGGGGCTCCCCATTTAACTTTCTTGTGCTAATCTTGAGTGAACTACAGTTCCCAAGGGTAGAAAGGATCTTTGGATCCCTTTTACATTTTATTCTGTGAAACCAGCACACCCCACCTTATGTGTAGTGCTGGGGAGATACAATGTATCCCCTTTCACATTTAAACTGTAACAATTCTGTTACAGTGACAAGCTTACCTTTAATGGCTGGTGGCAGTGATACCTTTTACTAATTTGGTGCACCTTTACTGCGGGATGTAATCACAGCTG